>NC_138876.1:50243261-50843261 GCF_965194805.1 Balaenoptera borealis | reverse complement strand
GAGATCACTGAAGAAATCAAACAGGAAATAAAAAAATACATAGAAACATACAATAGTAACAAAAAAACTTGACCCAAAACTTATGGGATACAGCAAAAGCTGTCCTAAGAGGGAAGTTTATAGCAATTCAATCCTATCTCAAAAAACAAGAAAAATCTCAAATAAAAAAACTAAACTTACACCTAAAGCAACAAGACAAAGAACAAACAAACCCAAAATTGGTAGAAGGAAAGAAATCATAAAAATCAGAGCACAGATAAGTGAAATAGAAGCAAAGATAATAATAGCAAAATATCAATGGAACTAAAAGCTGGTTCTTTGAGAAGATAAACTAAATTGATAAATGTTTAGCCAAACTCATCAAGGAAAAAAGGGAGAGGATTGAAATCAATAAAATTAGAAATGAAAAAGGAGAAAATACAATGGACCCCACAGAAACACAAAGGATCATAATAGACTACTATAAGCAACTATATGTGAAGAGAGTGGGCAACCTGTACAAAATGGAAATTTTCTTAGAAAAGTACAACCTTCCAAGACTAAACCAGGAAGAAATAGAAAATATAAACAGACCAATCACAAATAATGAAATTGAAACTGGAATTAAAAATCTTCCAAAAAACAAAATTCCAGGAATAAACGGCATCACAGGCAAATTCTATCAAACACTTAGAGAAGATTAACACCCATCCTTCTCAAACTCTTCAAAAATTGCAGAGAAAAGAATACTCCCAAGCTCATTCTATGAGGACACCATCACCCTGATACCAAAATCAGACCAAGATATCACAAAAAAGAAAATTACACACCAATATCACTGATGAAAATAGACAAAAAATCCTCAACTAAATACTAGCAAACAGAATTAAACAACACATTAAAAGGATAATACACCATGATCAACTGGGATTTATTGCAGTGATGCAAGAATTCTTCAATATATGCAAACCAATGTGATACACTATATTAACAAATTAAAGAATAAAAACCATATGATCATCTCAACAGATGAAAAAGCTTTTCATAAAATTCAACACACATTTATAATAAAAACTCTTCAGAAAGTGAGCCTAGAGGGAACCTACCTCAACATAATAAAGGACATATATGACAAACCCACAGAAAACATCATTCTCAATGGTGAAAAAATGAAATCATTTCCTCTAAGATCAAGAACAAGACAAGGATATCCACTCTCATGACTTTTACTCAACATAGTTTTGGAAGTCCTAGCCAGGGCAATCAGAGAAGAAAAAGAAATAAAAGGAATCCAAATTGGAAAGAAGAAGTAAGAGTGTCACTCCTTGCAGATGACATGATACTATACATAGAGAATCATAAATATGCCACCAGAAAGCTATTAGAGCTCATGAATGAATTTGGTAGATTTGCAGGATACAATATTAATGCACAGAAATCTCTTGCATTCATATATACTAACAAAAAAAGATCAGAAAGAGAAATTAAGAAAACAATCCCACTTTCTATTGCAACCAAAAAGAATAAAATACCTAGGAATAAACATACCTAAGGAGGTAAAAGACCTATACTCAAAAAACTATAAGAACTGATGAAAGAAATAAAAGATGACACAAACGGATGGAGAGATATACAATGTACTTGGATTGGAAGAATCAATATTATGAAAATAACTACACTTCCCAAAGCAATCTACAGAATCAATGTGATCACTATCAAATTACCAATGGCATTTTTCACAGAACTAGAACAAGAAATTTTACAATTTGTACGGAAACACAAAAGACCCCAAATAGCCAAAGCAATCTTGAGGAAAAAAATGGAGCTGGAGGAATCACACTTCCTGACTTCAGACTATAATACAAAGCAATAGTAATTAAGACAGTATGGTACTAGATTTCCCTGGTGGTGCAGTGGTTAAGAATCTGCCTGCCAATGCAGAGGACATGGGTTTGATCCTTGGTCCGGGAAGATACTACATGCCATGAGGCAACTAAATCCATGCACCACAACTACTGAGCTTGCACTCTAGAGCATGTGATCCACAACTACTGAGCCCATGCACCACAATTACTGAAGCCCGCATGCCTAGAGCCTGTGCTCCACAACAAGAGAAGCCACCACAATGAGAAGCCCATGCACCACAACGAAGAGTAACCCCCTGCTAGCCGGAACTAGAGAAAGCCCTCCCACAGCAATGATGACCCAACACAGCCAAAAAAAAAAAAAAAAAAGACAGTATGGTACTGGCACAAAAACAGAAATATACATCAATGGAACAGGATAAAGCCAAGAGATAAACCCACACACCTACGGTCACCTAAGCTATGGCAAAGAAGGCAAAACTATAAAATGGAGAAAAGACAGTCTCTTAAATAAGTGGTGCTGGGAAAATTAGACAGCTACATGTAAAAGAATGAAATTAGAATACTCCCTAACCCCATACACAAAAATGAAGTCAAAATGGATTAAAGACCTAAATGTAAGACTGGATACTATAAAACACTTAGAGGAAAAAATAGGAAGATCACTCTTTGACATAAATCACAGCAAGCTCTTTTTTGACCCACCTCCTAGAGTAATGAAAATAAAAAACAAAAATAAACAAATGGGACCCAATTAAACTTAAAAGTATTTGCAAAACAAAGGAAACTATAAACAAGATGACAAGACAACTCTCAGAATGGGAGAAAGTATTTGTAAACAAAGCAACTGATGGGATTAATCTCCAAAATACACAAACAGCTCATGCAGTTTAATATCAAAAAACAAAGAGGCTAATCAAAAAATGGGCAGAAGACCTAAATAGACATTTGTTGAAAGAAGATATGCAGATGTCCAAGAGGCAATGGAAAAGATGCTCAATGTCACTAATTATTAGAGAAATCCAAATCAAAACTACAATGAGGTATCACATCACACCAGTCAGAATGACCATCATCAAAAAATCTACAAATAATAAATGCTGGAGAAGATGTGGAGAAAAAGGAGAACCCTTTGCACTGTTGGTGGGAATGTAAATTGATACAGCCACTATGGAGAACAGTATGGAGGTTCCTTAAAAAACTAAAAATAGAACTACCATATGACCCAGCAATCCCACTACTGGGCATGTATCCTGAGACAACCATGTACCCCATGGTACATTCTTCAAAAACTTATGTACCCCAATGTTAATAGCAACACTATTTACGATAGCCAGGACATGGAAGCAAACTGAATGTCCATTGGCTGATGAATGGATAAAGATGAGGGTACATACATACAATGGAATATTACTCTGCCAAAAAAAGGAACGAAATTGGGTCATTTGTAGAGATGTGGGTGGACCTATAGTCTGTCATGTTGAGTGAAGTAAGTCAGAAAGAGAAAAACAAATATTGTGAGAGAGGACCTTCAATATGGCAGAGGAATAAGACTTGGAGATGACCTTGCTCACCACAAATACATCAAAAATTCAAGTACATATGGAACAACTCCTACAGAACATCTACTGAAGGCTGTCAGAAGACCTCAGACTTCCCAAAAGGCAAGAAACTCCCCACACACCTTGGTATGGTAAAAGAAAAAGGAAAAAACAGAGACAAAAGAATAGGGCCTGGACCTGGACCTTGGGGAGGGAGCTGTGAAGGAGGAAAAGTTTTCAAACACTAGGAAGCCCCTTTATTGGTGGGGACAGGGGGTGCGGGGGGGAAGCTGAACACCCCATGCAAAACAACTAGCAATAGAGGAACACAACCCCACCCATTAGCAGAGAGACTGCCTAAAATCATAATAAGTTCACAGACACTTCAAAACACACCACCGTACAAGGTCCTGCCACCAGAAAGACAAGACCCAGCCTCATCCATCAGAACACATGAACCAGTACCATCCACCAGAAAGCCTACACAAAGCACTGAACCAAACTTACCCACTAAGGGGCAGACAGCAAAAATAACGGGAACTGTGAAAATGCAGCCTGAGAAAAGGAGACCACAAACACTGTAAGTTAAGCAAAATGAGAAGAGAGAGAAATATGCAGCATAAGAGGAGCAAGGTAAAAACCCACGAGACCAAAAAGTGAAGATGAAATAAGCAGTCTACCTGAAAAATAATTCAGAGTATTGAGTAACATGATCCAAAATCTTGGAAATAGAATGGAGAAAATATAAAAAATGTTTAATAAAGACCTAGAAGAATTAAAGAGCAAACAAACAATGATGAACAACACAATAAATGAAATTAAAAATTCTCTAGAAGGAATCAATAGCAGAATAACTGAGGCAGAAGAACTGATAACTGACTTGGACATAAAATAGTGGAAATAACTACCTCAGAGCTGAATAAAGAAGAAAGAATGAAAAGAATTGAAAACAGTCTCAGAGACCTCTGGGACAACATTAAGCGCACCAACATTCGAATTATGAGGGTCCCAGAAGAAGAAGAGAAAAAGAAAGGGACTGAGAAAATATTTGAAGAGATTAGAGTTGAAAATTTCCCTAATATGGGAAAGGAAATAATCAATCAAGTCCAGGAAACACAGAGAGTCCCATACAGGATTAATCTAAGGAGAAACATGCCAAGACACATATTAATCAAACTATCAAAAATTAAATACAAAGAAAAAATTTTGAAAGCAGCAAGGGAAAAACAACAAATAATATACAAGGGAATCCCTGTAAAGTTAAGAGCTTATATTTCAGCAGAAATTATGCAAGCCCTAAGGGAGTGGCAGGACATATTTAAAGTGATGAAAGGGTAAAACCTACAACCAAGATTATTCTACCAAGCAAGGATATCATTCAAAATCAATGAAGAAATTAAAACCCTTACAGACAAGCAAAAGTTAAGAAGGAACATCTCTAGGCATGAAACACAAGAGAAGGAAAAGATCTACAAAAGAAAAAACCCAAAACAATTAAGAAAATGGTAATAGGAACATACATATCGATAATTACCCTAAATGTAAATGGATTAAATGCTCCAACCAAAAGTCGTACACTGGCTGAATGGATACAACAACAAGACCCGTGTATATGCTGTCTGTCTACAAGAAACCCACTTCAGACCTAGGGACACATACAGACTGAAAGTAAGGGGATGGAAAAAGATATTCCATGCAAATGGAAATCAAAAGAAAGCTGGAGTAGCAATTCTCATATCAGACAAAATAGCCTTTAAAATATAGACTATTACAAGAGACAAAGAAGGACACTACATAATGATCAAGGGATCAAACCAAGAAGAAGATATAACAATTGTAAATATTTATGCACCCAACATAGGAGCACCTCAATACATAAGGCAAATGCTAACAGCCATAAAAGGGGAAATCGACAGTAACACAATAATAGTAGGGGACTTTAACACCCAGTTTCACAATGGACAGATCAACTAATAGGAAAATAAATAAGGAAACACAAGCTTAAAATGACACATTAAACAAGATGAATTTAATTGATATTTATAGGACATTCCATCCAAAAACAGCAGACTACACTTTCTTCTCAAGTGCTCATGTAACATTCTCCAGGATAGATCACATCTTGGGTCACAAATCAAGCCTTAGTAAATTTAAGAAAATTGAAATCATATCAAGTATCTTCCAACCACAATGCTAGGAGGCTAGATATCAATTACAGGGAAAAAAAACTGTAAAAAATACAAACACATACAGGCTAAACCATACACTACTAAATAACCAAGACATAACTGAAGAAGTCAAAGAGAAAATTAAAAAATACCTAGAAATAAATGACAATGAAAACACGATGACCCAGAACTTATGGGATGTAGCAAAAGCAGTTCTAAGAGGGAAGGTTATAGCAATACAATCCTACCTAAAGAAACAAGAAACATCTCTAATAAACAACCTAACCCTATACCTAAAGCAATTAGAGAAAGAAGAACAACAAAAACCGAAGTTAGTAGAATGAAAGAAATCAGAAAGATCAGATCAGAAATAAATGAAAAAGAAATGAAGGAAACTATAACAAAGGTCAATACAACAAAAAGCTGGTTCTTTGAGAAGATAAACAAAATTGATAAACCAATAGCCTGACACATCAAGAAAAAAAAAGGAGAAGACTCAAATCAATAGAATTAGAAAAGAAAAAGGAGAAGTAACAAATGACTGAAGAAATACAAAGGATCATGAGAGATTACTACAAGCAACTCTATGCCAATAAAATGGACATCCTGGAAGAAATGGACAAATTCTTAGAAAAGCACAACCTTCTGAGATTGAGCCAGGAAGAAATAGAAAATATAAACATACCAATCACAAGCACTGAAATTGAGACTGTGATTAAAAATCTTCCAACGAACAAAAGCCCAGGACCAGATGGCTTCAAGGGTGAATTCTATCAAACATTTAGGGAAGAGCTAACACCTATCTTTCTCAAACTCTTCCAAAATATAGCAGAGGGAGGAACACTCCCAAACTGATTCTACAAGGCCACCATTAGCCTGATACCAAAACCAGACAAAGATGTCACAGAAAAAGAAACCTACAGGCCAATATCACTAATGAACATAGATGCAAAAATCCTCAACAAAATACTAGCAAACAGAATCCAACAGCACATTAAAAGGATCATACCCCATGATCAAGTGAGGTTTATCCCAGGGTGCAAGAATTCTTCAATATATGCAAATCAATGTGATACACCATATAAACAAACTGAAAGAAAAAAACCATTTGATAATCTCAATAGATGCAGAAAAAGCTGTTGCCAAAATTCAACACGGATTTATGATAAAAACTCTCCAGACAGTGGGCATAGAGGGAACTTACATCAACATAGTAAACGCCATATATGACAAACCCACAGCCAACATCATTCTCAATGGTGAAAAACTTAAACCTTTCCACTAAGGGCAGCAATAAGACAGGGTTGCCCACTCTCACCACTGTTATTCAACATTGTTTGGGAAGTTTTACCCACAGCAATCAGAGAAGAAAAAGAAATAAAAGGAATACAATTTTGAAAAGAAGAAGTAAAACTGTCACTCTTTGCAGATGACGTGATACTATACACAGAGAATCCTAAAGTTGCTACCAGAATATTACTAGAGCTAATCAATGGATTTGTTAAAGTTGCAGGATACAAAATTAATGCATAGAAATCTCTTGCATTCCTATACACTAATGATCAAATATCTGAAAGAGAAATTAAGAAAGACTCCCATTTACCATTGCAACAAAAAGAATAAAATACCAAGGAATAAACCTACTTAAGGAGATAAAAGACCTGTATGCAGAAAACTATAAGACCCTGTTGAAAGAAATTAAAGATACAAACAGATGCAGAGATATACCATGTTCTTGGATTGGAAGAATTAACATTGTCTAAATGACTATATTACCCAAGGCAATCTACAGATTCAATGCAATCCCTATCAAACTACCAATGGCATTTTTCACAGAACTGGGGAAAAAAATTTCACAATTTATGTGGAAACACAAAAGATGCTGAATAGCAAAAGCAATCTTGAGAAAGAAAAACGGAGATGGAGGAATCAGGCTCCCTGACTTCAGACTATACTACAAAGCTATAGTAATCAAACAGTATGTTACTGGCACAAAAACAGAAAGATAGATCAATGGAAAAGAATAGAAAGCCAGAGATAAACCCATGCACATGTGGTCACCTTATCTTTGATATAGTAGGCAAGAGTATCAATGGAGAAAAGACAGCCTCTTCAATAAGTAGTACTGGGAAAACTGGACAGCTACATGTAAAAGAAAGAAATTAGAACTCTCCCAGCCCCATACACAAAAATAAACTCAAAATGGATTAAAGACATAAATGTAAGGCCAGACACTATCAAACTCTTAGAGGAAAACATAGGCAGAACACTCTATTACATAAATCACAGCAAGATCCTTTTTGGCCCACCTCTTAGTGAAATGGAAATAAAAACAAAAGATAAACAAATGGGACCTAGTGAAACTTAAAAGCTTTTGCACAGCAAAGGAAACTATAAATAAGACCAAAATACAACCCTCAGAATGGGAGAAAATATTTGCAAATGAAGCAACTGACAAAAGATTAATCTGCAAAATATACGAGCAGCTCATGTAGCTCAATTTCAAAAATACAGATAACCCAATCCAAAATGGGCAGAAAACCTAAATAGACATTTCTGTAAAGAAGATATACAGATGGACAGCAAACACGTGAAAGGATGGTCAACATCACTAATCATTAGAGAAATACAAATCAAAACTACAATGAGGCATCAGTTCACACTGGTCAGAATGGCCATAATCAGAAAATCTACAAACAATAAATTCTGGAGAAGGTGTGGAGAAAAGGGAACACTCTTGCACTGTTGGTGGGTATGTAAATTGACATAGCCACTATGGAGAACAGTATGGAGGTTCCTTAAAAAACTAAAAATAGAACTACCATATGACCCAGAAATCCCACTACTGGGCATGTACACTGAGAAAACCATAACTCCAAAAGAGTCACGTACCCCAATGTTCATTGTAGCACTATTTATAATAGCCAGGACATGGACGCAACCTAAGTGTCCATCGACAGATGAATGGATGAAGGAAATGTGGCACATATATACAATGAAACATTACTCAGCCATAAAATGAAATGAAATTGAGTTATTTGTATTGAGGTGAATGGACCTAGAATCTGTCCTGCAGAGTGTAGTAAGTTAGAAAGAGATAAACAAATACCGTATGCTAACATATATATGGAATGTTAAAAAAAAAAAAAGGTTCTGAAGAACCTAGGGACAGGACAGAAATAAAGATGCAGACATAGAGAATGGATTTAAGGACACGGGAAGAGGGAAGGGTAAGCTGGGACGAAGTGAGAGAGTGGCTTGGACATATATACACTACCAAATGTAACATAGATAGGTAGTGGGAAACAGCCGCATAGAACAGAGAGATCAGCTCAATGCTTTTCGACCACCTAGAGGTGTGGATTAGGGAATGCGTATGGGGATATGTGTATATGTATAGCTGATTCACTTTGTCTTACAGCAGAAACTAACACAACAATGTAAAGCAATTATACTCTAATAAAGATGTTAAAAAAAAATAATGTACCAATTCTGACAGCATAGCTGTGAACTGATGACTTATTTTATTCTGGAAGAGAGGATGTAAGTGAAGGAAATGTTTATTGATGCAAGCAGATCTTTTTATCAGACAGGGCAATGGAAATACCAAAGATTGTCCATATTAGATGCTGTGCGAACTCATCTTATATAAAAATTTTAAATTTAAAAACAAACAAACAAATATTGTATATTTACGCATATATGTGGAATCTAGAAAAATGATACAGATGTACCTATTTGCAGAGCAAGAATAGAGACGTAGAGGTAGAGAATGGATCTGTGGACACAGGGGTGGAAGGAGAAGGTGGGATGAATTGGGAGACTGTGATTGACGTATATACACTACCATGTGTAAAACAGATAGCTAGTGGGAACCTGCTGTATAGCACAGGGAGTTCAGCTCTATGACGATCTAGATGGTTGGGCAAGTAGGAAGGAGGTCCAAGAGGGAGGGGGTATTTGTATACATATAGCTGATTCACTTCGTTATACAGCAGAAACCAACACAACACTGTAAAGCAACTATACCCCAATAAAAATTAAACTCTAAAGTCTAAAGAAAAAAAAAAAAAAGAAAGAAAAAGGTGGATTTTCCTTTAGGCATATGCAGCCCTTCTTGGGAACCACTGCGGCTCTCTGTTTCCATGGCAATTGTCAGAATCCAAGCTCTCATTTTCTCACATTAGGTTTACTGCAAGTTTTCTGATTTGTCTCTCTACCCCTCCAGCCCTCTGACATGAGATTAATCTAAATTAGTCTGGCCTAGCAAACAAAACAGAGGCTGGATTTTGGTCTCCATTTCAATCTCTTTTAGGCAGCTTTGCATAGAAGTAAACTCAATGCAGTAGCCTGTTTGAGGATGCAATGTTTGATTAAAGGCCTGAATAAAATGAGGGATCAAGCCATGAGGACATGTGACAGGAAGAGCATTTTTTTAAATCCCTAAAACTAGAGCATGTTTGGTATGCTACAGTAGACCAAGACCAGTGTGGTGGAGTGAGCAAGAGGAAAGTGGTAGGAAAAGGGGTTGACCTGGTAAGAACTTTGCATTTTATTTTAAGGGTAAGGGAAACCCATTAAAGTAGGAAGTTATGAATTTTCTCTCTTAACATGAAAAGATCCTTCACATAAAGGAGGTAAGATTTGACCTCAAGATATGAGAATGAGTTGGAGTTGTCCCATGTATAGAGGTTCCATGTAGAAAGAATCTGCGGGCTTGGAGGGTATGATCAGAAACAAAAATAGTTAGGGTACCTAATCCTTGCTACTGAAAATTTCTAGCACAGACCAGCCACATCCTCATCACCATAGAGATTGTTAGCAAAATGAAGAATCTTTGGCTTTTCTCTAGATCTACTGAATCATAATTTGCATTTTAAACAAACTTAGTGAGTAAATTGTAAGCATGACAAGGGATAGTGGATGAGAGGAAATAAACTTAAGTGATCTAGTGTTCTCAGATTAGGGAGGGGCATTAGGCAATAATGGATAAAGAGGCTTAAGTGCCTGGACAGTTAGGTTGGACCCATTGGGAAGGGCTTTGAGTACCATGATTGAGGTTCTGGAACATTCTGACAAGAGAAAACATTCCCATAATAACCACCTCACAATGGTTGAGTACCACCATCTGTGAAATTCAGTATTTTTTTAAAAGTAGATAAATTTCTTTATTATTTCATGTAAAATTCAGGTAAAAATACAGACTGAAATATGTTTTTGTTTTTGTTTTTTCTTTAAAGGAAGCCATGTTGCCTATTTGAAATAAAAACTATTACCTGGTTATATATGGATATTCACCCCATGTTAGTTTATATATATTACTCAGAGACCCTTAAATGTGCTGAATAAAATGAGAAACAAAATAGTCTTTGTAGATTACATCAGTGAGTTGTTTATTCTTTTCATTTCTCATGTTCCAGAGGCCACTTTAAATTGGAAATATGTTCTTTCTAGGAATGTAAATGCGATCAATTACAAGACTTCTTTGCATCTTTGTTTTGTCAGACAGCCTGTCCCACCTCCTCTTGCTTCTTACTAAACATAATAAATAGGGACATTCAGAATTCACCAAAAGGAGAAGGGGTCAGAATAACAGAGAAATTGGCAAATCCCCAAAATGACTTGAATATTAATTTTACTAGAATGTTATACAGGTGATTCTTATTTTCCCATATGTTTTAAAATCTTTTTCTTTTCTTATTTTTATTTCAGCAAGCTTGCACCTCAAGAAGCATCAGGATGAACAACAGGGATAGCAGGTACCCAAAGGCCTGGAAGGTACACAGAAAGAAGGTATAATGGACACAATATGCAATTTAAAATAATTAAAGAGGTTCAGTCAGAGACATCAAGAACTTGGTGGAGGTTCAGTGTGAAGGGACAGAAGTTCACTAGAGGAAGAGTTGAGAGCTCAAGGTAAAGGGGTAGTCAGGAATTAGACCAGAAAGTGTCTTATGCACACAATGAGGGGTTTGTGCTTTGGCTTGGTCTCTGAGAAGCCTTATCTTCTCTTCTAGCACGACCATCCAATTTATGATCAATTTTCATACATAGTCACTTTCATTCTTGCCCTGTCCTAAGGCCCCAACTCTAATCCATTCCTCAGAAAGTAGCTAGGTGGAAAATCTTTTCATTTCCCTGATAAGAATCCTTCAAAGAATTCCCAGTGCAGTACAGATAAAATCCAAATTCCTTATGACTTGGTCCAATAACCTACATATGGAAAACACCACTCTTCCTCTTCCTTACATAGTGACCTCTTTTGGTTCTTCCAATGGATCAAGTTATATCATATTTCATGGCATTTGCATCAAACATTCTCTGCTGAAATGTCTTTCTACCTTCCATTCCACTCCAAGATTGCTAACTCCCTTTCATTCTTTGGGTTTTGTCTAATGTAACATCTCCTTCTGATTGTCCCATCTAAAGTATCCACCGTCTCAACCTTCTATCTGTAATATCACCTTAATTATTTATTTCACATGTCTTAATTCAAAACTGCTTATCTATTGGGGGTGGAGATCAAGATAGCAGAGTAAGAGGACTCTTAGCTCACATCCCCCCATGAATACGTCGAAAATACAACTATATGTACAGCACCATAGTTGCTCTCTTACTGAAAACAACTTGGAGATTGTCAGAAAGACTCTTATACAAACAAGGCTACAAAGAAAGACCCACATGGAATCTGATAGTAAGAGTAGAAAAGGGAGTGGTCAGAATTTGCACCCATAGTAGGGGACACAGAAGTGGAGGGGGATATCATGGGCTCAGGGATCCTCCCTGGGGAGCAAGAATCTTGAGCCACATATTAGGCACCCCAGCCCTGGGGTCCAGCACCAGAAAAACAATTCCCCTCAGCTGGTTTAAAAACCAGTGGGACTTACTGGAGGGCCGTAAGAAATTGAGACTTCACTCTTCAACAACATGTACACATGCCTGCTCACTCCTGGTAACAGCTTGGAGGCAGCAGATTAGAAAGTGCCTGGGTCTCTGGTGGTTTACCAGACCACCCCAGTGCACACCCCAGCCCACACTGGGTGCCTGCTCCACTCCTCTTGCTCCAGCACTGCTCTCAATAGGGCATAGACTGCCATTACCAAAGGAGAGTGAGCATATTTAGAGGGAATGGAGCCAACTTAGACTCAACCCTGCCTCTGACCAAGGCAAAGGCAGCCGTTACCAGCACACACGTCCCTGTGTGTACACAAACTTCCTTGCTCCAGGCCACAGCACAGAGGCAGCAGATAAAAACTACATGGTGATCTGGCTGGCTTTCCGGAACTGCCACAGCACACACTACAGCCTGAACCTGGCACCTGCTCCAGGTGCCTGCTCCAGCAACTCTTGCTCCAGTGCTGTTTTCCACTAGGCTGGAGGCTGCCGTTGCCAAGGAGAGTAAATGCACACAGAGGGAATGGAACCAGCGCTCAGACTTGACCTTGCATCTAAAAAGGGTGGAGGCATCCTTTGCTAATGTGCACATCACTGCCCACATTTGGAGTGAAACTAACTCCAGGACAAATACCAACATTGCTGGCAGAAATGAAATCAGCTTAGTAGTGAGGCACTAACCCCTCTGGCCCTGACCCAGTCTCTAACAAAGACCTGCACAATGCGGCAAAAGTGAAACTAGCAGAGAAGTGCAGCTGCAAGCTCTCAGGCACCTGCCACTACCCCAACCAAGATAGAGACTGTCATCACACACACCAGAGAAACCCAACTTCCTCAGTTCTTCTGCCCCAAGCCCTTGGGGCCCAACCCTTCCCCCATAGGGTGGTGCCTGTCATTGAGCAGAGAAGAAGACCTGACTCACACCTGATGCTGGCTCTAGCCCCTCCATTTCCAGCACTACCTCCCAGCAAGGTGATGGCTGCCAGCACACCTTGGGGGAAGACATGGCAAGTACGCACTTCAGATCCAGCTCTCCCATCAAAGCCACCAGACACATGCAGACTGCGTAGCGATGCTCCCACACACAGAAACCCTTTCAAAAGGGATAGGTAACTACTTAACTAATTTCATAGAGACAGAGAAAGTTAAACAAAATGAAAAGACAGAGGATGTGTTTCAAAGAGGAAAAAAAAAAAAAACCTGGGAAAAAACCTAATGAAACAGATAAATAATTGACCAGATAAAGAGTTCAAAACAATAGTAAAATGAATGCTAGCTTATTACATGAACACAGTGAGAATTTTAGCAAAGAAATAGAAAATATAAAACATAACTAGTCAGAGTTGAAGAATATGATAACTGAAATGAAAAATACACTGTAACAGTCTTTTTCAAGATGGTGGAGGACTAGGAGGGCATGGAGCTCATCTGTCCCCACAAACTCACCAAGAATACATCTACAAATGGAACTATTCTCACAGAGCACCTGCTTAACACTAGCAGAGAACCTTGGACACCTAAAAGGATAAGAAAGATCTCCATATAACCAGGTAGGATGAAAGAAAAAAGAAGAGAAAAGGAAGAGGAGAGGAAGCAGGACAGGACCTGCACTCCTGGCAGGGAGCTGAAGGGGAAGATAAGTTCCCACATCTGGGGAAGCCTCCTCACCAACCAGGAGATCAGCTGACACAGAAGGGGAGCTTCAGGGGCTCAGAGGAGAGCCCAGCAACAGGTTGGTGGCAGGAAGGACAGGGTGAGACCTACACACATGGTCTGTGCCACAGCCCTACACACCCCAGCCTGAGATGGGTATCCACCAGGGCACACAGGGAGCTGGGGGTTGGAACATGGGGTTTGGAGAGCAGAACTCGGTAGGGGACTGCTATTGGCTATGGAGACAGCCTGAGGGGATGGGAGTGAGGATCTCCACAACTGGGAATGCCTGGAGGAAGCTCAGACTACCACAGAAGTGAAGCACCATTGTTGAGTGATGTGTAAAGGGTGTAGCCTTTCATTGTAGCCTCTCTTCTCACATGCTGGTCCCTGCTTCCATGGGCACTAGGGAGGACTCCTGCCAGAGCTGGCTTGTGCACCCCTGCCATCACCTCCTCCACTCCACCCCCCCAAACTGGACGACCCACTCACCCCAACTGCCGCCTAATGGGCTTTTGCATTCCAATTGCTACCCTAGCACCCTCCTGCCTGGGCAGCCCACTTGCCTTAATCACTGCCTTGGCTTCTTCCTGCCTGACAGGCCTGTGTGTTCTGGCAAACTCTGGAAAAGACTCTGGTGGGAGGGACACATGCAGAGGTGGGGCTGAAGCCACATCTAAGCCCCTGGAGCCATGTGACTAAGGAAGAAGAGGTGAAATCACTCCTCACGGCTGCACAAACCATGGAGTTACCACTCTGCTGATGGCTTCCTAAATTCATTCACCTGTGAAATGTCCAAAAGGACAACAAATGCTTCTACAGTTGGGATGGGTATGGCTTTAGCAGCTGTGGGCTTTGTGGGCACATACACATGGGGGTTGGGCCAGGCCAAAGTCTGAGCTGACTCCATAACTCCCACAGCAGGTCCAGGTGCACGACTGCTACAGTCCTGGGACCTGATCTCAGTGGATCTGCATCAGTGGCCTCATGAAAAAAATGTGTGAGAGTTGCCATGGCCAATTGTCGGCATACCCATAGTTAAGGTGGGACCAAGAGCAGTGCTAACAACAGTGTACTTTGTGAGCCTGCACAAGAGGGAAAAGGAGACACAACAGAGCACATTAACAGGTGAACATCTCCAGAGGTGGAATACTCGGTGGTTTCTCTCCCAGTGGGAGTGCTCCAATCCTACCTACCTTGCACTGCACATAAGAAACACAGTTATGAAACAGATCTAGGGACCTCTACGCCAACAACTAGGGTATAGACCGCACCCCTGACAGGGAAGTAACAACCACAGAGCAAAGGGAAGGCCCCACTCAATATTTAAAACAGTCTCTGGTCACCACAACACCAGTCAAACCCCCAATCAAGAGGATAACAGCACAAGCCTCTGGACCAACCTCATGCATCAAGGGGAAGACACCAGAAGCAAGAAGAACCATGATCCTGCAGCCTGCAGAAAGGAGACCACAAACAAAGAAATTTACACAGAATGAAATGACAAAGAAATATGTCACAGATGAAGGAGCAAGATAAAAACCTAGAAGTACAGCTAACTGAAGAGGAGATAAGCGATCTATCTGAAAAAAGAATTCAGAGTAGATAGTAAAGATGATCCAAGATCTTGCAAAAAAAATGGAGGCATAGATAGAGAAGATACAAGACATGTTTAACAAATACCTAGAAGAACAGAAGAACAAACAAATAAAGATGAACAATACAATAACTGAAAAGAAAAATACACTAGAAGGAATTCATAGCAGAATAACTGAGGCAGAAGAATAGATAAGTGAGCTGGAAGACAGAATGGTAGAAATCTCTATTATGGAAAAGAAAAATAAAAAGAATGAAAAGAAATGAAGACAGTCTCAGAGAACTCTGGGACACCATTAAATGCACCAACATATGCATTATAGGGGTCCCAGAAGAAGGAGAGAAAGGGAAAGGGCCTGAGCAAATATTTGAAGATGTTATAGTCAAAAACTTCCTTAACATGGGAAAGGAAATAGTCAACCAAGTCCCAGAAGTTCAGAGAGTCCCTTACAGGATAAACCCAAGGAGGAACACATATTAATCAAACTAACAAAAATTAAAGACAAAAAATATTAAAAGCAACAAGGGAAAAAAAACAAATAACATACAAGGGAACCACCATAATGTTATCAGCTGATTTTTCAGCAAAAACTCTGCAGGCCAGAAAGGAGTGACATGATATATTTGAAGAGACGAAGGGGAAAGATCTACAACCAAGAATACTCTACCCAGCAAGGATCACATTCAGATTCAATGGAGAAATCAATCACTTTACAGACAAGCAAAAGCTAAGAGAATTCAGTACCACAGCATCAGCTTTGCCACAAATGTTAAAGGATCATCTGTAGGCATGAAACACAAGAGAAGAGAAAAAAGAGGAAGGGAAGAAAAAAGACATTAAAAAAAAACCCAAAACAGTTAAGAAAATGACAATAGGTACATATGTATCAATAATTACCTTAAATGTAAAGGGATTAAATATTCCACCAAAAGACTCAGGCTAGCTAAATATACACAAAAATAAGCTGTCTAGAAGAGACCCACTTCAGTCCTAAGGATACATACAGACTGAAAATGATGGGATGGAAAAAGATAGTCCATGCAAATGGAAATCAAAAGAAAGCTGGACTAGCAATTCTCATATCAGACAAAATAGACTTTAAATAAAGACTATTGCAAGAGACAAGGAAGTACACTACACAATGATCAAGGGATCAATCCAAGAAGAAAATAAAAAATTGTTCATATATGTGAACCCAACATAGGAGCACCTCAGTACATAAGGCAAATGTTAACAGCCATAAAAAGGGAAACTGACAGTAACACAATAATAGTAGGGGACTTTAACACCCCACTTACACCAATGGACAGGTCATGCAGACAGAAAATTAACCTTAAATTAGCCTTAAATGACACATTAAAACAAATAGACTTAACTGATATTTATAAGACATTCAATCTATAAGCAGCAGAATACACTTTCTTTTCAAGTGCACATGGAACATTTGCCAGGATAGATCATATCATGGGTCACAAATCAAGCCTTGGTAAATTTAAGAAAATTGAAATCATATAAAGAATCTTTTCCAACCACAATACTTTCACATTAGAAATAAATTACAGGAAAATAAACTGTTAAAACACAGACACATGGAGGCTAAATGATACATTACTAAATATGCAATAGATCACTGAAGAAATCAAAGAGGAAATAAAAAAATACAGAGAAATAAATGAAAATGAAAACACAATGATCCAAAACTTATGGGACTCAGCAAAAGCATTTCTAAGAGGGAAGTTTATAGCAATACCGTCTTACCTCATGAAAGAAAAAAAAATCTCAAATAAACAACCTAAACTTACACTTACAGCAACTAGAGAAAAAAGAAAAAAACAAAACCTAAAGTTAATAGAAGGAAAGAAATCAAATGAAATAGATACAAAGAAAACAATAGCAAAGATCAGTGAAACTAAAAGCTTGTTCTTTGAGAAGATAAACAAAATTGATAAACCTTTAGCCAAACTCATCAAGAAAAAAAGGGAGAGGACTCAAATCAATAAAATTTGAAATGAAAAAGGAGAAGTTACAATGGACACCACAGAAATACAAAGGATTATAAGAGACTACTACAAGCAGCTATACACCAATGAAATTGACAACCTAGAAGAAACAGTCAAATTATTAAAAAGGTACAACCTTCCAAGACTGAAGCACACACTATGATTAAAACTCCTCCAACAAACAAAAGTCCAGGACCAGATGGCTTCACAGGTGAAATCTATCAATTATTTAGAGAAGAGTTAAAAGACATCTTTCTGAAACTCCTCCAAGAAATTGCAGAGGAAGGAAAACTCCCAAGTTCATTCTACGAGGCCACCAACACCTTGATATGAAAACCAGACGAAGATATTACACACACAAAAAAAATTACAGGCCAATATCACTGATGAACATAGATGCAAAAATCCTCAAAAAAATACTAGCAAACAGAACTCAACAACAAATTAAAAGGATCATTCACCATGATCAAATGGGATTTATCCCAGGGATGCAAGGATTCTTCAGTATATGCAAATCAATCAATGCGATACACCACATCTACAAATTGAAGAGTAAAAACCATATGATCATCTCAATAGATAAAGAAAAGGCTTTTGACAAAATTCAACAACAATTTATGATAAAAACTCTCCAGACAGTGGGTATAGAGGGAACATACCTCAACATAATAAAGGCCATATATGACAAACCTACAGCAAACATCATTCTCAACAGTGAAAACCTGAAAGCATTTCCTCTAAGACCAGGAAAAAGACTAGAATGTCCACTTTCACCACTTACACTCAACATAGTTTTGGAAGTTTTAGTCATGGCAATCAGAGAAGAAAAAGAATCAAAATTGGAAAAAGAGAAGTAAAACTGTCACTGTTTGCAGCTGACATGATACTATACATAGAAAATCCTAAGGATGCTACCAGAAAACTACTAGAACACATGGATGAATTTGGTAAAGTTGCAGGATACAAAATTAATGCACAGAAATCTCTTGCATTCCTCAACACTAACAATGAATGATCAGAGAGAGAAATCAAGGGAACAATCCCATTTACCATCACATCAAAAAGAATAGAATACCTAAGAAGAAACCTACCTAAGGAGGCAAAAGACCTGTAATAAGAAAACTAAAAGATACTGATGAAAGAAATAAAGATGACACAAACAGATGGAGAGATATACCATGTTCTTGTATTGGAAGAATCAATATTGTGAAAACGAGTATACTACCCAAAGTAATCTACAGATTCAGTGCAATCCCTATCAAATTACCAATGGCATTTTTCACAGAATTACAAAAAAAAAATTATACAATTTGAATGGAAACACAAAAGACCAAGAATAATCAAACAAATCTTGAGAGAGAAAAACAGGGCTGGAGAATTCAGGGTCCCTGACGTCAGAGTAAACTACAAAGCTACAGTCATCAGAACAGTATGGTACTGACACAAAAGCAGAAATATAGATCAATGGAACAGGATAGAAAGTCCAAAGATAAACCTATGCGTCTATGGTCACCTAATCTATGCCAAAGGAGGCAAGAATATACAGTGGAGATAAGACAGTCTCTTCAATAGTGGTGCTGGGAAAACTAGAGAGCTACATGTAATTTATTGAAATTAGAACACTCTCTAACACCATACACAAAAATAAACTCAAAATGGATTAAAGACCTAAATGTAAGGCCAGTTAGTACAAACTCTTAGAGGGAAACATAGGCAGGACACCTCTTGACATAAATCGCTGCAAGACCTTTTTTGATCCACTTTTTGGAGTAACGAAAATAAATTAAAATTAAACAAATGGGACCTAATTAAACTTAAAAGCTTTGCAAAGCAAAGGAAACCATAAACAAAACTAAAAGACAACCCTCAGAATGAGAGAAGATATTTGCAAATAAAACGACCAATAGGGATTCATTTCCAAAATGTACAAACAGCTCATGTAGCTCAATATCTAAAAAACCCCAAAAAAACCCAATTGAAAAATGGATGGAAGATCTAAATAGACATTTCTCCAAAGAAGACATACAGGTGGCTTAAAAGCACATGAAAAGATGCTCAGTATCACTAATTATTAGAGAAAAGCACATCAAAACTACAATGAGGTATCACCTCACACCAGTTAGAATGCCTATCATCTAAAAAAACTACAAACAATAAATGCTGGAGAGTGTGTGGAGAAAAGGGTCCCTCCTACACTGTCGGTGGTAATGTAAATTGGTACAGCCACTATGGAGAACAATATGGAGGTTCCTTAAAATACTAAAAATAGAGCTATTGTATGATCCAGCAATCCCATTCCTGGGCATATATCCAGAGAAAACCAGAATTCGATAAAGTACATGAGGCCCAAAGTTTATTGCAGTGAAGTATGTCAGGCAAAGAAAGACAAATATCATATGAAATCACGTATATGTGGAATCTAAAAAAAAGGTACAAATGAACCTATCTCCAAAATACAAATAGAGTTACAGATGTAGAAAACAAACTTATAGTTACCAGGGGATAAGGAGTGGAGGGATAAATTGGGAGATTAGGATTGACATATTCATACTACTATATATAAAATATATGACTAATAAAGATCTAGTGTATAGCATAGGGAATTCTACTCAGTACTCTGTAATGGCCTTTATGGGAAAAGAATCTAAAAAAGAGTGGATATATGTATATGTATATGTATAACTGATTCACTTTGCTGTACACCTGAAACTAAGACAAGATTGAAAATCAACTATACTCCTATAAAATTTTTTTAAAAAAGAAAAATACACTGTAAGGAATCAACAGCAGACTAGGTAATACAGAAAATCACATAAGCAAACCAGGAGATAGAACAATGGAAATCACCAAATCAAACAGCAAAATGAAAAACAATTTTTTTTAAAAATTAGGATAGTTTAAGGAACTTCTGGGACAACATCAAGTGTACTTACATTCACATTATGGGAGTTCCAGAAGGAGAAGAGGGAGAGAAATTAGTAGAAAGTGTATCTGATGAATTATGGATGAAAACTCCTCAAAGCTGAAGAAGGAAATAGATTTCCAGGTTCAGGAATCACAGAGAGTTCCAAATAAGATAAAGCCAGAGACACCTACACAAAATATATATCATATAAAACGGGAAAAGTTAGAGATAAACAGAAAATTTTAAAGGCAGCAAGAGAAAAAGAGCCACATAAAAAGCAACGCTGATTTTTGTGCTGAAATTTTGCAAGACAGAAGGGAGTGTTATGATATATTTAAAGTGCTGAAAGGAAATAAAAATCTAAAACCTAGTATACTCTACTCAGCAAAGTTATCATTCAGAATTAAAAGAATGATAAAGAGCTTCTCAGACAAGCAAAACCTAAAAAGTACCTCAATACTAAACCAAACTCACATGAAGTGTTAAAGGATCTTTAAGTGTAAAAGAAAAGTCTACAACAACAAGTAAGAATTTATAGGAAAGGAAAATAAACCCACTAGTAAAGGAAAATATATAGTAAAGATTGTGAATCAACCACCTAAATAAGCTAGTACAAAAGTTAAAAGACAAAAAATTTTAAATCAACTATAAGATAAATAGATAAAGTTTCAACAAGAAGATATAAATATTAGATCAAAAAATACAAAGCATGGGGGAGTTGAGTAAAAAAGTTGATCTTTTAGAATGTGTTTGAACTTAAATAACTATCAGTTTAAAATAAGTAGATAGAACTATAGGTCAACATATATGAATTCCATGGTAACCACAAATCAAAAACCAACACAGATATACAAAAACTAGAAGGAAAAGAACACAAGCATACCACTAAAGAAAACCAATATATCATGAGGGGAAAAAAAAAAAAAAAGAATAGAGAAGAACTACAAAAACAACCAGAAAACAAATAACAAAATGGCTATAAGTGCACTCATATCAATAGTCACTTTAAATGTCAACGGACTAAATGTTCCAACCCAAAGTCATAAGGAGGCTGATTGGACAAAAAAAAAAAAAAAAAAAAAAAATCGATATTCTGCCTGCAAGACATTCACTTCAGAACTAAAGACAAATGGGCTGAAAGTGAGAAGATGGAAACGTATATGCCATGCAAATGTAAATGGCAAGAAAGCTGTGGTAGCAATATCGTATCAGACAAAGTAGACTTTTAAAAAGGTCTATAACAAAAGACAAACACGAGTATTATATAATGGTAAAGGGATCAGTACAAGAAGAAGATATAACATTCACAAATATATATGCATGTAATATAGGAGCACCTAAATATACAAAGCAAATATAACATGTGTAAAGGTAGAAATTTA
The DNA here is from genome assembly GCF_965194805.1 of Balaenoptera borealis. Classification (NCBI taxonomy): domain Eukaryota; kingdom Metazoa; phylum Chordata; class Mammalia; order Artiodactyla; family Balaenopteridae; genus Balaenoptera; species Balaenoptera borealis. The sequence goes on along the minus strand of NC_138876.1, from coordinate 50,821,277 downwards.
CAATAATACAATAACATTAGGGAACACTACATCATTGGACAGATCATCCAGACAGCAAATCAATACAGAAATATTGGCCTTAAATGACATATTAGACCAGTTGTACTTAGTAGATATCTACAAGACATTCCATCTGAAAACATTAGAATACACATTCTTCTCAAAAGCACATGGAACATTCTCCAAGATACATCACATGCTAGGCCACAAAACAAGTCTCAACAAATTTAATAAGCTATATATTATATCAAGCATTTTTTTTTTTCTGATTACAATGGTATGAAACCAGAAATCAATTACAGGAAGGAAAATGGGAAAAACACAAACACGTGGAGACTAGTCAATAAGCTAGTAAAACAAACAAACAAAAATGAGTCAATGAAGAAATCAAAGAGCCAATCAGAAAATACCTCTACATAAATGAAAATAAAAACACAACTTTCCAAAATCTATGCAACACAGGAAAAGCAGTTCTAAGATGGAAGTTTATAGCAATACAGGCCTAACTCAAATAGACAACCTAACTTATCATCTAAAGGAATTAGAAAAAATAAAAGACAAAGCCCAACATCAGCAGAAAGAAGGAAATAATAAAGATCAGAGAGTAAATAAATAAAATGGAGACCAAAAGCAAAATAAAAGATCAATGAAACCAAGAGCTGTTTTTTTAAACAGATAAACAAAATTGATAAAACTTTAGCCAGACTCATTAAGGAAAAAAAGAAAAAGGACACAGATAAACAAAATAAGAAATAAAAGAGGAGAGGTTATAACTGATATCACAGAGATACAAAAATCATGAGAAAAGACTACAAATGTTTATATGCAAACAAATTGGACAATCTAATATAAATGGATAAATTCCTAGAAAAATACAATCTTCCAAATCTGAATCAGGAAGAAATAGATAAACTGAACAGACCAAATCAAATCACTAATATTCAATCAGTAATCAAAAAACTCCCAACAAAGGTCCAGGACCATACAGCTTTACAGGGGAATTCTCCAAAACATATAGAGTTAATACCAATACTTCTCAAACTATTTAAAAAACTGAAAAGGAGGGAACACTCCCAAATTCATTATGGGAGGCCACAATTACCCAGATATCAAAACCAGACCAAGACACACACACACACACAAAATTACAGGCTAATATCTAGGATGAAGGTAGATGAAAAATCCATATTAGCAAATTGAATTCAACAATATGTAGAAAGGGTCACACTCCATTATCAAGTGTGATTTATTCCATGGATGCAAAGATGGTCCAATACCTGCAAATGAATCAATGTAATACACCACTTTTAAAAAAGGAAGGATAAAAATCACATGATCATCTCAATAGCCAAAAATCATTTGACAAAATTCAACATCCATTCATGGTAAAAACTCTCATCAAAATGAGTATTGAGGGAACATATCTCAATGCAATAAAGGCCATTTATGACAGACCTGTAGCTAACATCATACTCAATGTTGAAAAGCAGAAAGCTCTTCCTCTAAAATTAGGAACAAGACAAGAATTCCCACTCTTACCAATTCTATTTAACATATTATTGGAATTCCTAGCCACAGCAATAATACAAGAAAAAGAAATAAAAGTCATTCAAATTGGAAGGGAAAAAATAAAACGTCTCTATTTGTAGATGACATGATATTATATGTAGAAAACCCTAAGTCTCCACCAAAAACCCATAAGAACTAATTAATTTATTCAGTAAAGTTGTTGGACACAAGATTAATATATAGTTTTTTTTTTGCTTTTTTATACTCTAATAGTGATCTATCAGAAAAGAAAGCAAGAAAAGAACTCCAATTAAAATCACATGAAAAGAACAAAATACCTAGGAATAAACTTAACCAAGAAGGTGAAAGACCTATCCTCTGAAAACTCTAAGACATTGACAAAGGAAATTGAATATGATACAAAGAAATGGAAAGATATCCCATGTTCATAGGTTGGAAGAATTAATATTGTTAAAATATCCATACTATCCAAAGCAATCTACAGATTTAATGCAATCCCTAGAAAAATGTCAATGACATTTTTCAAAGAACAAATACAAATAATTTTTAAATTTGTATGGAGCCACAAAACACCCTAAAAACCAAAACAATTATTTTGATAAAGAACAAACCTGGAGGCATCACACTCCCTGACTTCAGACAATATTACAAATCTACAGTAAACAAAACAGTATGGTATTTGCACAAAAAAAAAGATACATAGATCAATGAACACATAGAGAGCTTAGAAATAAACCCATACACATACAGTAAATTAATCTATGGCAAAGGAGGCAAAATATAGAATGGGGAAAAGACAATATCTTTAATAATTGTGCTGGGAAAACTGGACATCTACATGTAAAAGAATAAAATTAGAACATTTTCTCACACCACATACAAAAATAAACTCAAAATGGGTTGAAGTCCTAAATGTAAGAACATTAATCATAAAACTCTTGTATGAAAACAGGCAATACTCTTTGACATAGTCTTACCAAAAATTTTTTGGATCTTTCTCCTCAGGCAAAAGAAACAAAAGCAAAAGTAAACAAATGGGACCTAGTTAAACTTAAAAGCTTTTGAACAGCAAAGGAAACTATCAATAAAACAAACAAACAAACAAACCTACAAAATTGGAGAAAATATTTGCAAATGATATGTCCAATAAAGGGTTAATATCCAAAATATACACACAACTCATACAACTCAATATCAAAAAAAAAAAAGAACTCTATTAAGAAATGGTCAGAAGACCTGTGCGGACATTTTTCCAAAGAAGACATACAGATGTCAACAGGCACTTGAAAAGAGGCTCAGCGTTGCTAACTGTCAGGGAAATACAGATCAAAACCACAATGATATATCATCTCACACTTGTCAGAATGGCTATTACCAAAAAGACCACAACTAACAAATGTTTACATGGATGTGGAGAAAAGGGAACCCCAGTCCACTGTTGGTGGGAATGCAAATTGGTGCAGCCACTATGGAAAATAATATGGAGGTCCTTCAAAAAGCTAACAATACAAATACCATATGATCCAGCAATTCCACTCCTGGGTATAAATCTGAAGAAATGGAAAACACTAATTAGAAAATATATATGCACTCCAATGTTCACAGAAGTATTAGTCACAATTGCCAAGAGATTAAGCCAATCTTGTTCAGTGCTTTATCGCCAAAGGAGCACTATACCTAACTCACACTAGACGCGTAATAAATTCTGTTGAACAATTAATCTATACTTGAAACCTCAGCAAGCAGACAAAGCCTGGTCCTGAGATTTGATAAAGACCCAGACCCAGAGAATAAGGCTCAAGACTGAGAAGCAAATAATTAAAACTAGAAATTAATAGCTTGAACATGAGGTAAAGAAGAAAAGGAAGGAAGGAAGGAAGGAAGGAAGGAAGGAAGGAAGGAAGGAAGGAAGGAAGGAAGGAAAGAAGGGAGGGAGGGAGGGAGGGAGGAAATAGACAGCAGGACCAGAATATGTGATCAGAACAAGACCAGTAATAAAGAGGATGCCACTGAACCAGGTACTTATGTTATGTCATTAATTCATTTAATAAACATTTATAAGCATTATAAACATTTTATAATGCTAAAAATGGTGGTACCAGGGATACAGTAATGAACAAGATACAGTCCCTGCATTCAAAGAACTACCGTCTAATGGGAGATGCAAAATACAAGGTGATAAATACCAAAATTAATGAACAGAGAGCTAATGAAATACATGGGGAAAATAACTACTCTTGTATGAGAGTATATCAGATAAATTGTCCCAGAAGATATTACCTCTAAATGTAGTCTTAAAGATAAGTAAGATTTAACTCAACAACTGCTACCTGGATTATGCTGGAAAGGGGAAGGAAAGATGATGTTCCAGGAAGACAAGAAAAATGCACATTAAAAACTTAGCAGTGAAAATGAACATGGCATATTCAGGGAACTAAAAAAAAGTGATGAAAATTGAGACTGGACACTTGATAAAAGGGGACCAGATTATTATATGAAATTTGAACTTTATTTTTAGAACAGTGAAGAGCTATTAAAGAGTTTCAAATAAGGAAATTTAAAAATCAAACTTATGCTTTTAAAAGATCATTCTGACTAATGTGGAAAATCAACTGAAGTGGAAAAGACCTAAAGACAGAGAGACTAGCTAGGATGAAGCTATTGCTGGAATCTAAGGAAGAAACGGAGGAAGTTGGAAAGGTAGAGGCAAAGAGCACAGAGGAAAGAGTTGAGCAACAATAAGCAAAGGGATAGGAGGAGCTAGGGATTGGTTGCTTGTTGGGATCGGAGGAGGTGAGAGTGATAAGAGATATGGTTGAGTACCAGTTATCTGTTTTGAAAACTGGTACTGTTTGCTGAAGTAACAAATAAAGCAAGAGAAGAGTTTGGGGGTGAGATTGGATGGAAGTGAGCCAGGCTAGAAAATATTAGTTTTGAATTGCCTCTGGGAATTCTAAGTGGAGAAGCCTTGAAGGCAGTCAGATATACCTGGCTCTGGGGCTCAAGAAAAATATTTGATCCGGGGTTCCTGATATTTCCCTAACTGAGAAAAAAAGATTGGCCACAGAGTTCAAGGACTAAAGAATGACTGGTAATGGAAAAGTGAGAGATGAGTGCTGCCTGCTACACAATTCAGAGGTATTCAGAGACAAAAATAATCCAGCAAAAAGTTTTCTAAATATTTGTCTCAGTTTTTCTCATTTAATCCTCCATATTACAGTGTGTAAAACATCAGTTATGGTTTCCAGTCAGACGTCAAATTGTGTTTATCTCTGCTCCTAATGGAAATAATACATATTAAAATGTCAATACTGCTTTTTAAAAAGGTTATAAATCCTAAGAACAAAGGAATAATGAGTGGAAATGAGAGTAACTGGAAAACGTCAACAAATGGTAATATGGGAAAAGCAAATAGTGAGGTGGCAACTGTCTTACCAGTAAAAAGAATTTGAAACCTAGGAACTTATAGTTGGAGACAAAGCTGAAAAGCAGGCTTTTCTGTAGATCACTGGAGATTTGGGACTTGAGACACTAGGCATATTGGTTGGCCCTAGTGAGGCATGGAGCTGGAAATTAGTTGAAAGATCTGCATATGGAGTAATCAGAAGCCCTTCTTCCTATTCATCCCCCTTCTTATCTTGCACAGCCAGATTAATACCACTTTCTAACTTCCTCAGGAGACCAGATGTTTAGTCCTTACAGACTCTAGACTGGAGACACCAAGAACAATGGTGTTTGATGGTGCTGAAGTGAATACATACATTTCTGAGTAGTACTTTATTATAAACTTTCCAGCAGTATTTTATATTTTAAGTAATACAGAGGCAATAATTCAATAAATTTAAATTTGCCCAATAAAAGACTAGCAAACCATTCAGGAAATCATCTTCATGCAATTGTTTCCTTTTTTTAAAAAAAGAAAGTAGAAATATCTAAAACAATCCAGGTTTTTTAACATCAATATGCCTTGGTGCTATGCTCTTTACTTTGCTAGTAATGTAAGGGAAAAGAAACAAGGCACTAAGGTTGGAATCAGCATTTCTACAACAAAGCCTCTTGCCAATTCTTTTAGGACCATCAGTGGCAACAAAAAGATCATCAAGAGACTGGAGTCCCAGAAAATCTGGATCTTCCTTTTGAATTCCTTATCCCTCTAGTGGAGGATTCTCCCAATGAAAGGACCTGAGCATTTCTTCAAATCTGAAGATGTTTGCTGGGGAGATGGGTGAAGAATAGGAGCCCATTCTTCCTCTTCCCTACTGGCTGCCTTCCCTCAGCTGTCAGAGTCCCTGCTGCATAAACTTTTCTGGACTTTTCCATGGAAGATGTAGAGAGTGCTGTTACATTGCCTTATGATTCCAAAGCCTACCAAACCCTCATTTATCCAATATTACCTCAGAGATTCGAAGTATGAGAAATGCTTCTTTGCCTCCACCCATTTACCTATAGTCTAGGTGGCCCAACCAATCCTACCAAATCCAATTGTTTCACCCCTTTACTTCTCTCCTGAACCAAACCAGTAATGCTATGGCCATGAAATTCTTCTCTAATATCATGGGACAAAGCTGAAACTCTGCTGTTAGTTATGTGGCCCTGAGTAATTCAACCACCATTCTTGTACCTTCTTTCTCTACCTCACAGACTTGAGAGAGAAACCCCATTGTTCATAATGGAGAATTGAAACCCCTACACTTCATGAATTTCTCTTTCTTCTTGTTTAAATACATGATGTCTTGACCACCTCCCACTTGTTTCTTCATCTTTCTGCTTAGATATTTCCTTTGTTTCATTGTTTTCCTTTACCTCATTTGATCCTACAGACAGCTCATTTCAGTTTCTTTCTTATTCCTAATCATATGCTTCTGAAATTATATGTTCATGAAAACACATACACACAGAAGTGCTCATTCCCGAAAGGCAGTTTTGCTGTTACCATAGAGGCATATCAGTTTCCTATCTAGTGAGGGAGATGAATCATGGCTCATGAATATTTATTTCATTTTATATTTGATTATTCCATTTTTAACATCTGTGGCAAAAATGATATTTTGTTTTCAATATATTTTCAGTTAAACATTTTTCTTTTGAAGAAGTACTTCATCCTCACTCAAAAAATCCAGTGAAACAGTCTAATGCTATTAGTGCCATTGTACTAATCAGTTTCTAAATAAGTTGATAAAGAGTTAATAAGTATAAATTTTGGGTATACCATTGAGTATTATCCTATGTTGTACACTTCTTAACCAATATACTCACCTGTAAAAGTATGCATTATTATTAAGGATTCTTCTAATTAATCACTAGGTGTGTGTGCCCGTTACTTGCCTAACAACTCCTGTGATTCACTTGGATGAAGAAATTTAGAAAATATCACTAATCAGAGTACTTCAGTAGCACTCAACAAGTCTTGGGGTCAATTAATTGTTTTTACATTTCTTTACATTTCTGGATCACTTTTAAGTTTTTGAAACATTCACATATGTGACAGGGTATAAGAATTCAACCTGCTTTATTATAGAAACAACTGTTTTGCTCATCTTTCTTTTCTGTGATGCATTAGAAAGATAGAATGCATATATTTCCCCACACTTCCTAAGAGTATTTGAATTTTGAGCTATTCTTTATTTCAAAGAAATAAAACATTTTTTGTTTGATATTAATTCTAAATCTAAGTTTAACTGACCATCAAAGCAAATGAAAATCGAGCGTTTTGGTGGGGATGAGGATTCATGTGATAAAAAAGAAGGTCTAGTGAGGGAATCAGAGAGGAGGAGCAAGTCACTTTGATGATCAGATGGGATCTGGGAATCTGAGGAGGAATAAAATCTTTGGCTTGAAACAAAGCAGGTGAATATACCCAGCCAAAGACCACACTAAATGTATTATTTAGGTGTAGGAAGGGATTTGTCTGACCACCAGGAATGATGACTTTACATGGCTCCTAGAACATATCCAAATCCAACACCCCAGAACATCCATAAACCCAAAGAGGGGCCCCTAGGACAGGTAGGAGGATGGTAGTAAGGAAGCCCCTTGCCAGAACTTTGTGGGCTAAACTGAATAACCTTCAGGTCTTCTTGCTAAGATAGGCAACTTATGTTTGGGACACCAAGTTGAGCATATATTATCTCACTGAGCTTCACAAAAGCACAGCTAAGTAGGTTATACAGATGAAGTCACTTAACAACATGGTTGGGAGCAGACTCGGGGTTGAGGAGATGTAACCTCTCATTCTTTGTCTTTTCCTTAGAATCTGTGTGTTGAATAAGTCATATTTTATTTACCTAAACCTCTCTTTTCCATCTGGAAAAAAAAAGTAGAGAAGGAAAACTTACAGGGTTGTTGCCATGATTAAGTGAGCTCAATCAAGTAGAGAAGATAACCAAAGCCTGGATCAAAAAAAGTACTCAATAAGTATTATTGTTACCATTAGTTAAAGCAGAAAGAGATCAAGTGATTTGTTCAAGGTCATGTGTCTGGGTGGTAGCAGCATAAGGAATCTTTCCATTAACCCATATTACTTCTGGACCATCACCAGGACATCCCTACTGGGAACTGGAAACATCACTAGAGAGCCCCCTTCAGGTTCTACCAACCTAACTGATGGTACCTAGAGGGTACACTTGATTTGTTTATGTTTTCTCACTCAAACTCAATCAAGCAAGCAGATTGTTTGCTCAGTCATTTCTCCTGCCTCCACAGAAAGAGTAATGCCTATGAGAATTAGAACTATGTAACCTGGAAGTCAAGGCCCTTTGTCATCTTTCCCTAAACTTGCTCATTGGAAATTTTGTAATCATGATGTTGGCTGGACTCCACTAGTCCCTGCGCCTTGAGTTCTGCAGATTCATTTCTGTCCTGAATTCCCAGTATTTTCACAAAATTGATCAGCATTGTCAAGTATATTTTCCAGATGTTCTATGAAAGGGATTTTTCTAGTTTTGTTGCTTTCCCATTTCCATTTGCAAGAATAGGGCTACACCATAAACACTGCAGCTTTTGATCTCCCTTCCCCTTAAGTTTGACATATTCCATCTTAAACCAGTCTGTTGTAAACAAAGACAGATGTCCTTAAATATAATGGCAAGGTTATATATGTTTAATTGTCTCCTCATCAGTAAGAAACTATTTCAGATTCAAATCATGGAATGATAACTCTTATCCATTGCATGATTTTTATATCCCTTTCCCCTAACACTTATTTGGAGTGAAATAATACTTGTAAAATATAATTTGGAGTGATAAGGATCTTTCCACAAAGATTTTTCAAAGAAACATAAAATAAATAGGAGTAAAAATATTCTAGGAAAACAGACTACCTGGGAATCACAGATTGATCACTTTACAATAGTAAAGAGAGGAAATTCTCAACAACAATTTATAAAGGAATTTCACTTGTAACATGTGCATTATGTCAATAATTAAATTCTATGTTAAGAGAGTTTAATATTTGACATTAATATTTTCCTCCCCTGTATTCCCACAACATTTTACTTTGTAACTATGCTAAAACACTTATTACAGTCCAATTGTTAATTAATATGCCTGCCTCTCCCACTAGATAAGAGATCTTGTCTTATTTGACTTTGCATCTCTAAGCACTATGCTTAACACGGAAGGCTTTCAGTGAATTTTGAGGACTTGAAGTGAATTTAAAGAGCCTTTTAAAACGTAGATTAGAAGAAAGTAATCCAGGAAGAATTGCTCTTGTTATCAATACAATATGACATAATAGAGGAGCAGTTTTCAAACTTTAGTCAACCAAATCACTTAAGAGGATCGATGTAAAAATACTCAGTGACTGTACATTTTGACTGTACAAAAATTATTTTCAACAAATTCATTAATTGTTCACTAAATCATATGCATCACTAAACTTAAATACCCCATATGTGGTTGTGACAGAGCATCTATTCTTATAATATTAAGAATATAAGAAATTATATTTTTGGATGGAGGTGGCCGCTAATTGCTCCCTGCCGGTGAAGAGACCTCTGTTGGATCCCCGCTTCGAGGGTTATAAGCTCTCCCTCGAGCCGCTGCCCTGTTACCAGCTGGAGCTTGACGCAGCTGTGGCAGAAGTAAAACTTCGAGATGATCAGTATACACTGGAACACATGCATGCTTTTGGAATGTATAATTACCTACACTGTGATTCATGGTATCAAGACAGTGTCTACTACGTTGATAACCTTGGAAGAATTATGAATTTAACAGTGATGCTGGACACTGCCTTAGGAAAACCACGAGAGGTGTTTCGACTTCCTACAGATTTGATAGCATATGACGATCGCCTTTGCGCCTCCATCCATTTCACATCTTCTACTTGGGTTACCTTGTCAGATGGAACTGGAAGATTGTATCTCATTGGAACGGGTGAACGTGGAAATAGTGCTTCTGAAAAATGGGAGATTATGTTTAATGAAGAGCTTGGAAATCCTTTTATCATAATTCACAGTATCTCATTGCTGAAAGCTGAAGAACATTCGATAGCTACCCTGCTTCTTCGAATAGAGAGAGAGGAATTGGATATGAAAGGAAGTGGTTTCTATGTTTCCTTGGAGTGGGTCACTATTAGTAAGAAAAATAAAGATAAAAGAAAATATGAAATTACTAAGCGTAATATTCTCCATGGAAAGTCAGTGCCCCACTATGCCGCTATTGAGCCTGATGGGAATGGTCTAATGATTGTCTCTTACAAGTCCTTTACATTTGTTCAAGTTGGTCAAAATCTTGAAGAAAGTAAGGATGAAGACATGTCAGAGAAAATCAAAGAACCTCTGTATTACTGGCAACAAACTGAAGATGATTTGACAGTAACAGTATCGCTTCCAGAAGACTGTACTAAGGAAGACATTCAAATACAGTTTTTGCCTGATCATGTCAACGTTGTGCTGAAGGGTCAGAGGTTTTTGGAAGGAAATCTCTATTCATCTATTGATCATGAAAGCAGTACATGGATAATTAAAGAGAATAATAGCTTGGAGATTTCCTTGATTAAAAAGAATGAAGGACTGGCATGGCCAGAGCTAGTGGTCGGTGATAAACAGGGGGAATTTATTAGAGACTCAGCCCAATGAGCTGCAATAGCTGAACGTTTGATGCATTTGACCTCTGATGAACTGAATCCAAATCCAGATAAAGGTAAACCTCCTTGTAATGCTCAAGAGTTAGAAGAATGTGATATTTTCTTTGAAGAGAGCTCCAGTTTATGCAGATTTGATGGCAGTACATTAAAAACTATGCATGTGGTGAATCTTGGAAGCAACCAGTACCTTTTCTCTGTCATAGTGGATCCTAAAGAAATGCCCTGCTTCTGTTTGCGCCATGACGTTGATGCACTTCTCTGGCAACCACACTCCAGCAACCAAGACGATATGTGGGAGCATATCGCAACTTTCAATGCTTTAGGCTACGTCCAAGCATCAAAGAGAGACAAAAAATTTTTTGCCTGTGCTCCAAATTACTCTTATGCAGCCCTTTGCGAGTGCCTTCGACGAGTTTTCATCTATCGTCAGCCCACTCCCATGTCCACTGTACTTTACAATAGGAAGGAAGGCAGGCGAGTAGGGCAGGTTGCTAAGCAGCAGGTAGCAAGCCTAGAAACCAGTGATCCTATTTTAGGCTTTCAAGCAACAAATGAGAGATTGTTTGTTCTCACTACCAAAAACCTCTTTTTAATAAAGGTAAATACAGAGAATTAATTACTCCAACATGTTGGCTTCTCTGTACTGGAAAAGTATTCAGTGGTAGCTGGAAGGCTGGGCAGTTGTGCTGTAATCTGTTAAGTTTTATTGTGTTAAAATTATCTTGTATGAATTTATTTTTTAAAGGATATTGGAAATATATTTGAGATTATGAGTCTATAAAAGCTATGGAATGAAGCTGCAAATTTAGAGAAAATTAGCTTCTGTAAAAAATGTAAAGATAGTATCAGCAAGTATAATTAATTTTTTAAAAACAGGCTAGAATCTCATCTTTTATATGAAAGATGTACAATTCATGTTTAAAAATAAAAATATTTATCGTGTAAAAAAAAATTATATTTTTGATTACCAATGATGATAACTGTTAATTAACACCTATTATTTGTTGAGCACTATACTAGGTGATTATGATGATTTCTGACACCAACTACCCAGAGTTTGGCCAAACTTCACAGGTTCTGAGGACAGTCCTACACAAGACTATCCTTGCTTGAGACACCAGCACAAGTTCAGAGGTCCCCAGATAGCTACAGAGATCCTCAGAGGTCTGACCAGAAGGCCAAATTTGGGGGTTTCCACTACTCCCTCAGGTTTAATAGTTTGTTAGAACATCTCAGAACTCAGAAAATCACTATGCATAATTACTGTTTTATTGTAGTAAAAGGATATAAATCAGAATCAGGCAAGGGGAGAGACACAGATGGTGAGCTCTGGCAGGCCTAAATGTAAAGCTTTCATCATTCTCTCTCCTTGGAGTCAGGACATATCACCCTCCAAACACATCAATGTGTGACAATACACCCAAAGCACCAAACAATACAATACAAAACACAGAGAATCTCACCTGAGCCCCGAGTTTAGTTTTTATTGGGTTTTCATTACATCAACATTATTGACTGAATCATTGGTCATGAGGTCGAATTCAATATTCAGCCCCTCTCTCCTTCCTGGAGGTCAAGCTAAAATCATGTGACTCAAGGTCTTTCTGGTATAACCTGCCTCCATCCTGAGTCATCTCACTAGCTTAAAATATCTAGGGGCCCACCATAAACATAAACTATCAGGGCACACCAAGAACAACAAAGATACTCCTATCACTAGGGAAATTGCAAGGGTTTAGTTGCTACCTCCCAGGAACCAGGGATAAAGGCCAGACAAATTCATTATTATACAGAAATGATTTCCATGTCTTATCTATAATAATATAATTAATTAAATTCATATAGCCACATGTTAAGGTGGGGTGTATTATTCTAGACATGAGGAAATATAATTCTGGAGAGCTTAAATAATTTTCCCAAGGCCATGTAGCTAATGAATGTCAAAGCCAAGATTTGAAGCCATGTGTTCCTTTTTCTAGCCCCTTTCCCCAAAATAGACTAATCTTTCACCTGATTATGCCTGAAGTTCAATATTTATTACTAAAATTATAATAACTTTCCATATCCTATACTACAGTTACATGGTCATGATTTCAATGGAAGAAAGAACATTTTATATGAAAAATATTTAGCATGCTCAATGATTATCTTCAAAGTCAGGGGAGACAATGAAATGTTAAGAACAGAAATAGGTTTGAGTGATAATTTCTGCCAATTCATAGTTAGCCCCTAAATCTGTGACCTTAGTCAAACCACTTATATCTCTGGGCATTAGCTATGTCTATGAATGCTCTCCTATATTCCAGGATTATTATGGAATTCAAATAAAAGTTGTGAAAGCAGTGGTCATGTTCTCCCAAATCCCTTATTTTCCTCTATTTTTCCATAACATTTAACACCTTGTTCCAAAACCATTTCATATGATTTAAATATATAAGTTCCATAATTAAACAAGATTGTAAATTCTGCATATGCAGAGAACTAGTTTTTTAATGATATGATCACAAATTTCTAGATTAGGTTATGGTAAATAGTAGATATTCAAGTTTCTGGAAATACTATAAACTGTGAATAGATTGATATTCAACTTATCCAAATCAATCATCCCACTGGGGAAAACTAGAAATATTGGAAGAAAAAATTTAAAATTAATATATGCATTGTCATAGGGAAGATGAAATAAAAATTATTTTTTACTGTTTCACTTTTTTTTAATTTTTAAAAATTACTGGACCAAGGGAGAAGGAATTTCAAAGAGGCCCTGTAGTTTAGGTTATATATATATATATGTAAAAGAATATATTTGTGAATTTAAAAATTAATTATTCTAAAGATGTCAAATATCCACAAAAGTATCCCCAAATGTGTCCATAGTTTTTGAGCAATCCCACTCAAAATCTGTGTGTGTGTGTATGTGTAAGCTGAGAATTATTTTGACAATCTTAGAACAGAAAAACAAGGAGAGAGGATCTGCATTACAAAATATCAAAAATTGTTATAAAGCTATAATAAGATAATGTGATCTGAGTATAAGAATAGAAAATAGACATATTGGACTGAATGAAAAGCACACAAACTAACACACATGTATCAGGGCATTAGATTTACAATAAAGATGATACTGCAGAGTAGTGGAAGAAAGAAGTCTTTTCACTATATAATGCTAGGAGAATGAGCTATCAATACAGAAAAAAATAAATAAATAAATAAATAAATAAAGAACAACTTTGCATCTACCTCACACTGATCACAAAATTTAAAAAAATCAATTGCAGATGAGTTGTATGTTTATATATGAAAGAAGAGCAATAAAATTTATAGAAGATAATATAGAAGAATATCTTTACAATTTTGGGTATGAAAATTCTTCCTGAACAGAACATAAAAGCACTAACCATAGAGGGAAAGATTAATAATTTGGACTACATCAAGAGACACTATTAAGAAAATAAAAAGACTGAGTAGAGTGACTTCACTGATGACACAGTGGTTAAGAATCTGCCTGCCAATGCAGGGGCCAAGGGCTCGAGCCCTGGTCCAGGAGGATCCCACATGCCATGGAGCAAACTAAGCCTGTGTGCCACAACTACTGAGCCTGCGCTCTAGAACCCATAAGCCACAACTACTGAGCCTGTGTGCCACAACTACTGAATACTGTGCGCCTAGAACCCATGCTCCGCAACAAGAGAAGCCACCGCAATGAGAAGCCCTCACACTGCAATGAAGAGTACCCCCTGCTTGCTGCAACTAAAGAAAGCCTGCACGCAGCAACAAAGACCCAACTCAGCCAAAAATAAATAAATATAATAAATCAATTTATTTTTAAAAAAAGAATGGATATATGTATAGGTATAACTGAATCATTTAAAAAATACTGAGTAGAATAAAATAGTTTCAATATATACGTAATCTAAAATATGTGAAGAATCTGACACGTTAATAGGGACAAAAAGACAACCATGTGTGCACTGGTAGTCAGGGCTGATCCCCAGCCCATCGGCTGCCAGGCCATGCCTTATGCGGAGGCTGCCGGCCACTCGTGGGAAAGGCTGGTCCCAATGAGAAGATATTTACAAGCAACATATCTGGTAAGGGGTTAATATCCAAAATATAGAGAACCCATACAACCCAATATCAAACAAACAAATAATTCAATATAAAAATGGGTAGAGAACTTGAACAGTCATTTTTCCAAAGAAGACATACAGATGACCAACAGGCACATGAAAAGATGATCAACATTGCTAATCATCAGGAAAATGCAAATCAAAATCACAATGAGATAACACCTCACACCTGTCAGAATGGCTGTAATCAAAAAGACAACAGATAACAAGTGTTGGCATGAATATGGAGAAATGGGAAGGCTCATGCATTGTTGGTGGGAATGTAAATTTGTGCAGCTACTGTGGAAAACATTGAGGAGGTTCCTCTACTCTACTTAGTATCTATTAATCACACACTCTTAAATTAAAAATAGAACTACCTTATGACCCAGCAATTCCACTTCTGGGTAATTTCCCGAAGGAAACAAAAATCCTAAATCAAAAAGATATATTCATATATGTTCATTGCAGCATTATTCACAATGGCAAAAATATGGAAGCAACTGAAGTGCTCATCAATAGATGAATGGATAAAGATGTGGTATATATATACAATGGAATATTACTCAACCATAAAAAAGAAGGAAATCTTGCCCATTTGTGACAACATGGATGGATTTAAAGAATATTATGCTAAGTGAAATAAGCCAGACTGAGAATGAAAAATACTGTATTATTTCACTTATATGTAGAATCTAAAAAACAAAACAAATGAACAAAAACAAAACAAAGTGAGCAAGCATAACAAAACAGAAACAAAGTCGTAGATACAAACAGGTGGTTTACAGAAGCAATGGGGTGGGGGAATGAGTGATATATGTGAGAGAGATTAAGAGGTACAAATTTACAGTTACAAAATAAATGAGTTACAGGGATGAAATGTACCATGTGGAGAATATAGTTAATGATAATGTAATATCTTTGTATGGTGAGGAAGGTGGTCAAAAGGTACAAACTCCCAGTTATAAGATAGATAAGTACTTGGGATGTCATGTGAGACATGATTAATATAATTACCACTGCTCTATGTTCTATATGAAAGTTGTTAAGAGAGGAAATCCCAAGAGCTCTCATCACAAGGAAAATATTTTTCAATATACTGAGAACACATTTAGGATTCTCTTTCTTCTTTTTTTTTGGTTGAAATATAGTTGATTTACAATAGTTAGTTTCAGATGTACAGCCAAGTTATTAAGTTATATATATTATATTTTTATTCAGATTATTTTTCATTATAGGTTATTGTAAGATTTTGAATATAATTCCCTGTTCTATCCAGTAAATAATTATTCCTTAGCTATTTTACATATAGTAGTTAGTATCTATTAATCCCACACTCCTACGTTATCCTTCCCACCTTCCATTACCATTTGATAATTTTAAGTTTGTTTTCTATGTCTATGAGTCTGTTTCTATTTTGCTTATAGATTCATTTTCATTATTTTTTAGATTCCACATATAAGTGATATCATATAATATTTATCTTTCTCTGACTTACTTCACTAAGTATAATATTCTCTAGGTCCATCCATATTGCTGTAAATGCCAATATTTCATTCTTTTTACAGTTAAGTAATATTCCATTGTATATATATACCACTCTTCTGAATCCAGTTGTATTTTGATGGACACTTGTGCTGTTTCCATGTCTCAGCTATTGCAAGTAATGCTGTTATGAACATTGGGGTGCATGTATCTCTTTGAATTAGAGTTTTTGTCATTTACGGACATATACCCAGGAAAGAGATTGCTGAATCATTTTGCAGCTCTATTTTAAGTTTTTAAAGGAATATCCATACTGTTTTCCATAGTGGCTGCAACAGTTTACATTCCCACCGACAGTGCAGGAGGGTTCCCTTTTCTTCACACCATCTCCAGCATTTATTATTTGTAGACATTTTTGATGATAGCTATTCTGACCTGTGTGAGGTGATACATCATTGTGGTTTTGATTTGCATTTCTCTAATAATTAGAGACGCTGAGCATCTTTTCATGTACCTGTTGGTCATTTGTCTGTATTCTTAGGAGAAATGTCTAGTTAAGTCTTCTGCCTATTTTTTGTTTGGGTTGTTTTTTTTTCTTCAATATTGAGGAGTATGAACTGTTTGTATGTTTGGATATTAACCCCTTATCAGTCACATCATTTGCAAATATTTTCTCCCATTATGTAAATTGTCTTTTCATTTTCCTTTGTTATACAAAAGCTTTTAAGTTTGAATAGGTTTCATTTGTTTATTTTTGCTTTTATTTATTTTGCCTTGGGAGACTGATCTAAGAAAATATTTCTACGATTTATAACAGAGAATGTTTTGCCTATGTTCTCTTCTAGGAGTCTTATGGTGTCATGTCTTATATTTATGTCTTTAAACTATTTTGAGTTTATTTTTGTATACTGGGTGAGGGAGCATTATGATGTCATTGACTTACATGTAGCTGTCCAGCTTTCCCAACCCTACTTGTTGAAGAGACTGTCTTTTCTCCATCATATATTCCTGTCTCCTTTGACTTCTTTGTTGCAGATTAATTGACCATAAGTGTGTGGGTTTCTTTCTGTTCTCTATTCTGTTCCATTGATCTATATGTTTGTTTTTGTGCCAATACCACACTGTTTTGATTATGGTAGCTTTGTAGTATAGTCTGAAGTCTGGAAGGATTATACCTCCAGCTTTGTTCTTTTTCCTTGGGATTGTGTTGGGAATTTTTTTTTCTTTTATTTTGCATCTATATGAGATGAAGGATATTCACTAAACTTTGTGGTAATCATTTCATGATGTATATAAGTTAAATCATTATGCTGTACACCTTAACTTACATAGTGCTGTATGTCAATTATATCTCAATAAAACTGGAAGAAAACAAAAACAAAAATACAACCCAATTTAAAAATTGGGCAAAAGACTCAATCAGGCACTTCATAAAGAGTATATCCAAATGGTTAAGAAGCATATGATAATGCTTTTAATATCATTAGTCACAGGGAAATACAAATTGTAACCAAACAGACATCACACTACACACCCACCAGAATGGCTACAGTTGAAATAGCTGAAAAACAAAGTGTAGATGAACAAGTGGAAGAATAGAAAGGCTTAAACTGCTGTGGGATTGTAAATTTGTACAAACAACTTAAAAAACAGTTCAGAACTTTCTACTGAGGCTTGAGATACAAATATCCTATAATTCAACAATTCTTCTCCTAGGTATACACCCAGCAAAAATGACAATAGCTATGCACAAAGAGATATGTACAAGAATGTATGTAGCATAATTCTTTGTGATAGTCAAAAAGCTGAAAACAATCCAAATATCTATCAACATTAGAATGGATAAATGTTGTTACATGGATACCAAAAAATGTTTACAGCAATGAAAATTAACTGCAATGACATGTAACAACATGGATAAATTTCACAAATACCTGGAGCAAAAGAAGTGAGAAACTAACTCTAATACTAGATTATTCCATTTACATAAATTTTTTAAATGGGCAAAGGCAAACTATGGATGAGAAGATGATAAAGATCAGCTTGGAAGCAATAGTTATTACAGTCATAATAGCATGTACTTTTGGGGAAAAGGAGAGAATAATGAACAGCATGGACACCACAGGTACTTCTCTGCCTTAGCACGATTCTTTCTTTGCTTGGCTAATAGTTAAATGACTTTTTGTGATAAATTATTAGTCCATACATTTTGGGGTTTTGTCTTTTTCTCCTTGTCTGTATTTCACCATATGTAAAGGTTTATGAAAATATGAAGGGAAGGGTACATACTAACTTCACAGCAATAATTAGTTTATAAAAAAAGGTATCCAGATGGTCAATAAGCATATGAAAATGTCTTAAAAGGGAAGAGAAGAGCACAAACAAGGGTGTGCAAAGAGAGTTCAAGTATATGTGTAGCACTTTATTTCTTAAAAGAAATCTGAAGAAATACTGTTAAAATGTGAGCAGGTTAAGTCTCTTAAGTTTGGTGGACATCAATTATATTATTATTTTCTGCCCATTTCTGTAGGATTGAAATACTGGAAAATAATTATTCTTAAAAGATTTTATTACTTGGCACTCCATTTTGTAAACTCTAAAAGGGTAGTTTTAAACCTCTCTATTTCCCAAAGGATCAGTTCAATGCATAGTTTAAAATTAATTACACATTGAGTGACTGGTTTGTGATTTATTGCAAGTGTATTTCAATTGAGAAGACAAAATATTCTTAATTAGCTCTCTGTCTACCTAACACTCCTGGCCTTATGTCTCCTCCCAAATAAAATCCAGCCAAGCTGGCCTTGGAACTTTGTTGTTTTCTCTGCCTAGTTTGTTTCTCCTGAGATTTTTGCAGGTTAGTTTTTTTTTTTTTTTTAAATCAATCAGATTTAAGTTTAAAATTTCTTCTTTATTGAGAAGTCCCCTTAGTGTGATATCCACCATTCTCTGCTCAAATAGTCAAAAATTACTAAATCTCCTTTTTACTTCCTTTGGATGATGCAATGAAATTGCATTTCCATTCTTTTACCTGTTTATTGTCTCACTCTCTTCACCAATATGCAAAATCTAAGAGAGCAGAATATCTGTCTATATTTTTACCCACCATAAACAGCATGTAGGAAAATGACTGACAAATAGCAGATGTTTAATAAATATTTGTTGGACAAATGACCCAATTAAGACAATCAAAATTTTGCTATGCATTTTGTTTTATTGGCTATCCATCTATCTATCCATCCATGCACACTATATGTACACACATAATTGAGGAATAAAAGATTAATTTGGGAAATTTGTCAGGGTAAATGAAATTTACCAACAATTCAGAATACAAGCTATCAGTTGTTACTACACATTAACTATGAGCTACAATGATTATGATCCACATTTCAGATAAATTTTGAGAGAAAGTTTTAAATGTTTTTAGACTCAGAGGGGAAGCAGTTAAAAATAGAGCTATTTGGTAGCTAGCTAATACATTCTTTGTACTCCACAAGGTAATGTCATCTATTAAAACCATACTCCAAAATATTACAGAGGAAAAGAGAAACTTAAATGGTCAAAAACTGATGAAAATATATTTCCTATCGGAGTATCGTACTGAAAAAGTACAAAAAAAAATAGTTTAATTATCTATATTTGTGGAAATTTTGAAAGAAAAATTCTATTTTAAGAAATATCCAAGCTGTTTGACCGTGTAGAAAATATCTGTTTTTTAATACTTATAAATTCTACATGCTGAAATTATAGAATTTGGAATAATTCAATAAACCTGACTAATTTCTTACAACTTTGTAAGAAACAACTTTTGTAAGAATCAGGAAGTTTCTAGGAAGGAAATAAATGTTATTTCACATATAGTAAATTACAGACTATATTTCAGTCGTACAATGACACAGAAATGACTATTTTTAAATAAGGAAGCTCCCAGGACATTACACCATTTAACTGAAACAAAGTAGTGATAAAATATTTTAATTAAGTGTAGGTTGATAGGCAAAGTTAAATTCAAAATGGCAATTGCCAATAACCAGGAAACATTTGTCTCTCTTAACTCACATAATAAACTTTAAATAAAGTAAAGCAGTCACTACATGAAAAAATAATATAAAATTATAAAAAGGATGTATAATATCTTAGAATGTTGACATAAAATATTTTTTAAAAAGGTTAAAGGAAGAGAAAAACATTACAAGGAAAATATATAACTGAGGTAGTAAATCACAAGGATATTTTGAATGAAATAATAAACATTTTATTAAATGACTGATGAATCTTTTTCAAACATTGCTGGCAGCCATTTTTGAAGAATTCCTTTTTAGAGACAGAGATACATGATTTCCTTTTTTTCTATTCTTTGTTTTATTTTTTCTTTGCTTTTTCTTATTCTTTTCCTCCCAACATACAGTTCCTATTGTTAGATAATTTTTAAGTTATTTCTTTCCAGGGAGTGAAAGGAGAGACTCCACTGGTATTATTTAATAAAGTCTTTTCACATTTGGAGGAAATTAGTGCCTTATGAGAAGCATGCTTTATTCTAAACTAACAACTGTGACATCAGTTAATTTAACGTGATAAAAACCAATGTGCCCCACTTGTTTTCATTCAAATTGGAAGCTTGTTGCAACTGATCACCAATTGGATTTGGTTAGGAGTCAAGCCTCATTTTATTCATTAATATTTTTCAACTGCATACAGTGGGCCTGCTTCAACACTAAGCATTAAACATAATTAAATAAATAAGTCTTGGGCCCTCCTTTCAAGATAATCAGAATCTATTGGCAAAGTTTGACTGCAAGTAGATAATTACCATACAATGCAGAAAGACAAAGTTTAGTAGAAACCTCTCCTTGCCAAAATTCCTCCAATATAAAATATCCATAACTGCTGTCACAATCCTTCCCCCTAGAAAACTGTTTCTCCTTCCCTAATTCTCTCCTGAGAAAATTGCACAACATCCACCTAGTTGTTGATGACAGACACCTGAGAGCCACTTTTCACAGGTCTTCCTACCCCCCTGACCACTAATACCAAGTACATCATCAAGTTTGTCTATTCCAGCACCAAAATTTCTATGAAAATAATTCACTTCCCTGCATCTCCACTTCCACCACCTTAGTCTAAGCATCCATAATCTCTTTATGAAACTCCATCAATAACTCTCAAATTGTCTCCATACTTCCAATCCTTCAATAAATTCCTATCACTACATTCAGAGTAATCATTTTTTTTTCACATCCTTATTGGAGTATAAATGTTTTAAAATGTTGTGTTAGTTTCCGCTGTACAAGAAAATGAAATATATGCATACATATATCCCCATATCCCCTCCCTCTTGAGCCTCCCTCTCACTCTCCCTATCCCACCTCTCTAGGTCATCACAAAGCACAGAGCTGATCTCCCTGTGCTATGTAGCAGCTTCCCACTAGCCATCCATTTTACATTTCATAGTGTATATATGTCAGTGCTACTCCCTCACTTCATCCCAGCTTCCCCTTCCCCTCCGTGCCCTCAAGTCCATTCTCTACATCTGCATCTTTATTCCCATCCTGACACTAGGTTCATAAGTACTGTTTTTTTTTTTAATTCCATATATATGAGTTAGCATACAGTATTTGTTTTTCTCTTTCTGACTTACTTCACTCTGTATGACAGATTCTAGGCCCAACCACCTCACTACATATAACTCAATTTTGTTCCTTTTTATGGCTGAGTAATATTCCATTGTATACATGTGCCACATCTTCTTTGCCCATTCATCTGTTGATGGACATTTAGGTTGCTTCTATGTCCTGGCTATTGTAAATAGGGCTGCAGTGAACATTGTGGTACATGTATTTTTTTGGATTTATGGTTTTCTCAGGGTATATGCCCACTAATCCAAAAATGGGCAGAATACCTAAATAGACATTTCTGCAAAGAAGACATACAGATGGCCAACAAATACATGAAAAGATGCTCAACATCATTAATCATTAGAGAAATGCAAATCAAAACCACAATGAGGTATCACCCCACACCAGTCAGAATCACCATCATCAAAATATCTATAGATAATAAATGCTGTAGAGGGTTTGGAGAAAAGGGAACCCTCCTGCACTGTTGAATGCAAATTGATACAGCCACTATGGAGAACAGTATGGAGGTTCCTTAAAAAACTAAAAATAAAACTACCATATGACTCAGTAACCAAAGCAATCTACAGGTTCAATGCAATCCCTATCAAATTACCAATGGCATTTTTCACAGAACTAGAACAAGAAATTTTACAATTTGTATGGAAACACAAAAGACCCCGAATAGCCAAAGCAATCTTAAGAAAGAAAAATGGAGCTGGAGAAATCAGGCTCCCTGACTTTAGACTATACTACAAAGCTACAGTAATCAAGACAGTATGGTACTGGCATAAAAACAGAAATATAGATCAATGGAACAGGATTGAAAGCCCAGAGATAAACCCACACACATACGGTCACCTTATTTTAACAAAGGATGCAATAATATACAGTGGAGGAAAGACAACCTCTTCAATAAGTGGTGCTGGGAACCCTGGACAGCTACATGTAAAAGAATGAAATTAGAACACACCCTAACATCATACACAAAAATAAACTCAAAGTGGATTAAAGACATAAATGTAAGGCCAGGCACTAAAACTCTTAGAGGAAAACATAGGCAGAATATTCTATGACATAAATCACAGCAAGATCCTTTTTGACCCACCTCCTAGAGTAAGGGAAATAAAAACAGGGTAATCATTTAAAAACAGTTCTACCTATATTTCTTTGGTGCTGAAACCCCTTCAGTGTCTTTCTGTTGCTCTGGAGATACAAAGAGGAGCTAGGTTTCAAGACACTTCTCAAGTACAATAAATAGTATATGACATATGGAATTGGGAACAGAGAGGAGTTTAAGAAGTTTCCTGGACTTCCATGGTGGCGCAGCAGTTAAGAATCCACCTGCCAATGCAGGGGACACAGGTTCGAGCTCTGGTCTGGGAAGATCTCGCATGCTGCAGAGCAACTAAGCCTGTGCATCACAACTACTGAGACTGGCCTGCGAACAACTACTGAGCCTATGCACCACAACTACTGAAGTCCGTGCACACTAGGGCTTGCATGCCACAATTACTGAGCCCACATGCCACAACTACTGAAGCCCACGTACTGAGAGCCCGTGCTCCACAACCAAGAGAAGCCAGCACAGTGAGAAGCCCACGCACCACAATGAAGAATAGCCCCACTCACCACAACTAGAGAAAGCTCATGCATCAATGAAGACACAACACAGCCAAAAAAAAAAAAAAGAATTAGCTTGAGCTACTGGGTTAATAATATAATTTTAAAAGGTGAAGTTTACAGGGCAATTAAAAAGGGAAGATGGATTTAATATCAGACTGTTGAGTTTAGAGAAACTATGGAAAATTTAGGTGGTGATTAATAGCCATGGTGAAGGTGGAAGCTAGAGACAGATTCAGTTGTTGAAGCCATAGACATGAACACATGAATCAAATTTTCAGGAAATATTTGTAGAGCAAGAAATAAGGACTAAGAATGTAACCCTGAGGAATACTAACATTTAAGAAGGAAGGGTGACAGAAGATGAAAGGTAAGTAAAGAAGACTGAGAAACAAAGGGAAAACCAGGAAACACTGGAATAAAGAAATAATGTATGTTGCCTTTTATTTTACAGTTAGGTCAGTTTTTAATTGTATCTTTTGAAAAAATGAACCATGGCAGGAAAATACCTGGTAACTTGGTGTGATCATTTCTTCAACAATTGAACTTTTCATTTTTAAATGTCAAGTGAGCAGGGTTGAGTTAATCTTGTTTCTTATTTTATTACACATTACAACTGATCCATATAAGGCTCTGTCTTATTTTACTTATTTGTTTATTTGATTTCCTTTTAGCCCCATACCCATCATTCTAATAGATGATCATTCTATTGTGTTTAATGTGTATCCTCTTTTTGTATGTATTCTTCTAAAATGTGCTCTGATTGGTAAGCAATATTTTTAATTAAATAAATGAATTTTGTGATATATTTAATTTTTACTCTTCCTTTTTTACAGGCATATTTTAAAGATCCATTCATTGCTATATGTACTTCTAATTCATTCCTCCTAATTGCTGCATGATAATCCATGATATACACCACATTTTACCTATGTATATATTCCCCATGATAGCCACCCAGGTTGCTTCCTATTCCCAAAACAACAATAATGTTGCAATAACATTTCCATTTATATATGTCTCCTTATGGGTTAATGAAAATATTTTCTTTGTGTTTATATATATATTCAGGAACAGATTTTATTGGTTAAAATGCATGCATATACTTAATTTGGGTAACTATTGCCATAGTGTTCTCTGAATGGCTGCCCTTGTTCACACTCCCTCCAGCAGAGCAAAAGGGTTCTTGTATCCTCACAAACTGATCAAGAGTTGGCACATCTATCTTTTAATTATTGCCAGGCTATTGGTGAAAAGTGATATCTTATTTCAATTCATTTCTGACCATTAATGATTTGTGGCATCTCTTCAGATGTTAGACTTTTAGTTTCCTTTTTTGTAAATTGCCTGCTCATATCTTGTGTTCATTTTTTTTTCTATTGTTTTTTTTTTTTCTGATTGATTTGATGGAGGGTCTTGGACATTATGGATGTTAGTGCTTTGTCAGTTTTAGACTGTGCATATATAGTTTTCCATTACACCATCTGTCTGATATATCTGTCCATGGAATCCGTATTAGTTTCCTAGAGCTTCCACAACAAAGCACACAAACTGGATGACTTAAAACAACAGAAATTTATTATCTCACAGTTTTTTAGCTTAAAAGTCTTAAATCAAGGTGTTGGCTTCCTCTGAAGGCTCTAAGAAAAGATTCTTCCTTGCCTTTTGCAGCTTCTTGTACCTCCTGATGTTCCTTGGCTTGTGGCAGCATAACTCTAATCTCTGCCTCAACTGTCACATGGCCTTCTTCCCTCTGTATGTCTCTGTTTATCTGTGTGTTCACATGGTGTCTTAGTCCAGCCAGGCTGCAATAACAAAATACCAGAAACTAGGTGGCTTATAAATAACAGGCATTTATTTCTCACAGTTCTGGAGGCTGGAAGTCCAAGATCAGGGTGCCAGCATGGTCTGGTAGGTGAGAGCTCCCTTCCAGGTTTCAAACTTCCTATTATTACCTCACATGGTATAAGGGACCAACTAGCTCTTTGGAGTCTCTTTTATAATGGAACTAATCCCATTCATGAGGGTTTCACCCTCATGGTCTAAGTACCTTCCAAAGGCCTCACCTTCTAATATCGCCACATTGGGCTTTAGAATTTCAACACATGAGTTTTTCAGGGACACAAACACATTCAGACTATAGCACATGGCACCAGTTATTGGATTTAGGTTCCACCATAATGCAGTATGACCTCATCTTAATTTAACAAATTACACTTGCAAAGACTACATTTCCAAATAAGCTCACACTCTGAGGTTCTGGATGAACAAGAATTTTGGAATTCTGGAGAGACACTCTATTCAACTCCATACAATGTCCTTCATTAAGTAAACAAAAATCTACTTATATAGCTGACAATATTATATACTTGAAACTTGCTAAGAAAGTAGATCTTAAATGTTTTCACCACAAAAAAGAAAATGGTAATTATGTGAGGTGGTGGAGATGTTAACTAATGCTACTGTGGTAATCATTTCACAATATACAAGTGTACCAAATCAACACGTTGTACACCTTAAACTTACACAATGTTATCCGTCAATTTTATCTCAATAAAGCTAAGGAAAAATAAAACATATTTGTGTTAAAAGATTAATTAATTAATTAATTAATTATTATAAAATTACATTGTTCTGGGATTTCCCTGGTAGCTCAGTGGTTAATAATCCACCTACCAATGCAAGGGACATGAGTTTGGGCCCTGGTCTGGGAAGATCCCACATGCCACGGAGCAACTAAGTCTGTGTGCCACAATACTGAGCCTGCACTCTAGAGCCCACAAGCCACAACTGCTGAGCCTGTGCTCTAGAGCCTGCGAGCCACAACTACTGAGCCCGTGTGCCACAACTACTGAAGCCCACGTGCCTAGAGCCCATGCTCTGCAACAAGAGAAGACACTGCAGTGAGAAGCCCGTGCACCACAAGGAAGAGTAGCCTCCGCTCACCACAATTAGAGAAAGCCCGCGTGCAGCAACAAAGATCCAATTCAGTCAAAAATAAATAAATAAATATTTTTAAAAATTACATTGTTCTACTTAAGGGAGGTCTTCAGTCTATATATTTAATAAATAAGACTATTAAAACAATATTTTATGTCTATAAGTGTGTGATATATAACTATTGATTGCCTTCCCAGAATTTACCTGGGATTCATGTAGCTTGAGAGAAGCTAACTGTACTTCTAGCTTGACCCTGATTGAGTTTATTCCCATGGTCATAGTCATTGATTCAGGCCTGAACACATGACTCAATTGAGGACAAAGAGACATTTACTGAGGATGTCTGGAAAAGAAAAGGGTTCTCTCTTCTAGTAGTAAGTGACAAAGGAGACTTGTAGCTTTATGTAACTACTGACAACAATTTTACTACCATAATGGAAGCTGGACTGAGGATGAAATTAACCACAAAGTTGGGAAACCATGAGAAATTGCAGGTAAATTGAAGATGAGTTCTAAGCTTTGGACGTTCAGTTATATTGATTAACCCTTTTCCAGGTCCAGAGTTCCACCACTCTGTAGTATATGGCATTAGACAAGTTACTTAACTTCCCTAAGCTTCCCTTTCCTCATCTGTAAAATGGAATATCTATAGTATCTAACTTATAGAGTTTTGTGAGAATTAAATGAGACAGTGTATGGCACTTAGTCCAGGATTAATCAGTTTTAAGTGTGGGATAACTGTGAGATACCATCATCATCATCATCACTTGTATCACTGACATTATTATTATTAGACTAAGGAGCAAACCCAGGATGAACTCTCAAATTTTCTATTTCCTGGTCTTGCACTTCTTCCACCTAAACCAACTTATTTGTTGGCCCTCTAGTCCCTGAATTAAAGTTTCCAGTACATTTCTTAACATTATAGTTATTTATTTATTTATTTTGTAAACAGAGAATCCTATTGTGTGCAATACACTAGGCTAAGTACCAAGGACACAGCTGTGAACAAGATAAAGATGATTCCTAATAGTCAAGAGTTTATAGGGTGGTGGTGGTGGGATGAATTGGGAGATTGGGATTGACATATATACACTAATATGTATAAAATAGATAACTAATAAGAACCTGCTGTATAAAAAAAATAAATAAATACATTCAAAATAAATAAATAAATAAGAGTTTATGGGGGGCTAGGGAACCTGGCCTTGGACTCCATCTACTGTTGATGAGTCAGCTATCCTTGAACAAGCGAATTTTGACTGGATGATCAAGTGAAACAGGGTTCCATGTTTGGAAACCATTGTTATAAAGCAATTTGTTTGGAAGCTACAAGAACAAAGGAAATCAGAGAAGAACATTTATAAAAATTATATCCATCCAAAACTCTCGTGCCTTAAGAAGATAATAAAAGATACCTGGCAGAGAAGTGAAGTATGGGGCAGGGTCAAAAAAAAATTGACCTTCCCATATCTGAATTCACTCTAATTCTCTTTAAATAATGTGTCTCTTTATGATTATTATTAAGCCTCTGTAGCATGAGGACTTCATAGCCTTAACTTATTAATACTCCTCAATGTAATACAAAGTGTTACACCTAAAAATGGAAATCTAAAAAAAAATAAGTACATGTTTTCCTTACCAAACTTGAGGCATACTCCATCAGAATTCTAAAACACATTGATTATTTTCATGACTTAAAAACAAAGACCTTCGTTTACTTTACATGTATGTATTTTCCCATGCAGGCAGTATAAGTATTTTACCACAGAGGATAAACATACCAGAGGTATAATGTTGGGAGGAAAAATCTGCTCAAAACTGTTTGGGGGGAGAAAGGTAAGCTAGCAACAGAAAAATATTTTTCTTTATGAGAAAATAACAGGAATAAAACAAGCAAGCAAAAAAGGAAGAAAAAAGGGAATATAAAACACCATTACATACCCTGAGGAGTAAGAGACAGAAAATCTATGTAACCAATAAACCCCTTTTCAAAGAATCTATACCCTGTTCAAAGAGGTCAATTTGGGAAGTGGTGGCAAGGATGGGGAAGGCTCGATTATACCAGTTATTGAAAAGAAAAAAGCAAAAAGAAATCTATAAAAGAGATAGGAAGCATGCACCTGACTCTTCTGTGAAAATAATTACAAATCGAATCTACTGGTTTCCATGTTTCCAGGGAGTTTTCCATTTTCTGGTCTTGAGATGAAGTTAAAAAAGGAAGGGCTTTTCCCTCTCTGCCTATAACTATATTTCCCTGTCAGTGTGACCAGAAATCACTCCAAATACCTCTCAGAGGTTATCACCCAACTGCCTTAATTTTCTGTCCAATCTTGTATTTTTTTCTTTCTTGACCTATTCTTTCCTGCTCCACCTTTTTGGGACCTGTACCCTTCAGATCTAAAAGAAAACATCAAAGTAAAGAAGTATTAGGATGGGAAACAGAGAGTACTCTATCAGAAGGGAGAGGTGAGGAGGCAAGGGTAGGGTTCATGTCATTTACACAATACCCCACCAACACTCTATCTCCACATCACAGCAGTTAAAACACTTGTTTACTTGTCCACATCCCCTCCAAAGACAGAGATCATTCTGTGTAGTTGTCCACATTATCCTAAGTCTTGAATAGGGGAATATCCAATATTTTATAACAGGAATTTTACAAAAATATACTTGAAAAATCCTACTCAATAGCCAAGTATACGAAAGGATCTATGCTAACTGACATTGTGGCAGAACTCAGACCCAGTGGGAAGAGTATCAGCCAAGGAAAACCTTTTCCTCTTATCTAACTATCCAGTGCTTTGGAGTCTAGGAGCCTGGTAATCACTGCACCAATATATTTGTCAAGGGTCAACTGAGTTACATTAAAGTCCTGGGTGGTATAAAATAAATGTCAAATAGGATCCAGGCCCTGAAAATTTTACAACAAAGTAGAATGAACCAGGCAGTATCGTATATTCAACTTACATAATGGTTCAATTTAAGCGCTAAATTATGCAGAACAAATAATTAATGAATATGAATGTATATGATAAATTAAGTACATTGTACACAGAAAGTAAGTACATAATGAAGATAGAGAGGAAGGTAGAAGTTATTAGATATGACTTGGATTCAAAAGATAATTACAGTGTTGGGAGGTATTTAAGATAAAATTTCAAGATTAAATAAAGAGCTAAAAATAATTTTAATGAGGTAAATTCCATTCATATTTCTTATAGAATATTAACTTTCTTAAGGTATTTTTAGAAATTGTGAATTTGAATATATGTAAACATTTTAAATCAGTAGGATATAAGGTATTATTTATAGATAGTCACCTCCTTAAAATGTAACCTTTTTAAAATTAAAAACTTAAAATCTTTAAATTGCTTTAAAATGTTCCCTATTCTTTAAAAACTCGAATTTAGTTTAAAATTTTATTATTATCTAAAGTATAATATTTATTCACTCCTGAATAAAAATAGAACTTATATTAAAATATTTTTCTTGGAGGAAAGCAAGATGGTGGAGGAGTAGGAGGATGTGGAATTCATCTCTCTCCACAAATGCTCAAGAATACATCTACAGATAGAACAGTTCTCATAGAGCACTGGCTGAACACTAGCAGAAGACCTTGGACACCAGAAAGGGCAAGAAAGATCCCTGTGTAACTAGGTAGGATGAAAGAAAGAAGAAGGGAAAAAGAAGAGAAGAGGAGGTGGGATGGGGCCTGTGCCGCCGGGTGGGGAGCTGAAGGAGTGGAGAGGTTCCTGCATCCAGGGAAACCTCCTCACTGATGGGGAAATCAGGTGGGACAGAAGGAGAGCTTCTGGAGCTGTCAGAGGAAAGGGAAACGGCAAGTCTGTGGCAAGCAGGACACAGTGAGACCTACACAGATGGTCTGTGTCACAGTCCTATGTGCCCCAGCCTGGGATGTGTGTCCACCAATATGCATGGGGGCTGGGTGCTGGAACATGGGGATTGGAGAGCAAACCCAGGGAGAGGACTGCTGCTGGGTGAGAGGAGACAGACTGAGGGAACAGAAGTGAGGAAATCCACTACCGGGAATGCCTGTGGAAGAAAACCAGGCTGCCATAGAAGCAAGACACCATTATTGAATGACACACAGGAGGTGGAGCTTCCATTGCAGCCTCTCTTTCCACTCACCAGCCCCTGGCCACCAGGCACTAGGAAAGGCCTCCATTGGGGCTGGCCCTCACATGTCTGTCACCGGGTATGACAAAAGGCCCTGGCCAGGGCTGTCCATCCCATGCCTGTAGCCAGGAGCTAGGAAAGGCTCCCACCAGGGTCAGATCTCTCACGCTTGTGGCCACCAGCCTCCCCACACTCCTCATCACCGACAGGGTCAGATCTCTCTTGGCTGTTCACTCCCCCATGCACCTGTCACCGCTGGGGATCCAACTACCTCAGCAGCTATGTCATCTCCACACCCTGTCCTCACTGGGGCAGACCTGAGTGCTCCAGGCAGCCTCAGGAGCAGACCCTGTGGGTGGCCCACACACAAAGGTGGGGCTAAAACCACAGCTGAGCCCCAGGGGCCATGCAACTAAGGAAGAAAAGCTGAAATCTCTCCTCATAGCTGCACAAACCATGAATTGACTTCCGCATTACTGGCTTGGAAAAACTCAGCACCTACAAAACATCTGAATGGACAAGTGCTCCCACAACAAAGATGGACCTAGCTTCAGCAATTGTAGATTTTGTGGACCCATACACATGTGGGCTAGGCCAGGCTAAAGTCTGAGCTGCCCCCATAACACCCACAACAAGTCCAGATCCATGATTATTGCAATCCTGGAACCTGACTTCAGTGCATCTACTCTGGTGACCTGGTGAAAGCAACGTCTGAGAGATACCAGGGCAAATTGCCAGAATACCCACAATTAAGGTGGGGCCTAGAGTAGTACCAATGTCAGCATAATCTGAGAGCTTGCACAACAGATGAAAGGTGACACAACAGAGCACACTCACAGGTGAATAGCTCCGGAGGAGGAATACTCAGTAGCTTCCATCCCAGTGAGAGTGCTCCAACTCCACCTACCTCACACCACAGATCAGAGACACAACTAAGAAGAAGATCTGGGGGCCTCTACTCCAACAACGAGGGAGCAGACCCTGCCCCTGATAGGGCAGTGACAACCACAGAGCAAAAGGGAGGTCCTGCTCAGTATCCAAGGCAGGCTTTTGTCACCACACCAGTCAAACCCCCTATCATGAGTCTGGCTTTAGTAGCTGTGGGCTCTGTGGACATGTACACGTGAGGGTAGGGCCAGACCAGAGTTCAAGCTGCCTACATAGCCCACACAGCAGGTCCAGGTATATGATTAACACATTACTGGGACCTAAACTCAGTGGACCTGTGCCAATGACTGGGTGATAACACTGCCTGAGAGACAGCAGGGCCAATTGCTGACATACTCAAAGTTAAGGCAGGACCAAAAGCAGTTACAGCAGTATATGTTGTGAGCCCGCACAACAGGTGAAAGGGGACACAATGGAGCACAATCACATATGAATACATCCAGTGGAGCTGCTCTCCCAACGGGAGTGCTCCAATCCCGTCTACCTCACAGAAACAGATCTGGGGGCCTCTACTCCAACAATCAAGGAACAGGCCCCATCCCTGACAAGGTAGAGACAACCAAAGAGCAAAGGAGAGGCAGCACTCAATATCTAGGGCAGGCTCTGATCAACACAACACCAACCACACTCCCTATCAAGGGGA
The DNA here is from genome assembly GCF_965194805.1 of Balaenoptera borealis. NCBI lineage: Eukaryota > Metazoa > Chordata > Mammalia > Artiodactyla > Balaenopteridae > Balaenoptera > Balaenoptera borealis. The sequence goes on along the minus strand of NC_138876.1, from coordinate 50,789,159 downwards.
TAACAGTACAAGCCAATGGACCAAACTCACCCACCAGGAGGCAGACACCAAAAGCAAGGGGAACTATGATCCTGCAGCCTGCAGATAGGAGATTACAGGCACAATAAGCTTTAAAAAATGAGATGACAAAGAAATATGTTGCAGACGAAGGAGCAGGATAAAAACCTACAAGAACAACTAAATGAAGAGGACATAAGCAATCTATCTGAAAAAGAATTCAGAGTTATGATAGTAAAGATGATCCAAGATGTCAGAAACAGAATGGAGGCACGAATCGGGAAGATACAAAAAAAGTTTAGCAAAGACCTAGAAGAAATAAAGAACAAACAAACGGAGATGAACAAGACTATAACTGAAATGAAAAATACACTAGAAGGAATTAATGGAAGAATAACTGAGGCAGAAGAATGGATAAGTGACCTGGAAGACAGAATGGTGGAAATCACTGCTGCAGAACAGAATAAAGAAAAAAGAATGAAAAGAAATGCAAATCAAAACTACAATGAGATATCACCTTACACCAGTCAGAATGACCATCATTGCAAAATCTACAAACAATAAATGCTGGAGAGGGTGTGGAGAAAAGGGAACCCTCTTGCACTGTTGGTGGGAATGTAAATTGATACAGCCACTATGGAGAACAGTATGGAGGTTCCTTAAAAAAGTAAAAATAGAACTACCATACGACCCAGCAATCCCACTACTGGGCATATACCCAGAGAAAACCATAATTCAAAAAGACACATGCACCACAATGTTCATTGCAACACTATTTACAACAGCCAGGACATGGAAACAACCTAAATGTCCATCAACAGAGGAGTGGATAAAGAAGATGTGGTACATATATACAATAGACTATTACTCAGCCATAAAAAGGAACGAAATTGGGTCATTTGTAGAGATGTGGATGGATCTAGAGACTATCATACAGAGTGAAGTAAGTCAGAAAGAAAAACAAATGTCGTGTATTAACACACATATGTGGAATCTGAAAAAAATAATATAGACAATCTCATTTACAAAGCAGAAATAGGGACACAGACATAGAGACAAACGTATGGATACCAAGGGGGGAAAGAGGGGTAGGATGAATTGGGAGATTGGAATTGACATATATACTCTAATGACACTATGTATAAAATACACAACTAACGAGAACCTACTGTATAGCACAGGGAACTCTACTCGTTGCTCTGTGGTGACCTAAATGGGAAGGAAATCCAAAAAAGAGGGGCTATATGTATATGTGTAGCTGGTTCACTTTGCAGTACAGTAGAAATTAACACAACATTGTAAAGTAAATATACTCCAATAAAAATTTTTTAAAAAGAAAGAAAAGAAATGAGAACAGTCAGAGACTTCTGGGACAACATTAAACTCAACAACATTTGAATTATAGGGGTCCCAGAAGAAGAAGAAAAAGGGAAAGAGCCTGAGAAAATATAGAAGATATCATAGTTGAAAACTTCCCTAATATAGGAAAGGAAATAGTCACCCAAGTCCAGGAACTGAAGAGACTCCCATATAGGATAAATTCAAGGAGGAACACTGGCACACATAATAATCAAAACAACAAAAATTAAATACAAAAAATAATATTAAAAGCAACAAGGGAAAATCAACAAATAACATACAAGGGAAACCCCATAAGGTTATCAGCTGATTTTTCAGCAGAAATTCTGCAGGCCAGAAGGGAGAGACAGGATATATTTAAAGTGATGAAAGGGAAAAACTACAACCAGGATTACTCTACCCAGCAAGGGTCTCGTTCAGATTCAATAGAGAAATCAAAAGCTTTACAGACAAGCAAAAGCTAAGAGAATTCAATATCACCAAACCAGATTTACAATTGCTAAAGGAACTTCTCTAGGTGAGAAACACAGAGAAGAGAACAAAAGAGGAAGGGAAGAGAAAAAAAAAAAAAAAAGGCATACCAAAACAAACCCTAAAATGTAAAGAAAATGGCAATAGGAACATAACATATTGATAATTACCTTAAATGTAAAAGGATTAAATGCTCCAACCAAAAGACATAGACTGGTTGAATGGATACAAAAACAAGACCCTTATATATACTGTCTACAAGAGACCCATTTCAGACCTAGGGATACATACAGACTGAAAGTGAGGAAATGGAAAAAATATTCCATGCAAATGGAAATCAAAAGAAAGCTGGAGTAACAATGCTCATATCAGACAAAATAGACTTTTAAATAAAGACTGTTATGAGAGACAAGGAAGGACACTACTAATGATCAAGGGATCAATCCAAGAAAAAGATATAACAATTGTAGATATTTATGCACCCAACATAGGAGCACCTCAATACCTAAGGCAAATGCTAATGGTCATAAAATGGGAAATCAACAGTAACACAATAATAGTGGAGGACTTTAACACCACACTTACAACAATGGACAGATCATTCAGACAGAAAATTAATAAGGAGACACAAGCATTAAATGACACATAAAACCAGATAGACTTAATTGATATTTACAGGACATTCTACCTGAAAGCAGCAGAATACACTTTCTTCTCAAGTGCACATGGAACATTTGCCAGGATAGATCATATCTTGGGTTACAAATCAAGCCTCTGTAAATTTAAGAATATTGAAATCATATCAAGCATCTTTTCCGACTGCAACATTATGAGATTAGAAATCAATTACGGGAAAAAAATGTAAAAAACACAAACACATGGAGGCTAAACAATATGCTATTCAATAACCAATGGATCAATGAAAAAATCAGAGGAAATCAAATAAACCTAGAAAAAAATGACAACGAAAACATGGCGCACAAAACCTATGGGATGCAGCAAAGCAGTTCAAAGATGGAAGTTTATAGCAATTCAATCCTACCTCAAGAAACATGAAAAATCTCAAATAAACAACCTAAACTTATGACTAAAGCAATTCAAGAAAGAAGAACGAACAAAACACAAAGTTAGTAGAAGGACAGAAATCATAAAGATCAGACCAGAAATGAACGAAATAAAGATGAGAAAAACAATAGCAAATATCAGTAAAACTAAAATCTGGTTCTTTGAGAAGATAAACAAAACTGATAAACCTTTAGCTAGACTCATCAAGAAAAAAAGGGGGATGACTCAAATCAATAAAATTAGAAATGAAAAAGGAGAAGTTACAACTGACACCACAGAAATACAAAGGATAAAAGGAGACTACTACAGCAACTATATGCCAATAGAATGGACAAACTGGAAGAAATGGACAGATTCTTAGAAAAGTACAACCTTCTAAGACTAAACCAGGAAAAAATAGAAAATATGAACAGGCCAATTGCAAGTAATGAAAATTGAAACTGTGACTAAAAATCTTCCAACACACAAAAGTCCAGGACCAGACGGCTTCACAGGTAAATTCTAACATGCATTTAGAGAACAACTAACACCTATTCTTCTCAAACTCTTCCAAAAATTGCAGAGGGAGGAACACTCCCAAGTTCATTCTATGAGACCACCATCACTCCGATACCAAAACCAGACAAAGATATTGCAAAAAAAGAAAATTATAGGCCAATATCACTGATGAACATAGATGCAAAACTCCTCCACAAAACACTAGCAAACAGACCCAACAACACATTAAAAGTATCACACGCCATGATCAAGTGAGATTTATCCCAAGGATGCAAGGATTCTTCAACATAAATAAAGCAATCAATGTGATACACCACATTAAAGAACTGAAGAATAAAAGCCATATGATCATCTCAATAAATGCTGAAGAAGGTTTTGAAAAAATTCTACACCCATTTATGATAAAAACTCTCCAGAAAGTGGGAATAGAGGGAATATACCTTAACACAGTAAAGGTCATATACAACAAACCCACTGCAAACATAATTCTCAATAGTGCAAAACTGAAAGCATTTCCTCTAAGATCAGGTACAAGACAAGGATGTCCCCTCTCACCACTTTTGTTCAATGTAGTTTTGGAAGTCCTAGCCACAGTGATCAGAGAATAAAAAAAATTAAAGGAATCCAAACTGGAAAAGAAGTAAAACTGTCACTGTTTGCAGATGACATGATATTATATGTCAAAAATTCTAAAGAGACCACCAGAAAACTATTAGAGCTTATCAATAAATTTGTTAAAGTCGAAGTATACAAAATTAATACACAGAAATCTCTTGCATTCCTATACACTAACAATGAAAGATCAGAAACAGAAATTAAGGAAACAATCCCATTTACCATCACAACAAAAGAATAAAATACCTAGGAACAAACCTACCTAAGGGACAAAATACCTGTACACAGAAAACTATAAGATACTGAGGAAAGAAGTCAAAGATGACACAAACAGATGGAAAGACATACCATGTTCTTAGCCTGGAAGAATCAATATTGTGAAAATGACTATACTACCCATAGCAGTCTACAGATTCAATGCAATCCCTATCAAATAACCAATAGCATTTTTCACAGAATTAGAACAAAAAAATTTACAATTTGTATGGAAACTGAAAAGCCAACACAATCTTGATAAAGAAAAATTGAGGAGGAGGAATCAGGCTCCCTGAATTCAGACTATACTACAATGCTACAGTAATCAAGATAGTATGGTACTGGCATAAAACCAGAAATGTAGATCAGTGGAACAGGATAGAAAGCCCAGAGATAAACCCATGCACCTATGGTCAACTAAACTATGAAAAAAGCCAAGAATATACAATGAAGAAAAGACAGACTTCAATAAGTGATGTTAGGCAAACCGGACAGCTACATGTAAAAGAATGAAATTAGAACACTCCCTAACACCATTCACAAAAATAAATTCAAAATGGAATAAAGACCTAAATGTAAGATGGGACACTATGAAACTCTTAGAGGAAAACATAGGATAAACACTCTTAGAAATAAATCAGAGCAAGATCTTTTTTGACCAACCCCTTAGAGTAATGAAAATAAAAACAAAAATAAATTAGTGGGACCTAATTAAACTTAAAAGCTTTTGCAAAGTAAAGGAAAACATAAACAAAATGAAAAGACAACCCTCAGAATGGGAGAAAATATTTGCAAACAAAGCAACCGACAAGGGATTAATCTCCAAGAAAACAAAAACTTATGCAGCTCAATATCAAAAAACAACTCAATCAAAAACTAGGTGGTAGATAAATAGACATTTCTCCAAAGAAGATATACAGATGGCCAAGAGGCACATGAAACGATGCTCAACATCTCTAATTGTTAGAGAAATGCAAACCAAAAGTACAATGAGGTATCACCCCAGAGTGGTCAGAGTGGCCTTCATCAAAAAATCTACAAACAATAAATGCTAGAGAGGGTGCGGAGAAAAGGGAACCCTTTGCACTGTTGGTTGGAATGTAAATTGGTACAGACACTATGGAGAACAGTATGGAGGTTCCCTAAAAAACTAAAAATAGAGCTACCATATAACCTAGCAATCCCACTACTGGGCATATACCCTGAGAAAACCATAATTCAAAAAGAGTCACATACCACAATGTTCATTGCAGCTCTATTTACAATAGTCAGGACGTGGAAGCAACCTAAGTGTCCATCAACAGATGAATGGATAAAGAAGATGTGGCACATATATACAATGGAATATTACTCAGCCATAAAAAGAAACAAAATTGAGTTATTTGTAGTGAGGTGTTTGGACATAGAGTCTGTCATACAGAGTGAAGTAAGTCAGAAAGAGAAAAACAAATAGCGTATGCTAACACATATATATGGAATCTAAAAAAAGAAAAAAAAATGGTTCTGAAGAACCTAGGGGCAGGACAGGAATAAGGATGCAGACATAGAGAATGGACTTGAGGACACGAGGAGGTGGAGGTGTTAGCTGGTACCAAGTGCGAGAGTGGTATGGACATATATACACTACCAAATGTAGAATGGATGGCTGGTGGGGGGCAGCTGCATGGCATGGGGAGATCAGCTCTGTGCTTTGTGACTGCCTAGAGGGGTGGGATAGGGAGGGTGGGAGGGAGACGCAAGAGGGAGGAGATATGGGGATATGTGTATATGTATAGCTGATTCACTTTGTTATAAAGCAGTAACTAACGCACCATTGTGGGGCAATTGTACTCCAATAAAGATGTTAAAAAAAACCAAAAAAACACCCAAGGTCATCAGAAAAGAAAAGAAAAGAAAAGAAAAATGTAAACTATTGTAATCCATAGGCAAATCCAAAGAGACAAAGGGAAGGTCAGCTTTTACTAGGGATTACGAGAAAATTGGGGAGGTCTGTTTGAATAAAATTTATTGGAGAAGAAGAACAACAACAAAAAGATGTGGTACATATATACAATGGAACATTACTCAGCCATAAAAATGAATTAAATAGTGCCATTTACAGAGACATGGGTAGACCTAGAGACTGTCATACAGAGTGAGGTAAGTCAGAAAGAGAAAAACAAATATATAATACCACTTACATGTGGATTCTAGAAAAATGGTACAGATGAACTTATTTGCAAAGGAGAAATAGAGACATAGATGTAGAGAACAAAGATATGGATACCAAGGGGGAAGGGGGGCGGATGAATTGGGAGAATGGGATTAACATATATACACTATTTTGTATAAAATAGATAACTAATGAGAACCTACTGTAGAGAACAGGGAACTCTACTCAATGCTCTGAGGTGACCTAAATGAGAAGGAAATCTAAAAAAGAGGGGATATATGTATGTGCATAACTGATTCACTTTGCTGTACAGCAGAAAGTAACACAATATTGTAAAGCAACTATACTCCTGTAAAATTTTTTTTTAAAAACTGTGAAAAAAATAAAGATAACAGCATAGTTGAAAAATAAAATAAAATAAAAAATAAAAATACCTGGAAAAAAATAAAAAGAGATTTTAAGACTTATTTTTTAAATACTTCGGAAGCAAGATCAAAAATACAAACTGAGTTCAAACTACAGGAAGACACTAAGGCATATCAAAGGGTTTTCCCAAAACAAGCCAATTTTTGCTTGGAAATTAGGAAAATAGGAAAGATAAACATTCTTAATTAAGTCAAACAACTTAAAGTATATTCATTCGTTACATCCTCAAAGCATTTAACTACAACTTAGAGAAATTTTTTCCAAAATATTTGTATTTAAACATTAACATAATTATGAGAAATGTTCAGGCAAGGTACTGGGTAGTGGGGGTTAACTTCTTATTCAACGTAATATATTGATACTTAAATGTAATTAATCATGTGACTTGAGTTAAAATAACAAGAAAAATTAGCATTTAAACTTTTTTAAAGTTAAAATTAATATGACTTTAAAGCAAATATAAACTATACTTTTTATAGATGTTTTAAAATTGTGGTTGATTAAAACATTTATTGACTCTCATTAAGTTTTTAAATTACATAAAAATATGCAAGTGTTAATGTGCTTAAGAAAGCATACAATGTACCTTATAATACAAAACAAGCTGGAAAAGTGTCAAAATCTCTAAGAAAATAAAATTTAACAGTGAATTAATTAGAGGAAAACTGACAGATTTTTGCTCTCATTTCCCAGCTCACCTTCATGTAGCATCTGAGGAAGGGGAAGCCAGAATTCCAACCACCCTCTGAAAAGAGATAAGGGGGTTAGACCTGGTTGGTGAAGAATGGAAGATGGGGTTTGAAGCATGCCATAGGAGCTGGGACTAGAGTGAGGTGGTATTTCTCTGGTACTAGGGCCAGATGCAGACCTTTGGAGATTTTAAGCACTAAAAATATTTAAACTTCCTTAACCAGCCGTCCATGTTATTCAAAATAAAACAACATTGTAAAACACAAACTATATAGGTCTACTGAGATTACATTTCTTTTTGTTTGTTTCTTTTTAGATTTTTTTTATGTATTTGTTAATTCCAGTTTTATTGAGATATAATAGCTATACAGAACTATATATTGATAAGTTTAAGGTATACAGCATAATAATTTGCCTTAAAACATCTTTAAATTATTACCACCATAACTATATTTAGTTATATAGTTTGTTTATATAACTAAACAAACTATAGTGTTTTGTTATTTCAAAAACAAAATTTTTTGAAAAGAAGAAAATGTTTTCCTTGTCATGAGAACTCTTAAGATATACTCTTCTTAACAACTTTGATATACAACATACAAGTGTTAATTATATCAGTCATGTCTTATATTACATCCCAAACATTTATTTATCTTATAACTGGAAGTTTTTAACTTCTGACCACCTTCAATCCAATTCCCCTTCTCCCCCACCCAATTCGCTCCCCCACCTCTGGTAACCATAAATCTGATAATTTTTTCTATGTGTTTCTTTGTTTGTTTCTTTGTTTTTGAAGTATAATTGGCTTATAACACTACGTTAGTTCCTGGTGCACAACACAGTTATTTGGTATTTCCATACATCCCAAAAGGATCACCACAATAAGTCTAGCTACCATCTTTCACCACACAAAGATATTACATTTTCATTGACTATATTCCCCACACTATATATTTCATACCTATGATTCATTTATTGTAACTGGAAAACTATACTTCTTCCTTCCTCTCCTATTCCTCTCATCCCCCCACCCCACAGCCCCTGAAAACCACCTGTTGATTTTCTGTATCTAAGACTCGGTTTCTATTTTATTATATTTGTTCATTTGTTTTTTAGATTCCACATGTAAGTGAAATCATATGTCGTTTGTCTTTCACTGACTGACTTATTTCACTTAACATAATACATTCTAGGTCCATCCATGTTGTCACAATGGCAAAATTTCATTCTTGTGTATGGCTGAGTAATAATCTATTGTATATATACATACCACATCTTCTTTATGCATTCATCTATTGATTAGAACTTAGGTTGCTTCCATAACTTGGCTATTGTAAATAAAGCTGAAATGACTACGAGGGTGTAGACATCTTTTCAAATTAGTGTTTTTGTTTTCTTCTTATTTATACCCGGGAGTGGAACTGTTGGATCATACAGTAGTTCTGTTTTTAATTTTTTAAGGAACTTCCGTAATATTTTCCATAGTGCCTGCACAATTTACATCACACCAACAGTGCAATTTTAAGTAAAATGCACCTTGATGTGAAGCTCTTTGGGTTCATCTTGTTTGGGACTCTCTGTGTTTCCTGAACCTGGATATTTTTTTCCTTTCCCAGGTCAGAGAGTGTTCAGCTATTATGTTTTCAAATATGTTCTCTGACCCCTTTCTCTCTCTCTCTAATCCTTCTGAGATGCCTATAATGTGAATGTTAGTATACTTGATATTGTCCCAGAGGTCTCTTAAACTGTTCTCATTTTTTTAATTCCTTTTTTTCTTTTTTCTGCTCAGCTTGAGTGATTTCTACTACTCTGTCTTCCAGTTCGCTGGTCCATTCCTCTGTATCACCTAAACAACTGTTGATTCTTTCTAGTGTATTTTTTATTTCAGTTATTGTATTCTTCAGCCCCGTTTGGTTCTTCTTTATATTTCCTAACTCTTTCTTAGAAAATTCTAACTTCTCACTGTGTTCATTCATTCTTCTCCTGAGTTCTTTGAGCATCTTTATGATCATTACCTTGAACTCTTTATTGAGTACATCGCTTATCTCCACTTCACTTAGTGCTTCATGGGAGTTTTTATACTATTCCTTCATTTGGAACATATTCTTCTGTCGCTTCATTTTGCCTAATTTGCTGTTCTTATTTCTATGTATTTGGTAGGTTGGCTACATATCCTTATCTTGGAGAAATGGCCTTAAGTAGGAGATATCCTACAGGGCCCAACAGCATATTCCCCTTTGGTCACCAGAGCTATGTGCTCTAGGCGTGCTCTCTATGTGAGCTGTGTGTGTCCTATGTGTGTTGCATTGGGCTGACTACTGTGGGTGTGCTGGTCAGCTTGGTTGGCCCCCCCATCCAGTTGTATTCCAGGGCCTGCTTATGGGGAAGGCTGCCAGCTTACTGATGGGTGAGGATGGGTCATGAGTTGGCTGGTTGTGGAGCCCTGGAGATCCTGGGGTTAGTGCAGGCCCACTGGTGGGTGGATCTGGGCCCTGGTGTGGCTGGCTATAGGGCCAGTGGTCCTTGGAGCTAGTGTTGACCTGATAGAGGATGGGACCATTCCTGGGGAACTGGCTGAAGGGCCTAAGATGTCTGGGAGCTGATGTTGGCCTGCTGATGTGCAGAGCCAAGGACGAGGGTGTCCCTCGGCTATTGCCTGCTCAGTGGTGGGTGAGGCCAAGCCCTAGGCTCTCTGGTGGTGGGGCCAGGTCCTGAGGTGGCTTGGGGCTCAGGGGATTATACAACTGCTGATCTGCTGGTGGCTGAGGCTATGTCTTCAACTGGCTAGCTGCTTGGCTTGGGGCATCCCAGGACTGGTGAGTACTGCATGGTGGGTGGAGATGGGTCCCAAGGCCAACAAGCTAGAGGATAGATTGCAAAATGGTGCTTGCAGCGCCAGTGTCCTCATGGTAGGGCAAGTTCCCAAAAGTGACTGCTGCTGGTGTCTATGTGTCTATGACTTTTGCCACCTTAGGTAAGTTTATTCCTAGCTATTTTATTCTTTTTGACGTGATGGTAAATGGGATTGTTTCCTTGATTTCTCTTTCTGATCTATTTTTGTTAGTGTATAGGAAAGCAAGAGATTTCTGTGCATTAATTTTGTATCCTGCTATTTTACCACATTCATTGATGAGCTCTAGTAGTTTTCTGGTGACATCTTTAGGATTCTCTATGTATAATATAATGTCATCTGCAAACAGTGATAGTTTTACTTGTTCTTTTCCAACTAGGATTCCTTTTATTTCTTTTTCTTCTCTGATTGCTCTGGCCAGGACTTCCAAAACTATGTTGAATGAAAGTGGACAGAGTGGACATCCTTGTCTTGTTCCTGATCTTAGAGGAAATGCTTTCAGTTTTTCACTATTGAGAATGATGTTTTCTGTGGATCATCCTGTATGGGATTCTCTGCACTTCTTGGACTTGAGTGAGTGTTTCCTTTCTCATGTTAACAAAGTTTTCAACTATAATATCTTCAAATACTTTCTCAAGCCCTTTCTCTTTCTCTTCTCCTTCTAGGACCCCTTTAATGTGAATGTTGGCGTGTTTAATATTGTCCCAGATTTCTCTGAGACTGTCCTCATTTAAAAAATTTTTTTTCTTCATTCTGTTCTGTGGCAGTGACTTCCACCACACTGTCTTCCAGCTCACTTATTCGTTCTTCTGCCTCAGTTACTCTGTTATTGATTCCTTCTAGTGTATTTTCCACTTCATTTATTGTATTGTTTATCTCTGTTTGTTCTTTAAATCTTCTAGCTTCTTGTTAAACATTTGTTGTATCTTCTTGATCTGTGCCTCCATTCTTTTTCCGAGATTTTGGATCATCTTTACTATCATTACTCTGAATTCTCTTTCAGGTAGATTGCATATCTCCTCTTCATTTAGTTGCTCTTGTGGGTTTTTATCTTGTTCCTTCATTTGCAACATATTTCTCTGTCTTCTCATTTTGTCTACTTTCTGTGTTTGTGGTCTCCTTTCCACAGGCTGCAGGATTGTAGTTCCTCTTGCTTCTGGTGTCTGCCTCCTCATATGTGAGGTTGGTCCAGGGTCTTGTGCAGGCTTCCTGGTGGGAGGGACTGGTGCCTGTTCTCTGGTGGGTGGAGCTGGGTCTTGTCCCTCTGATGGGCAGGGCCATTTCAAGTGGTGCATTTTGAGGTGGCTGTGAGCTCAATATTACTTTAGGTAGCCTGTCTTCTGATGGGTGGGGTTGTGTTCCTATCTTGGTTGTTGTTTGGCCTGAGACTTTCCAACACTGGAGACTGCAGGTTGTTGGGTGGGGTCTTGGTTCCAAAATGTTGGCCTCCAGGAGAGCTAATTCCAATCAATATTCCCTGGGACTTCTGCTACCAGTGTCCTTGCCCTCACAGTGAGCCATAGTTGACCTTTGCCTCCCCAGGAGACCCTCCAAGACCCCTAGGTAGGTGTAACTCAGGTTCCTATGGGGGTCTTGCTTTGTGCCGGGTACCAGTGCATATGAGACCTTGTGTGTGCCTTCCAAGGGTAGAATCTCTGTTTCCCCCAGCCATGTGGATATCCTGTACTCAAACCCTGCTAGCCTTCAAGGCTAAATGCTCTAGGGGCTTTTTCCACCTGATGCCAGATCTTAAACTGCCTTGGAGAGCTATTTCATGTAGGAACATCCCTGTGTAGCCTCCGTGGGTTTAATATTTTTTGGTGCAAGTGTTGTTTTTAGTATAGATGTCTGTCACCTCTTTCCTCAGTGTATGCTGGCTGTTATCCTCTTTATAGATGGTGTGGCTGATGTTGTGGTGACCAGAACCTACACTGGATACTGAGCAGGGCCTTCCCTTTGCTCTGTGGTTGTCATTGCCCCATCAGAGGTGGAGTCTCCTCCCTAGTTGTTGGAGTAGAGGCCCCCAGATCTATTTATTAGTTCTGTTTCTGATCTGTGGTGTGAAGTAGGCAGGATTGGAGCACTCCCACTTGGAGGGAAGCCACTGAGTATTACTCCTCTGGAGCTGTTCACCTGTGGGTGTGCTCTGTTGTGTCACTTTTCACCCATTGTGTAAGCTCTCAGATTACACTGTTGTTGGCACTGATCTTGGCCCCACCTTAACCATGGGTATGCCGGCAATTGGCCCTGGTGTCCTCAGACATTATTTTCACCAGGCCACCAGCATAGATCTACTGAAGTCAGGTCCCAAGATTGCAGTAATCATGGATCTGGACCCTTTGTAAGTGCTAAGAGGGCAGCTCAGTCTCTGGCTCAACCCCCAATTGTATGTGCCCACAAAGTGTACAGCTGCTAAAGCTAGACCCATCTTGGCTGTGGGAGCACTCATTGTCTGTTCAGATGTTCTGTAGGCACTGAGTTTACAAAGCCAGTCACAGGGATGTCAATTTATGGTTTGTGCAGCTGCAAGGAAAGATTTCAGCTTTTTTTCCTTAGATCTACAGCCTCTGGGGCTCAGCTGTGGTTTCAGCCCCATCTCTGCCTGGGCAAGGAAGGGACTCAGAGGTGGTGGCAGCTGGGGTTGCAGGAGTCCTGGTGGGGACAGGGCACATGGGGTAGCTAGTAGCCATGGGCACAAGAATGCTGGCCCCAGTGGGGGCCCTTCCTATCTCCTAGGGAGGTGGGGGCTGGCATATATGGAGAGAGGCTGCAATGGCGAATCCACTCCTTTCACATCACTCAACAATGGCTCTTCACTTCTGTGGTGGTCCAGGTTTCCTCTGCAAGCATTCCCAGTTGCAGATTTCCTCACTCCCATCCACTCAGGCTGTCTCCTTGCAGCCAACAGCAGTCCTCTCCCTGTGTCTGCTCTCCAAACCCCATGTTGCAGCACCCAGCCCCCATCTGCACCAGTGGACACACATCTCAGGGTGGGGCACACAGGGATGTGGCACAGACCATCTGTGTAGGTCTCACTCTGTCCTACCTGTCACAGATCAGCTTCTGTGCTCTCCTCTGATAGCCCCTGAAGCTCCTCTTCTGTCCCAACTGATCTCCCTGCCAGTGAGGGGGCTTCCCCAGATGTAGGAAACTCTCGTCTCCTTCAGCTCCCCCAAAGGGGTGCAGGTCCCACCCCGCTTCATCTCCTCTCCCTTTTCCCTTCTTTTTTCTTTTGTCCTACCTGGTTATGCGCAGATCTTTCTTGTCCTTTTAGTTGTCCGAGGTCCTCTGCTAGTGTTCAACTGGTGCTCAAATTAATGCATTTGTGGGGAGAGATGAACTTTACATCTTCCTACTCCTCTGCCGTCATCCACATATCTTTTCAAATTAGAGTTTTCATTGTTTCTGGATATACACCCAGGAATGGGATTGCTGTATCAAATGGTAGCTCCATTTTTAGTTTTTTTAAGGAATATACATACTGTTTTCCATAGTGGCTGCAACAATTTACATTCACACCAACAGTATAGGAAGATTCACTTTTTTCCACACCTTCTCCAGCATTTATTATTTGTAGATTTTCTGATGATAGCTATGTGAGGTGATACCTCATTGTGGTTTTGATTTGCATTTCTCTAATAATTAACAATGTTGAGCATCTTTTCATATGCCCGTTGGCCATCTGTTTCTATTTTTTGAGAAATGTCTATTTATGTCTTCGGCCCATTTTTTGTTTGTTTGTGTTTTTTTTTTTTTTTGACGTTGAGTCATATGAGCTGTTTGTGTATTTTGGATATTAACTCTTTGTCACTCGCATGGTTTGCAAATAATTTCTCCCATTCTGTAGGTTGTCTTTTCATTTTCCTTTGCTGTACAAAAGATTTAAGTTCAACTAGGTCCCATTTCTTTATTTTTGCTTATATTTCTTTTGCCTTGAGAGACTGATCTAAGAAAATATTGCTATGATTTATGTCAGAGATTGTTTTGACTATGTTGTCTTCTAGGATTTTTATGATGTCATGTCTTATATTTAGGTCTTTAGACTATTTTGAGTTTATTTTTTGTATACTGTGTAAGGGAGTGTTCTAATTTCATTGATTTACATGTAGCTGTCCAGCTTTCCCAATACCACTTGTTGAACTGACTATCTTTTCTCCATCATATATTCTTGCCTCCTTTGTTGAAAATTAATTGACTGTAGGTGTGGGTTTATTTCTGGGCTCTGTATTCTGTTTCATTGATCTATATGTTTGTTTATGTACTATTACCACACTGTTTTGATTACTGTAGCTTTGTAATATTGTCTGAAGTCTGTAAGGGTGATGCCTCGGCTTTGTTCTTTTTTCTCAAGATTGTTTTGGAAATTCTGGGTCCTTTGTAGTTCCATATAAGTTTTAGGATTATTTGTTCTAGTTCTGTGAAAAATGTCATGTGTATTTTGATAAGGATTGCATTATGTCTGTAGATTGCTTTGGGTAGGGTGGCCATTTTCACAATATTAATTCTTTCAACCCAAGAGCATGGGATATCTTTCCATGTCTTTGAATCATCTTCAATTTCCTTTATCAATGTTTTATAGTTTTCAACGTTTAGGTCTTTCACCTCCTTGCTTAAGTTTATTCCTAGGCATTTTATTTTTTGATGACATTTTAAACAAGATTGTTTTTACCTTTCTCTCTCTGAAATTTCATTGTTGGTGTACAGAAATGCAACATATTCCTGTATATTAATCTTTTATCCTACTACCTTACTGAATTCATTTATTAGTTCTAATAGATTTTGTGAAGATTCTTTATGATTCTCTATACAGATTATCATGCAATCTGCATATAAAGACAATTTTACCACTTCCCTTCCAGTTTGGATACCTTTTTATTCTTTTTCTTGTTTGATTGCTGTGGCTAGGACTTCCAATACTGTGATGAATAGAAGTGGTGAAAGTGGGCGTCCTTGTCTTTCTCCTGAATTTAATGGGAAGGCTTTCAGCTTTTCATCATTGAGTATCACGTTGGCTGTGGGTTTGTCATAAATGGATTTTATAATGTTGGGGTATGTTCCCTCTATATCCACTTTGATGAGAGTTTTTATCATGTATGGATGTTGAATTTTGTCAAATGCTTTTTCTGTGTCTATTGAGATGATCATGTGGTTTTTGTCTTTTGTTTTGTGGTATATCACTTTGATTGATTTGAGTACATTGAACCATACTTGCAACCCTGGAATGACTCCAACTTGACTGTGGTGTATGATTCTTTCTATGTATTGCTGGATTCAGTTTGCTAAAATTGATATTTTGTTGAGGATTGCTGCATCTATATATATATATATATATTTTAACATCTTTATTGGAGTATAATTGTTTTACAATGGTGTGTTAGTTTCTGCTTTATAACAAAGTGAATCAGTTATACATATACATACATTCCCATATCTCTTCCCTCTTGTGTCTCCCTCCCTCCCACTCTCCCTATCCCACCCCTCTAGGTGGTCACAAATCACCGAGCTGATCTTCCTGTTGATGCATCTATATTCATCAAAGATATTGGCCTGTAATTTCCTTTCTTTTTTTTTTTGTAGTGTCTTTTCCTAGTATCAGGGAGATGGTGGCTTCATAGCCACCACTGGGAGTGTTCCCGCCTCTTCAATTTTTTGAAATAATTTGCAAAGAATAGGTATAAGTTCTACATTGTATGTTTGATAGAATTCTCCAGTGAAGCCATACAGTCCTGGACTTTTGTTTGCCTGAAGTTTTTAAATTACAGATTCTATTTCACTTCTTATGATAGGTCTGTTTTGTCTTGACTCAGTTTTCATAAGCTGTATGATTCTAGAAACTTGTCCATTTCTTCTAGGTTGTCCAATTTGTTGGCATATAACAATTCATAGTATTTGCTTATGATTTTTTAATTTCTGTGGTATCAGTTTTTTTCTCCTCTTTCATTTCTTATTTTGTCCTCTCTCTTTTTTCTTGGTGAACCTGGCTAGAGGTTTGTTGATTTTGTTTGTGTTTTCAAAAAAAAGTTCTTGGTTTTATTGATCTTTTCTATTGTTGTTTTATCTCTATCTTATTTATTCCTCTCTGATCTTCATTATTTTCTTCCTTCTGCTAATTTTAGGTTTTGTTTGTTCTTTTTCTAATTCTTTTAGGTGGTAAGTTAGGTTGTTTATTTGAGATTTTTCTTGTTTCTTGAGGAAGGCCTGTATCAGTATGAAATTCCCTCTCAGAACTGTTTTTGCTCCATTTTATAGATTTTGTAAGGTTGTGTTTTCGTTATCCCTTGTCTTGAGGTGTTTCCTGATTTTTTCTTTGATTTCATCATTGTCCCATTGGGGTTTTTTTGTAGCAGGTTGTCCAGTCTCCATGTATCCATTGTTTTTCTCTCTTTCTTTCTGTGGTTGATTTCTAATTTCACACTGTTGTAGTCAGGAAAGATACTTGAAATAATTTTTATCCTCTTAAATCTGTTGAGGCTTCTTTTGCTCCTAGTATGTGGTCTATCCTAGAAAACATTCCAAGAGATATTGAAAGGAATGTGTATTCTGGGTTTTGTTTTTGTTTGTGTGTGTTTTTTTTTTCTTTATAGTGTCCTGCAGATATCAACTAAGTCCAACTTGTCTATTATGTCATCTAGGACCTCTGTTGCCCTATTAATTTTTCTGTCTGGATAATCTGTCCATCGATGTCAGTGGGGTGTGAAAGTCTCCTATTATTATTGTATTCTTGTCAATTTCTCCCTTTGTGCCTGTTTGTTTTATATATTTAGATGCTCTTATATTGGGTGCATATATGTTAACTAGTATAATATCCTCTTCCTGTATTGATTCCTTTATCATTATATAATGTCCTTCTTTGTCTTTCTTTATGGCCTTTGTTTTAGTCTATTTTGTCTGATGAATATTGCTACCCCTGCTTTCTTGTCATTTCTATTTGCATGAAATATCTTTTTCCATTCCTTCACTTTCAGTCTGTGTGTATTTCACCCTGAAGTGAGCCTTTTGTAGGCATTATGTTGTAGGTTTTTTCTTTTTTTATGCAATCTATAATTCTATGTCTTTTGATTGGAGCATTTAGTCCATTGACATTTAAAGTAATTATGGATAGGTATGTACTTACTGACATTTTAAACCTTGTTTTCCAGTTTTTGTAGTTTTTCTTTGTTTATTTATTCTTTTTGTTATACCTTTTGTAGTTTAATGGTTTTCTTTTGTAGTATGCTTGAGTTGGTTTCTTTTTGGTTTTTGTGAATCTATTGTATGTTTTTCATTTATTGTTACCATGGAGTTTAAGTATGTTAACACATAGCTATACCTACTTGCTTTAAACTGATAGTCATACAAGTTCAAACACATTCTAAATGATCTACATTTTTATACTCCCCTCCCCCACATCTTGTGATTTTGATATCTTATTTTTAGAGCTTCATGCTCATCCTTCTGCTGTTAATTATAGTTATAATGGCTTTTACAAAATGTTTTGATTGTTTTTTAATCTATGTACTGGCTTATTTAAGTGATTGTCAATCCTTTTATATATTTACCTTTCCTATTTCATTTCCCTTTCCAATACATTCTTCCTTCTTTTCTGTTTAGAGAAGACCCTTCAATATTTTTTTTTAGGGTAGGTTTAGTATTGCTTAATTCTTACAGTTTTTACTTGTCTGAGAAATTCTTTATCTCTCTGTCTATTCTAAATGATAATCTTGCTGGGCAGATTATCTTAGTTTGGAGGAATTTCCCTTTCAGGGCTTTGAATATATCATGCTACTCCCTCCTGTCCTGCAGAGTTTCCAGAGGGGAATCAGCTAATAGCCTCATGGGGGTTCCCTTGTAACTGACAGTTTTTCTCTTTCTGCCTTTAGAATCCTCTTTATCTTTAATGTTTGCCATTTTAATTTTGATATGTCTTGCTGTGGGTCTGTTTGTGTTCATCTTATTTGGGACCCTCTGTACTTCCTGTACCTCAATAAATGTTTCCTTCTTTAGATTTAGGAAATTTTCAGCCATAATTTTTTGGAATACATTTTTGATACCCTTCTCTCTCTCTTCTCCTTCTGGAACTCTGTTATCTGTAGGTTGGCATGCTTTATATTATCCCATAGAACTCATATGTTGCTTTTATTTTTTAAATTTGTCTTTCTATCTGCTGTTGTGATTGGATGATTTCCATTATTCTGTTTACCAGATCCCTTATTCATTCTTCTTTGTCATTTAGTCTGCTCTTCAATGCTTTTAGACTGGTTTTTATCTCAGCAATTAACTTGCCTAATTTTGATTGGCTCATCTTTTTAGTGTTTAGCTCATTGTTACAATGATCTGCATTTCTATTGATAACCTTTCTCAATTCCTTTAACATTTTTATTACCTCCTTTTTGAACTCTTGGTCTAGTAGACTGGTGAGGTCTTTTTTATTATTTGTTCTTTCAGAGGATTTTTAAAGTTCTTTTAACTGGGAGTAGTTTCTCTGCTTTTTCATCTTACTCAACTTTCTCTGTCTCTATGAATTTAGTAGAAACAGTTATCTATTGTGATTTTGAAGAAGTATTTTTATGTGGGAATGTTCCTGTGTAGACTGTGTGTGTCCAATATTTTTGGTGCTAAGGCTGGTTTTGGTATGGATGTTAGCCATATTTTTCCTCAGAGTGTGCTGGCTGTTAATCCTTTTAATAGGGGGTGTGATTGTTGTTGTGTCTAGATCTCATGCTGGATGAGAGTCTGGGAAGGCATCTCATTTGCTCAATAGTTGTCACTATAGTTGGGAGCAGGGTCTGCTCCTTAGTTGTTGGAGTAGAACCCTGAGGGTTAGGTCTGATCAGTCTCTGTTGCTCTTGAGTACATGCCTTGCCCCAAAGGAGGTGATTGCTGAAGCAAGTGAGGCACATGCAGTCATAGAAAATTCATTCACTGTCTGTGTAGGCATCTGCAGTTCCACTCAGAAGCAGCCCAAAGTCACTTCCCTTTCTCTGTTGTGTTCATCCCAGATCTAGTGCAAGGCTGTGGTGTGGAATAAGGTAGGGCTGGGGGCTGGGGCATTGTGACTGCAGAAATTGTGGTCACTATCCTGATGCCTGGGGTCTGGGCTGCCTCCTGTGGTAGACTTCTCTCAGGACCTGTCTGTCCCAGCCCTAGGCTGCAGTGTGGAGTGGGTGGCCTGGGGCACTCTCTCTGGGAAATGAATCTCTGCATACTCCTGCACAGGGCCTGTCTGCCTGAGATTCAGTGCTTAGCCACTGTGTGTTCTTGTGGCACTGCCTGCTTCACAGGCTGACAATGTCTGCCAAGGCTGGACCTGCTGCTGCCATGTGCATACTGAAAATGGGCTCCATGACTCCCTTGGATCACACTCCAGGCCCTCTGCTCTGTCTCTTTCTAGCTAGTTGAGTCCTCTCCCAGGGCCTGTCTGCCTGAGGTTCAGTGCTTAGCCTCTGTGCATACTTGTGGTGCGCCCAGTGTGTGTAAGAAGAATGTCTGCCTGGCTTATCTCACTGCCCCCATGTGCTGACAGTTGTCTCTGTGGTTCTGCCTGGATCACACCCCAGGTACCCGAGTCTGTCTCTACATAACTAGCTCAAATCTTTGCCCTAATCTCATACCAGGCTGTGGTGTGGAGTGAGGGGGCGGGGCCAAGGTGTTGGCCTTTTTTGATTGGGAAGTGTGGCAAGTCAGCAGCCACCAGTTCACATCTCAGCCTGCCCTGATTGTTAGCTAGCAAGTGCGCACTTTTCATCAGTAGAGTCTAGGCTTCCCCAGCCCTTTTATCCGTCTCAGTGTATTTCCCAAAGGCAAGGGGGTTTGTGTCCTCTGTGCGGGACCCCAGGTCTGGGATGCTTAGATTGTGAGTTGATCTTCTTCCTCCCCAGGGTGAGTGTCTTCCCATGAGGACCTTCTATTCCTTATAGATCCCTCCCAGGGGCACTGGTACTGAACTGATGCCTTTTTTTAAAAATCCCATCTTATCTGGTTATGTGGAGATCTTTCTTGAAGGTTTCATTGTATAGGAGATATTCTTCCAATTTCCAGTTAGTTTTCTGTGAAAATTGTTCTACAAGTAGATATATTTTTGATATGTTTGTGGGAGGCGGTGAGCTCCACATCCTCCTACTCTGCTATCTTAATCCCCCTCCCAAGAGATTTATATTTTGTTTTCTAGACAGATCAAGGTGTAGAAGGTCTTTGTTCCTTTTGGAGGTTCTAGGGGAGAATCCATTTCCTTAAAGTTCTTCTTACATTTTCAAAATGAGCAATAGCCAGTCTAATCTTTACCACATTGCCACTTCTCTGGTTATCACTTGATTCTTGAGCTTATTGACATACATTGTTCTCTCCCTCTTTAGACTAGAAGTAACTTGGGGAGAAGGAATCATGTCTTTTTCATCTTGGCATATTATACAATATTTGGCACATAGTTGAGGGTTAAATCATTGTGTATATTAGTTACTATGTGAGTTTCAATCCCAGTGAAACTTGGTGGTGTTGTCTTGAAATTAATTTTCTTTATTCAGGTTAGGTAAATAGTCTTTTAAAAAGTGAGGCCACTAACTAAATACTTAAAGTAATCATAAATTTTAGTTTGCATATGCTATACTTTTTAAAAAACCTGCTAATTAACCTTTCCTTTGTTTCTAGTTACTAGAAAAATCAATGCAGCTTTTAAACTACTTAAGTTATGAAGGGATGTCATGGGCTCAAACCCATAAACTACATTTAATTAGTGTGAACTATGCAAGGTTTCATTAAGGACTGTGCTCATTTTCCCAGTAGCATATCCTCAGAGAAATGGGGGTTTTAGAATGATTAATTGAGAAGAAGATGCACTTTTACTGTATCTGATTCAAAAACTTGCATTTAATCAAGTCACTTTGTATTTTAGTAAAACACCCAACACCTGGTTTTTAATTAGTAATTCAGATTTCACTGGTTCAGAGGGAGATGAAGCTTTCATAAACCCAAAAGCCACACATACATTGTATTTTCCCAAGGTCTGTGTAAAGGTAGGGATATTCAAAGTGGTGGAGAGACTCCATCTTTTAATAATGTTAACTTGAATATACACACAGCTCATGCAGCTCAATATTGAAAAAACAAACACCCAATCAAAAAATGGGTGAAGATCTAAGTAGATATTTTTCCAAAGAAGACATACAGATGGCCAACAAACACATGAAAAGATGCTCAACATCATTAATTATTAGAGAAATGCAAATCAAAATTACAATGAGGTATCACTTCACATTGATCAAAATAGCCATCATAAAAAATCTACAAACAACAAATGCTGGAGAGAATGTGAAGAAAAAGGAACCCTACTACAATGTTGGTGGGAATATAAATTTGTACAGCCACTATGGAGAACAGTATGGCGGTTCCTTAAAAAAACTAAAACTGGAGCCACCATATGATCCAGCAATCCCACTCCTGGGCATATATCCAGAGAAAACCATAATTCGAAAAGGTACATGCATCCCAATGTTTATTGCAGCACTATTTACAATAGCCAGGACACGGGAGCAACCTAAATGTCCATCAACAGAGGAATGGATAAAGAAGATGTGGTACATATATACAATGGAATATTACTCAGCCATACAAAAGAACAAAGTAATGCCATTTGCAGCAACATGGATGGACCTAGAGATTGTCATACTTAGTGAAGTAAGTCAGACAGAGAAAGACAAATATCATATGATATCATTTATATGTGAAACCTAAAAAAAGGTACAAATGAACTTACCTACAAAATGGAAATAGAATTACAGGAGGAGCTTCAAGATGGCGGAAGAGTAAGACACGGAGATCACCTTCCTCCCCACAGATACATCAGAAATACATCTACATGTGGAACTGCCCCTATAGAACACCTACTGAACCCTGGCAGAAGACCTCAGACCTCCCAAAAGGCAAGGAACTCCCCACGTACCTGGGAAGGGCAAAAGAAAAACAGAAAAAACAGAGATAAAGAATAGGGAAGGGACCTGCACCAGTGGGAGGGAGCTGTGAAGAAGGAAAGGTTTCCACACACTAGGAAGCCCCTTCACGGGCGGAGACTGCAGGGGGTGGAGGTGGGAGCTTCGAAGCCACAGAGGAGAGCGCAGCCACAAGGGTGTGGAGGGCAAAGAGGAGAGATTCCTGCACAGAGGATCAGTGCCAACCAGCACTCACCAGCCCGAGAGGCTTGTCTGCTCACCCGCCGGAGGTG
This sequence comes from Balaenoptera borealis, assembly GCF_965194805.1. Classification (NCBI taxonomy): domain Eukaryota; kingdom Metazoa; phylum Chordata; class Mammalia; order Artiodactyla; family Balaenopteridae; genus Balaenoptera; species Balaenoptera borealis. The sequence continues at coordinate 50,766,587 of NC_138876.1, read as the reverse complement.
GGCGGGTGCAGGGAGCTGAGGCTCCAGCTTTGCTCAGATGGAAGGGAGAGGACTGGGGTTGGAGGTGTGAACACAGCCTGAAGGCGGCTAGAGCACCACGGCTAGCCGGGAGGGAGTCCGGGAAAATGTCCAGAGCTGCCGAAGAGGCAAGAGACTTTTTCTTGCCTCTTTGTTTCCTGGTGCGCGAGGAGAGGGGATTAAGAGCACCGCTTAAAGGAGCTCCAGAGACGGTTACGAGCTGCGGCTATCAGCGCGGACACCAGAGACAGGCATGGGACACTAAGGCTGCTTCTGCAGCCACCGAGAAGCCTGTGAGCAAACACAGGTCACTATCCACACTGCCCCTCCCAGGAGCCTGTGCAGCCCCCCACTGCTAGGGTCCCGTGATCCAGGGACAACTTCCCCGGGAGAATGCACGGCGCGCCTCAGGCTGGTGCAATGTCACACCGGCCTCTGCCGCCGCAGGCTCGCCCCACATCCGTACCCCTCCCTGCCCCCGGCCTGAGTGAGCCAGAGCCCCTAAATTAGCTGCTCTCTTAACCCCGTCCTGTCTGAGCAAACAGCAGTTGCCCTTCGGTGACCTACACACAGAGGCGGGTCCAAATCCAACGCTGAACACTGGGAGCTGTGCAAACAAAGAAGAGAAAGGGAAATTTCTCCCAGCAGCCTCAGGAACAGTGGATTAAAGCTCCACAATCAACTTGATGTACCCTGCATCTGTGGAATACCTGAATAGACATCGAATCATCCCAAATTGAGGAAGTGGACTTTGGGAGCAAAGATATATTATTTTTCCCCTTTTTCTCTTTTTGTGACTGTGTATGTGTATGCTTGTCTGTGTGATATTGTCTGTATAACTTTGCTTTCACCATTTGTCCTAGGGTTCTGTCCATCCGTTTTTTTTTGTTTGTTTTGTTATTTTTACTGTTTAAATATTTTTTGATAATTATTCTTTATTTTTTATTTTAATAATTACTTTATTTTATTTTACTTTATTATATTTTATCCTCTTTCTAATTTTTTTTAAACATCTTTATTAGAGTATAATTGATTTACAATGGTGTGTTAGTTTCTGCTTTATAACAAAGTGAATCAGTTATACATATACATATGTTCTCATATCTCTTCCCTCTTGCATCTCCCTCCCTCCCACCCTCCCCCATCCCACCCCTCTAGGTGGTCACAAAGCACCGAGCTGATCTCCCTGTGCTATGCGGCTGCTTCCCACTAGCTATCTATTTTACATTTGATAGTGTATATATGTCTATGCCACTCTCTCACCCTGTCACATCTTACACCTCCCCCTCCTCATATCCTCAAGTCCATTCTCTAGTAGGTCTGTGTCTTTATTCCTGTCTTGCCACTAGGTTCTTCATGACCTTTATTTTCCCATAGATTCTATATATAGGTGTTAGCATACTGTAATTGTTTTTCTCTTTCTGACTTACTTCACTCTGTATGACAGACTCTAACTCCATCCTCCTCACTACAAATACCTCCATTTCATTTCTTTTTATGGCTGAGTAATATTCCATTGTATATATGTGCCACATCTTCTTTATCCATTCATCTGATGATGGACACTTAGGTTGCTTCCATGTCCTGGCTATTGTAAAAAGAGCTGCAATGAACATTTTGGTACATGACACTTTTTGAATTATGGTTTTCTCAGGGTATATGCCCAGTAGTGGGATTGCTGGGTCGTATGGTAGTTCTATTTTTTAGTTTTTTAAGGAAACTCCATACTGTTCTCCATAGTGGCTGTATCAATTTACATTCCCACCAACAGTGCAAGAGAGTTCCCTTTTCTCCACACCCTCTCCAGCATTTATTGTTTCTAGATTTTTTGATGATGGCCATTCTGACCGGTGTGAGATGATATCTCATTGTAGTTTTGATTTGCATTTCTCTAATGATTAATGATGTTGAGCATTCTTTCATGTGTCTGTTGGCAATCTGTATATCTTCTTTGGAGAAATGTCTATTTAGATCTTCTGCCCATTTTTGGATTGGGTTGTTTGTTTGTATGTTATTGAGCTGCATGAGCTGCTTGTAAATCTTGGAGATTAATCCTTTGTCAGTTGCTTCATTTGCAAGTAATTTCTCCCATCCTAAGGGTTGTCTTTTGGTCTTGTTTATGGTTTCCTTTGCTGTGCAAAAGCTTTTAAGTTTCATTAGGTCCCATTTGTTTATTTGTGTTCTTATTTCCATTTCTCTAGGAGTTGGGTCAAAAAGAATCTTGCTGTGATGTATGTCATAGAGTGTTCTGCCTATGTTTTCCTCTAAGAGTTTGATAGTGTCTGCCCTTACACTTAGGTCTTTAATCCATTTTGAGTTTATTTTTGTGTATGGTGTCAGAGAGTGTTCTAATTTCATACTTTTACATGTACCTGTCCAATTTTCCCAGCACCACTTATTGAAGAGGCTGTCTTTTCTCCACTATATATGCTTGCCTCCTTTATCAAAGATAAGGTGACCATATGTGCGTGGGTTTATCTCTGGGCTTTCTATCCTGTTCCATTGATCTATATTTCTGTTATTGTGCCAGTACCAAACTGTCTTGATTACTGTAGCTTTGTAATGTAGTCTGAAGTCAGGGAACCTGATTCCTCCAGCTCCATTTTTCGTTCTCAAGATTGCTTTGGCTATTCGGGGTCTTTTGTGTTTCCATACAAATTGTGAAATTTTTTGTTCTAGTTCTGTGAAAAATGCCAGTGGTAGTTTGATAGAGATTGCATTGAATCTGTAGATTGCTTGGTGTAGTAGAGTCATTTTCACAATGTTGATTCTTCCAATCCAAGAACATGGTATATCTCTCCATCTATTTGTATCATCTTTAATTTCTTTCATCAGTGTCCTATAATTTTCTGCATACAGGTCTTTTGTCTCCTTAGGTAGGTTTATTCATAGATATTTTATTCTTTTTGCTGCAATGGTAAACGGGAGTGTTTTCTTAATTTCTCTTTCAGATTTTTCATCATTACTGTATAGAAATGCAAGAGATTTCTGTGCATTAATTTTGTATCCTGCTACCAAATTCATTGATTAGCTCTAGTAGTTTTCTGGTAGCATCTTTAGGATTCTCTATGTATAGTATCATGTCATCTGCAAACAGTGACAGCTTTACTTCTTCTTTTCCAATTTGGATTCCTTTTATTTCTTTGTCTTCTCTGATTACTGTGGCTAACACTTCCAAAACTATGTTGAATAATAGTGGTGAGAGTGGGCAACCTTGTCTTGTTCCTGATCTTAGTGGACATGGTTTCAGTTTTTCACCATTGAGGACGATGTTGGCTGTGGGTTTGTCATATATGGCCTTTATTATGGTGAGGAAAGTTCCCTCTATGCCTACTTTCTGCAGGACTTTTATCATAAATGGGTGTTGAATTTTGTCGAAAGTTTTCTCTGCATCTATTGAGATGATCATATAGTTTTTCTCCTTCAGTTTTTTAATATGATGTATCACGTTGATTGATTTGCGTATATTGAAGAATCCTTGCATTCCTGGAATAAACCCCACTTGACCATGTTGTATGATCCTTCTAAAGTGCTGTTGGGTTCTGTTTGCTAGTATTTTGTTGAGGATTTTTGCATCTTATGTTCATCAGTGATATTGGCCTGCAGTTTTCTTTTTTGTGACATCTTTGTCTAGTTTTGGTATCAGGGTGATGGTTGCCTCGTAGATTGAGTTTGGGAGTGTTCCTCCCTCTGCTATATTTTGGAAGAGTTTGAGAAGGATCGGTGTTAGCTCTTCTCTAAATGTTTGATAGAATTCACCTGTGAAGCCATCTGGTCCTGGGCTTTTGTTTGTTGGAAGGTTTTTAATCACAGTTTCAATTTCAGTGCTTGTGATTGGTCTGTTCATATTTTCTATTTCTTCCTGGTTCAGTCTCGGCAGTTTGTGCATTTCTAAGAATTTGTCCATTTCTTCCAGGTTGTCCATTTTATTGGCATAGAGTTGCTTGTAGTAATCTCCCATGATTGTTTGTATTTCTGCAGTGTCAGTGGTTACTTCTCCTTTTTCATTTCTAATTCTATTGATTTGAGTCTTCTCCCTTTTTCTCTTGATGAGTCTGGCTAATGGTTTATCAATTTTGTTTATCTTCTCAAAGAAACAGCTTTCAGTTTTATTGATCTTTGCTATTGTCTCCTTCATTTCTTTTTCATTTATTTCTGATCTGATCTTTATGATTTCTTTCCTTTTGCTAGCTTAGGGTTTTTTTTGTTCTTCTTTCTCTAATTGCTTTAGGTGCAAGGTTAGGTTGTTTATTCAAGATGTTTTCTGTTTCTTGTTGTAGGCTTGTATTGCTATAAACTTCCCTCTTAGCACTGCTTTTGCTGCATCCCATAGGTTTTGGGTCATCGTGTCCCCATTGTCATTTGTTTCTAGGTATTTTTTGATTTCCCCTTTGATTTCTTCAGTGATCACTTCGTCATTAAGTAGGGTATTGTGTAGCCTCCAATGTGTTTGTATTTTTTACAGATCTTTTCCTGTAATTGATATCTAGTCTCATAGCGTTGTGGTCAGAAAAGATACTTGATACGATTTCAATTTTCTTAAATTTACCAAGGCTTGATTTGTGACCCAAGATATGATCTATCCTGGAGAATGTTCCATAAGCACTTGAGAAAAATATGTATTCTGTTGTTTTTGGATGGAATGTCCTATAAATATCAATTAAGTCCATCTTCCTTAATGTATCATTTAAAGCTTGTGTTTCCTTATTTATTTTCATTTTGGATGATCTGTCCATTGGTGAAAGTGGGGTGTTAAAGTCCCCTACTATGATTGTGTTGCTGTCAATTTCCCCTTTTATGGCTGTTAGTATTTGCCTTATGTATTGAGGTGCTCCTATGTTGGGTGCATAAATAATTACAATTGTTATACCTTCCTCTTGGATCGATCCCTTGATCATTATATAGTGTCCTTCTTTGTCTCTTGTAATAGTCTTTATTTTAAAGTCATTTTGGGTGATATGAGAATTGCTACTCCAGCTTTCTTTTGATTTCCATTTGCATGGAATATCTTTTTCCAAACCCTCACTTTCAGTCTGTTTGTGTCTCTAGGTCTGAAGTGGTCTCTTTTAGACAGCATATATATGTCTTGTTTTTTATCCATTCAGCCAGTCTGTGTCTTTTGGTGGGAGCATTTAATCCATTTAAATTTAAGGTAATTATCGATATGTATGTTCCTATTCCCATTTTCTTAAATGTTTTGGGTTTGTTATTGTAGGTGTTTTCCTTCTCTTGTGTTTCCTGCCTAGAGAAGTTCCTTTAGCATTTGTTGTAAAGCTGGTTTGGTGGTGCTGAACTCTCTCAGCTTTTGCTTGTCTGTAAAGGTTTTAATTTCTCCATCAAATCTGAATGAGATCCTTGCTGGGTAGATTAATCTTGGTTGTAGGTTTTTCTCCTTCATCACTTTAAGTATATCCTGCCACTCCCTTCTGGCTTGCAAAGTTTCTGCTGAAAGATCAGCTGTTAACCTTATGGGGATTCCCTTGTGTGTTATTTGTTGTTTTTCCCTTGCTGCTTTTAATATGTTTTCCTTATATTTAATTTTTGACAGTTTGATTAATATGTGTCTTGGCGTGTTTCTCCTTGGATTTATCCTGTATGGGACTCTATGTGCTTCCAGGACTTGATTAACTATTTCCTTTCCCATATTAGGGAAGTTTTCAACTATCATCTCTTCAAATATTTTCTCAGTCCCTTTCTTTTTCTCTTCTTCTTCTGGGACCCCTATAATTCGAATGTTGGTGTGTTTAATGTTGTCCCAGAGGTCTCTGACACTGTCCTCAGTTCTTTTCACTCTTTTTTCTTTATCCTGCTCTGCAGTAGTTATTTCCACCATTTTATCTTCCACGTCACTTATCTGTTCTTCTGCCTCAGTTATTCTGCTATTGATCCCGTCTAATGTATTTTTAATTTCATTTACTGTGTTTTTCATCGTTGCTTGGTTCCTCTTTAGTTCTTCTACGTACTTGTCAAATGTTTCTTGCATTTTCTCTATTCTATTTCCCAGATTTTGGATCATCCTTACTATCATTATTCTGAATTCTTTTTCAGGTAGACTACCTATTTCCCTTCATTTGTTAGGTCTGGTGTGTTTTGACCCTGCTCCTTCATCTGCTGTGTGTTTTTCTGTCATCTCATTTTGCTTATCTTTCTGTGTTTGGGGTCTCCTTTTCACAGGATGCAGGTTCGTAGTTCCCGTTGTTTTTGGTATCCATCCCCAGTGGCTAAGGTTGGTTTAGTGGGTTGTGTAGGCTTCCTGGTGGAGGGAACTAGTGCCTGTGTTCTGATGGATGAGGTTGGATCTTGTCTTTCTGGTGGGCACGTCCACGTCTGGTGGTGTATTTTGGGGTGTCTGTGGCCTTATTATGATTTTAGGCAGCCTCTCTGCTAATGGATGAGGCTGTGTTCCTGTCTTGCTAGTTGTTTGGCATAGGGTGTCCAGCACTGTAGCTTGCTGGTTGTTGAGTGAAGCTGTGTCTTGATGTTGAGATGGAGATCTCTGAGAGATTTTCACAGTTTGGTATTACGTGGAGCTGGGAGGTCTCTTGTGGACCAGTGTCCTGAAGTTGGCTCTCCCACCTCAGAGGCACAGCCCTGATGCCTGGCTGTAGCACCAACAGCCTTTCATCCACATGGCTCAGAGTAAAAGGGAGAAAAAATAGAAAGAAAGAGAGAGGATAGAATAAAATAAAATAAAATAAAATAGAGCTATTATAAAGCAAAGCTATACAGACAGAATCTCACCCAGAAGCATACACATATACACTCACAAAAAAAGGAAAGGGGGAAAAATTAATATATCCTGCTCCCAAAGTCTACCTCCTGAATTAGGGATGATTCATTGTCTATTCAGGTATTCAACAGATGCAGGCACATCAAGTTGTTTGTGGGGTTTTAATCCACTGCTTCTGAGGCTGCTGGGAGAGATTTCCCTTTCTCTTTGTTCACAAAGCTCCCGAGGTTCAGCTTTGGATTTGGACCCGCCTCTGCGTGTAGGTCGCCTGAGGGCATCTGTTCCCCACCCAGACAGAACGGGGTTAAAGCAGCAGTTGCTTCGGGGGCTCTGGCTCACTCAGGCGGTGGGGAGGGAAGGATATGGATGTGGCAAGAGCCTGCAGTGACAGAGGCCGGCATGACATTGCACCAGCCCAAGGCGCGCCGTGCGTTCTCCCAGGGAAATTGTCCCTGGATCAGGGGATCCTGGCCTTGGCGGGCTGCACCGGTTCCTGGGAGGGGCGGTGTGGAGAATGACCTGTGCTCGCACACAGGCTTTTTCGTGGCAGCAGGAGCAGCCTTAGCGTCTCATGCCCGTCTCTGGGGTCCGCGCTGATAGCTGCAGCTCGCGCCCATCTCTGGAGCTCATTTAGGCGGCACTCTGAATCCCCTCTCCTTGTGCACCGTGAAACAAAGAGGCAAGAAAAAGTCTCTTGCCTCTTCGGCAGCTGCAGACTTTTTCCCGGACTCCCTCCTGGCTAGCTGTGGTGCGCTAACCCCATCAGGCTGTGTTCCTGCTGCCAACCCCAGTCCTCTCCCTGTGATCCGACTGAAGCCCAAGCCTCAGCTCCCAGCCCCTGCCCAACCCGGTGGGTGAGCAGACAAGCCTCTCGGGCTGGTGAGTGCTGCTCAGCACCGATCCTCTGTGCAGGAGTCTCTCTGCTTTGCCTTCCGCACCCCTGTGGCTGCACTCTCCACTGTGGCTCCGAAGCTTCCCCCCTCTGCCACCTGCAGTCTCCGCCCATGAAGTGGCTTCCTAGTGTGTGGAAACCTTTCCTCCTTCACAGCTTCCTCCCACTGGTGCAGGTCCCGTCCCTATTCTTTTGTCTCTGTTATTTCTTTTTTCTTTTTCCCTACCCAAGTACGTGGGGAGTTTCTTGCCTTTTGTGAGATCTGACGTCTCTGCCAGCATTCAGTGGGTGTTCTGTAGGAGCAGTTCCACATGTATATGTATTTCTAATGTATCTGTGAGAAGGAAGGTGATCACCGCGTCTTACTCTTCCGCCATCTTGCCCCAAGTCCTCCTTTCTTTATATTTTTTCTTGCTTTTACTCTGAGCCATGTGGATGAAAGGCTCTTGGTGTTCCTGCCAGGAGTCAGTGCTGTGCCTCTGAGGTGGGAGAGCCAACTTCAGGGCACTGGTCCACCAGAGAACTCCCAGCTCCACGTAATAAAAAATGGTGAATATCTCCCAGAGATCTCCATCTCAACACGAAGACCCAGCTTCACTCAATGACCAGCAAGCTACAGTGCTGGACAGCCTATGCCAAACAACTAGCAAGACAGGAACACAACCCCATCCATTAGAAGAGAGGCTGCCTAAAATCATAATAAGGCCACAGACACCCCAAAACACACCATCAGACGTGGACATGCCTACCAGAAAGACATCTCCTGCCTCTACCACCAGAAAACAGGCACTAGTCCCCCCCACCAGGAAGCCTCCACAACTCACTGAACCAACCTTAGCCACTGTGGACAGACACCGAAAACAACGGGAACTACAAACCTGCAGCCTGCGAAAAGGAGACCCAAAACACAGTAAGTTAAGCAAAATGAGAAGATGGAAAAACACACAACATATGGAGGAGCAAGGTAAAAACCCAACAGACCTAATAAATGAAGAGGAAATAGGTAGTCTACCTGAAAAAGAATTCAGAATAATGATAGTAAAGATGATCCAAAATCTTGGAAATAGAATAGAGAAAATATAAGAAACGTTAAACAAGGACCTAGAAGAACTAAAGAGGAAACAAACAATGATGAACAACACGATACATAAAATTAAAAATTCTCTAGATGGGATCAATAGCAGAATAACTGAGGCAGAAGAACGGATAAGTGACCTGGAAGATAAAATAGTGGAAATAACTAGTGCAGAGCAGAATAAAGAATAAGAATGAAACGAACTGAGGACAGTGTCAGAGACCTCTGGGACAACATTAAATGCACCAACATTCGAATTATAGGGGTCCCAGAAGAAGAAGAGAAAAAGAAAGGGACTGAGAAAATATTTGAAGAGATTATAGTTGAAAACTTCCCTAATATGGGAAAGGAAATAGTTAATCAAGTCCTGGAAGCACAGAGAGTCCCATACAGGATAAATCCAATGAGAAACGTGCCAGGACACATATTAATAAAACTGTCAAAAATTAAATACAAAGAAAACATATTAAAAGCAGCAAGGGAAAAACAACAAATAACACACAAGGGAATCCCCATAAGGTTAACAGCTGATTTTTGAGCACAAACTCTGCAAGCCAGAAGGGAGTGACAGGACATATTTAAAGTGGTGAAGGAGAAAAACCTACAACCAAGATTACTCTACCTAGCAAGGATCTCATTCAGATTTGATAGAGAAATTAAAACCTTTACAGACAAGCAAAAGCTAAGACAATTTAGCACCACCAAACCAGCTTTACAGCAAATGCTAAAGGGACTTCTCTAGGCAGGAAACACAAGAGAAGGAAAAGACCTACAATAACAAACGCAAAACATTTAGGAAAATGGGAATAGGAACATACATACTGATAATTACCTTAAATGTAAATTGATTAAATGCTCCCACCAAAAGACACAGACTCGCTGAATGGATACAAAAACAAGACCCATATATATGCTGTATACAAAAGACATACTTCAGACTTAGGGACACAAACAGACTGAAAGTGAGGGGATGGAAAAAGATATTCCATGCAAATGGAAATCAAAAGAAAGCTGGAGTAGCAATTCTCATATCACCCAAAATAGACTTTAAAATAAAGACTATTACAAGAGACAAAGAAGGGCACTACATAATGATCAAGGGATTGATCCAAGAAGAAGACATAACAATTGTAAATATTTGGGCACTCAACACAGGAGCACCTCAATACATAAGGCAAATACTAACAGCCAAAAAAGGGGCAATCAACAGTAACACAATCATAGTAGGGGACTTTAACACCTCAGTTTCACCAATGGACAGTTCATCCAAAATGAAAATAAATAAGGAAACAAGCTTTAAAAGATACATTAAACAAGGTGGACTTAATTGATATTTATAGGACATTCCATCCAAAAACAACAGAATACACATTCTTCTCAAGTGCTCATCGAACATTATCCAGGTTAGATCATATCTTGGGTCATGAATCAAGCCTTGGTAAATTTAAGAAAATTGAAATTGTATGAAGTATCGTTTCTGACCACAATGCTATGAGACTAGATATCAATTACAGGAAGAAATTCTGTAAAGAATAAAACCATGGAGGCTAAACAATACACTACTTAATAACCAAGTGATCACTGAAGAAATTAAAGGGGAAATCAAAAAACACCTAGAAACAAATGACAATGTAGACACAATGACCCAAAACCTATGGGATGCAGCAAAAGCAGTTCTAAGAGGGAAGTTTATAGCAATACAATCCTACCTGAAGAAACAGGAAACCTCTCAAATAAACAACCTAATCTTGTACCTAAAACAATTAGAGAAAGAAGAACAAAAAACACCCAAAGTTAGCAGAAGGAACGAAATCATAAAGATCAGATCAGAAATAAATGAAAAAGAAATGAAGGAAGCAATAGCAAAGGTCAATAAAACTAAAAGCTGGTTCTTTGAGAAGATAAACAAAATTGATAAACCACTGACCAGAATCATCAAGAAAAAAAGGGAGAAGACTCAAATCAATAGAATTAGAAATTAAAAAGAAGTAACAAGTGACACTGCAGAGATACAAAGGATCATGAGGGATTACTACAAGCAACTATATGCCAATAAATTGGACAACCTGGAAGAAATGGACCAATTCTTAGAAATGCACAACCTTCCGAGACTGAACCAGGAATAATAGAAAATATGAAGAGAACAATCACAAGCACTGAAATTGAAACTGTGATTAAAAACCTTCCAACAACAAAAGCCCAGGACCAGATGGCTTCACAGGTGAATTCTATCAAACATTTAGAGAAGAGCTAACACCTATCCTTCTCAAACTCTTCCAAAATATAGAAGAGGGAGGAACACTCTCAAACTCATTCTACGAGGCAACCATCACCTTGATACCAAAACCAGACAAAGATGTCACAAAAAAAAAAAACTACAGGCCAATATCACTGATGAACTAAGATGCAAAAACCCTCAACAAAATACTAGCAAACAGAATCTAACAGCACATTACAAGGATCATACACCATGCTTAAGTGGGGTTTATTCCAGGAATGCAAGGATTCTTCAATATACACAAATCAATCTATGTGATACACCATATTAACAAACTGAAGGAGAAAAACCATATGATCATCTCAATTGATGCAGAGAAAGCTTTTGTCAAAATTCAACACCCATTTATGATAAAAACCCTGCAGAAAGTAGGCATAGAGGGAACTTTCCTCAACATAATAAAGGCCATATATGACAAACCCACAGCCAATATCATCCTCAATGGTGAAAAACTGAAACCATTTCCACTAAGATCAGGAACAAGACAAGGTTGCCCACTCTCTCCACTATTATTCAACATAGTTTTGGAAATGTTAGCCACAGCAATCAGAGAAGACAAAGAAATAAAAGGAATCCAAATCGGAAAAGAAGAAGTAAAGCTGTCACTGTTTGCAGATGACATGATACTATACATAGAGAATCCTAAAGATGCTACCAGAAAACTCCTAGAGCTAATCAATGAATTTGCTAAAGTAGCAGGATACAAAATTAATGCACAGAAACCTCTTACATTCCTATACACTAATGATGAAAAATCTAAAAATGAAATTAAGAAATCACTCCCATTTACCATTGCAACAAAAAGAATAAAATATCTAGGAATTGACCTACCTAATGAGACAAGACTTGTATGCAGAAATTTATAAGACACTGATGAAAGAAATTAAAGATGATACAAATAGATGGAGAGATATACCATGTTCTTGGATTGTAAGAATGAACATTGTGAAAATGACTCTACTACCCAAAGCAATCTACAGATTCAATGCAATCCCTATCAAACTACCAGTGGCATTTTTCACAGAACTAGAACAAAAAAATTTCACAATTTGTATGGAAACACAAAAGACCCCGAATAGCCAAACAATCTTGAGAATGAAAAACAGAGCTGGAGGAATCAGGCTCCCTGACTTCAGACTATACTACAAAGCTACAGTAATCAAGACAGTATGGTACTGGCACAAAAACAGAAATATAGATAAATGGAACAGGATAGAAAGTCCAGAGATAAACCCACACACATATGGTCACCTTATCTTTGATAAAGGAGGCAAGCATATACAGTGGAGAAAAGACAGCCTCTTCAATAATGGTGCCGGGAAAACTGGACAGGTACATGTAAAAGTATGAAATTAGAACACTCCCTAACACCACACACAAAAATAAACTCAAAATGGATTAAAGACCTAAATATAAGTCCAGACACTATAAAACTCTTAGAGGAAAACATAGGCAGAACACTCTATGACATACATCACAGCAAGATTCTTTTTGTCCCAGCTCCTAGAGAAATGGAAATAAAAACACAAATAAACAAATGGGACCTAATGAAACTTTAAAGCTTTTGCACAGCAAAGGAATATATAAACAAGACGAAAAGACAACCCTGAGAATGGGAGAAAATATTTGCAAATGAAGCAACTGACAAAGGATTAATCTCCAAAATTTACAAGCAGCTCATGCAGCTCAATATCAAAAAAAAAACAACCTAATCCAAAAATGGGCAGAAGACCTAAATAGACATTTCTCCAAAGAAGATATACAGATTGCCAGCAAACACATGAAAGAATGCTCAACATCATTAATCATTAGAGAAATGCAAATCAAATCTACAATGAGATATCATCTCACACCGGTCAGAATGGCCATCATCAAAAAAAGCTAGAAACAATAAATGCTGGAGAGGGTGTGGAGAAAAGGGAACACTCTTGCACTGTTGGTGGGAATGTAAATTGATACAGCCACTATGCAGAACATTATGGAGGTTCCTTAAAAAACTAAAAATAGAACTACCATATGACCCAGCAATCCCACAACTGGGCATATACCCTGAGAAAACCATAATTCAAAAGAGTCATTGAGGATATGGGGAGGGGGTAAGTTGTGACAAAGTCAGAGAGTGGCATGGACATATATACACTACCAAACGTAAAATAAATAGCTAGTGGGAAGCAACTGCATAGCACAGTGAGATCAACTCTGTGCTTTGTGACCACCTAGAGGGGTGGAATACGGAGTGTGGGAGGGAGGGAGATGCAAGAGGGAAGAGATATGGGAACATATGTATATGTATAACTGATTCACTTTGATTTTAAAATTAGTGAATAAAAATTAAAAAATAAAATTAATTAATTAATTTAAAAAAAAAAGAGTCATGTACCAAAATGTTCATTGCAGCTCTATTTACAATAGCCAGGACATGGAAGCGACCTAAATGTCCATGAACAGATGAATGGATAAAGAAGATGTGGCACATATATACAATGGAATAGTTCTCAGCCATAAAAGGAAACGAATTTGAGTTATTTGTAATGAGGTGGATGGAGTTAGAGTCTGTCATACAGAGTGAAGTAAGTCAGGAAGAGAAAAATACCATATGCTAACACATATATATGGAATCTAAGGGAAAAAAAAAAGGTTATGAAGAACCCTGGGGCAAGACAGGAAAAAAGACACAGTCCTACTAGAGAATGGACTTGAGCATATGTGGAGGGGGAAGGGTAAGCTGGGACAAAGTGAGAGAGTGGCATGGACATATATACACTACCAAACGTAAAATAGATAGCTAGTGGGAAGCAGCCGCACAGCACAGGGAGATCAGATAGGTACTTTGTGACCACATAGAGGGGTGGGATGGGGGAGGGTGGGAGGGAGGGAGATGCAAGAGGGAAGAGATATGGGAACATATGTATATGTATAACTGATTCACTTTGTTATAAAACAGAAACTAACACACCATTGTAAAGTAATTATACTCCAATAAAGATGTTTAAAAAAATAAATTAGAGGGGAGGAGAGAAGATGGCGGAAGAGTAAGACGCGGAGATCACCTTCCTTCCCACAGATACAGTAGAAATACATCTACACGTGGAACTGCTCCTACAGAACACCCACTGAATGCTGGCAAAAACGTCCGACCTCCAAAAAGGCAAGAAACTCCCCCCGTACTTGGGTAGGGCAAAAGAAAAAAGAAATAACAGAGACAAAAGAATAGGGACGGCACCTGCACCAGTGGGAGGGAGCTGTGAAGGAGGAAAGATTTCCACGCACTAGGAAGCCCCTTCACGGGCAGAGACTGCAGGTGGCAGAGGGGGGAAGCTTCGGAGCCACGGAGGAGAGCGCAGCCACAGGGGTGCGGAGGGCAAAGCGGAGAGATTCCCACACGGAGGCTCGGCGCCGTGCAGCGCTCACCAGCCCGAGAGGCTTGTCTGCTCCCCCGCCGGGGCGGGCGGGGCTGGGAGCTGAGGCGCAGGCTTTGGTCGGATCGCAGGGAGAGGACTGGGGCTGGCGGCATGAACACAGCCTGAAGGGGTTAGCGCACCACAGCTGGCTGGGAGGGAGACCGGGAAAAACTCTGCAGCTACCGAGGAGGCAAGAGACTTTTTCTTGCCTCTTTGTTTCGTGGCGCGCAAGGAGAGGGGATTCAGAGCGCCGCCTAAACGAACTCCAGAGACTGGCGCGAGCCGCGGCGATCAGCGCGGACCCCAGAGACGGGCGTGAGACGCTGGGGCTGCTGCTGCCGCCTCCAAAAAGCCTGTGTGTGAGCACAGGTCACTCTCCACACCGCCCCTCCCGGGAGCCCGTGCAGCCCGCCACTGCCAGGGTCCCGGGATCCAGGGACAGCTTCCCCGGGAGAACGCACTGCGCGCCTCAGGCTAGTGCAACGTCACGCCGGCCTCTGACGCCGCAGGCTCGCCCCGCCTCCTCTGTACCCCTCCCTCCCCGCGGCCTGGGTGAGCCAGAGCCCCCGAAGCAGCTACTCCTTTAACCCCATCCTATCTGGGCGGGGAATAGACGCCCTCAGGCGACCTACACGCAGAGGCGGGTCCAAATCCAAAGCTGAACCCCAGGAGCTGTGCGAACGGGGAAGAGAAGGGGAAATCTCTCCCAGCAGCCTCAGAAGCAGCGGATTAAAACTCCACAAACAACTTGATGTGCCTGCATCTGCTGAATACCTGAATAACCAACGAATCATCCCAAATTCAGGAGGTGGACTTTGGGAGCAGGCTATATTAATTTTTCCCCTTTTCCTTTCTTTTTGTGAGTGTATATGTTTATGCTTCTGGGTGAGATTTTGTCTGTATAGCTTTGCTTTATAATAGCTTTATTTTACTTCACTATATTATAGCCTCTTTCTTTCTTTCTTTCTATTTTTTCTCCCTTTTACTCTGAGCCGTGTGGATGAAAGGCTCTTGGTGCTCCAGCCAGGCATCAGGGCCGTGCCTCTGAGGTGGGAGAGCCAACTTCAGGACACTGGTCCACAAGAGACCTCCCAGGTCCAAATAATACCAAACGGCAAAAATCTCTCAGAGATCTCCATCTCAACATCAAGACCCAGCTACACTCAACGACCAGCAAGCTACAGTGCTGGACACCCTATGCCAAACAACTAGCAAGACAGGAACACAGCCCCATCCATTAGCAGAGAGGCTGCCTAAAATCATAATAAGGCCACAGACACCCCAAAATGCACCAGCCGACGTGGACGTGCCCACCAGAAAGACAAGATCCAGCCTCATCCACCAGAGCTCAGGCACTAGTTCCCTCCACCAGGAAGCCTACACAACCCACTGAACCAACCTTAGCCACTGGGGACAGATACCAAAAACAACGGGAACTACGAACCTGCATCCTGTGAAAAGGAGACCCCAAACACAGTAAGATAAGCAAAATGAGACGACAGAAAAACACACAGCAGATGAAGGAGCAGGGTCAAAACACACCAGACCTAAAAAATGAAGAGGAAATAGGTAGTCTACCTGAAAAAGAATTCAGAATAATGATAGTAAGGATGATCCAAAATCTTGGAAATAGAATAGACAAAATGCAAGAAACATTTAACAAGGATGTAGAAGAACTAAAGAGGAACCAAGCAATGATGAAAAACACAATAAATGAAATTAAAAATACATTAGACGGGATCAATAGCAGAATAACTGAGGCAGAAAAAAGGACAAGTGACCTGGAAGATAAAATGGTGGAAATAACTACTACAGAGCAGGATAAAGAAAAAAGAATGAAAAGAACTGAGGACAGTGTCAGAGACCTCTGGGACAATATTAAACGCACCAACATTTGAATTATAGGGGTCCCAGAAGAAGAAGAGAAAAAGAAAGGGACTGAGAAAATATTTGAAGAGATTATAGTTGAAAACTTCCCTAATATGGGAAAGGAAATAGTTAATCAAGTCCTGGAAGCACAGAGAGTCCCATACAGGATAAACCCAAGGAGAAACACGCCAAGACACATATTAATCAAACTGTCAAAAATTAAATATAAGGAAAACATATTAAAGGCAGCAAGCGATAAACAACAAAAAACACACAAGGGAATCCCCGTAAGGTTAACATCTGATCTTTCAGCAGAAACTCTGCAAGCCAGAAGGGAGTGGCAGGATATACTTAAAGTGATAAAGGAGAAAAACCTACAACCAAGATTACTCTACCCAGCAAGGATCTCATTCAGATTTGATGGAGAAATTAAAACCTTTACAGACAAGCAAAAGCTGAGAGAGTTCAGCACCACCAAACCAGCTTTACAACAAATGCTAAAGGAACTTCTCTAGGCAGGAAACACAAGAGAAGGAAAACACCTACAATAACAAACCCAAAACATTTAAGAAAATGGGAATAGGAACATACATATCGATAATTACCTTGAATGTAAATGGATTAAATGCTCCCACCAAAAGACACAGGCTGGCTGAATGGATACAAAAACAAGACCCATATATATGCTGTCTACAAGAGACCCACTTCAGACTTAGAGACACATACAGACTGAAAGTGAGGGGATGGAAAAAGATATTCCATGCAAATGGAAATCAAAAGAAAGCTGGAGTAGCAATTCTCATATCAGACAAAATAGACTTTAAAATAAAGACTATTACAAGAGACAAAGAAGGACACTATATAATGATCAAGGGATCGATCCAAGAGGAAGGTATAACAATTGTAAATATTTATGCACCCAACATAGGAGCACCTCAATACATAAGGCAAATACTAACAGCCATAAAAGGGGAAATCGACAGCAACACAATCATACTAGGGGACTTTAACACCCCACTTTCACCAATGGACAGATCATCCAAAATGAAAATAAATAAGGAAACACAAGCTTTAAATGATACATTAAACAAGATGGACTTAATTGATATTTATAGGACATTCCACCCAAAAACAACAGAATACACATTTTTCTCAAGTGCTCATGGAACATTCTCCAGGATAGATCATATCTTGGGTCACAAATCAAGCCTTGGTGAATTTAAGAAAATTGAAATCGTATCAAGTGTCTTTTCCGACCACAACGCTATGAGACTAGATATCAATTACAGGAAAAGATCTGTAAAAAATACAAACACATGGAGGCTACACAATACATTACTTAATAACGAAGTGATTACTGAAGAAATCAAAGGGGAAATCAAAAAATACCTAGAAACAAATGACAATGGAGATACGACGACCCAAAACCTATGGGACGCAGCAAAAGCAGTGCTAAGAGGGAAGTTTATAGCAATACAAGCCTACCTCAAGAAACAGGAAACATCTCGAATAAACAACCTAACCTTGCACCTAAAGCAATTAGAGAAAGAAGAACAAAAAAACCCCAAAGCCAGCAGAAGAAAAGAAATTATAAAGATCAGGTCAGAAATAAATGAAAAAGAAATGAAGGAAACAATAGCAAAAATCAATGAAACTAAAAGCTGGTTCTTTGAGAAGATAAACAAAATTGATAAACCATTAGCCAGACTCATCAAGAGAAAAAGGGAGAAGACTCAGATCAATAGAATTAGAAATGAAAAAGGAGAAGTAACCACTGACACTGCAGAAATACAAAAGATCATGAGAGATTACTACAAGCAACTCTATGCCAATAAAATGGACAACCTGGAAGAAATGGACAAATTCTTAGAAATGCACAAACTGCCGAGACTGAACCAGGAAGAAATAGAAAATATGAACAGACCAATCACAAGCACTGAAATTGAAACTGTGATTAAAAACCTTCCAACAAACAAAAGCCCAGGACCAGATGGCTTCACAGGTGAATTCTATCAAACATTTAGAGAAGAGCTAACACCTATCCTTCTCAAACTCTTCCAAAATATTGCAGAGGGAGGAACACTCCCAAACTCATTCTACGAGGCCACCATCACCCTGATACCAAAACCAGACAAAGATGTCACAAAGAAAGAAAACTACAGGCCAATATCACTGATGAACATAGATGCAAAAATCCTCAACAAAATACTAGCAAACAGAATCCAACAGCACATTAAAAGGATCATACACCATGATCAAGTGGGGTTTATCCCAGGAATGCAAGGATTCTTCAACATACGCAAATCAATCAATGTGATACACCATATTAACAAATTGAAGGAGAAAAACCATATGATCATCTCAATAGATGCAGAGAAAGCT
The DNA here is from genome assembly GCF_965194805.1 of Balaenoptera borealis. NCBI lineage: Eukaryota > Metazoa > Chordata > Mammalia > Artiodactyla > Balaenopteridae > Balaenoptera > Balaenoptera borealis. The sequence goes on along the minus strand of NC_138876.1, from coordinate 50,747,942 downwards.
TTCGACAAAATTCAACACCCATTTATGATAAAAGCCCTGCAGAAAGTAGGCATAGAGGGAACTTTCCTCAACATAATAAAGGCCATATATGACAAACCCACAGCCAACATTGTCCTCAATGGTGAAAAACTGAAACCATTTCCACTAAGATCAGGAACAAGACAAGGTTGCCCACTCTCACCACTATTATTCAACATAGTTTTGGAAGTGTTAGCCACAGCAATCAGAGAAGACAAAGAAATAAAAGGAATCCAAATTGGAAAAGAAGAAGTAAAGCTGTCACTGTTTGCAGATGACATGATACTATACATAGAGAATCCTAAAGATGCTACCAGAAAACTCCTAGAGCTAATCAATGAATTTGGTAAAGTAGCAGGATACAAAATTAATGCACAGAAACCTCTTACATTCCTATACACTAATGATGAAAAATCTAAAAATGAAATTAAGAAAACACTCCCGTTTACCACTGCAACAAAAAGAATAAAATATCTAGGAATAAACTTACCTAAGGAGACAAAAGACCTGTATGCAGAAAATTATAAGACACTGATGAAAGGAATTAAAGATGATACAAATAGATGGAGAGATATACCATGTTCCTGGATTGGAAGAATCAACATTGTGAAAATGACTCTACTACCCAAAGCAATCTACAGATTCAATGCAATCCCTATCAAACTACCACTGGCATTTTTCACAGAACTAGAACAAAAAATTTCACAATTTGTATGGAAACACAAAAGACCCCGAATAGCAAAAGCAATCTTGAGAACGAAAAATGGAGCTGGGGGAATCAGGCTCCCTGACTTCAGACTATATTACAAAGCTACAGTAATCAAGACAGATTGGTACTGGCACAAAAACAGAAATATAGATCAATGGAACAGGATAGAAAGCCCAGAGATAAACCCACACACATATGGTCACCTTATCTTTGATAAAGGAGGCAAGCATATACAGTGGAGAAAAGACAGCCTCTTCAATAAGTGGTGCTGGGAAAATTGGACAGATATATGTAAAAGTATGAAATTAGAACACTCCCTGACACCATGCACAAAAATAAACTCAAAATGGATTAAAGACCTAAGTGTAAGGCCAGACACTATCAAACTCTTAGAGGAAAACATAGGCAGAACACTCTATGACATACATCACAGCAAGATTCTTTTTGACCCAGCTCCCAGAGAAATGGAAATAAGAACACAAATAAACAAATGGGACCTAATGAAACTTAAAAGCTTTTGCACAGCAAAGGAAACCATAAACAAGACCAAAAGACAACCCTCAGAATGGGAGAAAATATTTCAAATGAAGCAACTGACAAAGGATTAATCTCCAAGATCTACAAGCAGCTCATTCAGCTCAATAACAAAAAAACGAACAATCCAATCCAAAAATGGGCAGAAGACCTAAATAGACATTTCTCCAAAGAAGATATACAGATTGCCAACAGACACATGAAAGAATGCTCAACATCATTAATCATTAGAGAAATGCAAATCAAAACTACAATGAGATATCATCTCACACCGATCAGAATGGCCATCATCAAAAAATCTAGAAACAATAAATGCTGGAGAGGGTGTGGAGGAAAGGGAACACTCTTGCACTGTTGGTGGGAATGTAAATTGATACAGCCACTATGGAGAACAGTATGGAGGTTCCTTAAAAAACTACAAATAGAACTACCATACGACCCAGCAATCCCACTACTGGGCATATACCCTGAGAAAACCATAGTTCAAAAAGAGTCATGTACCAAAATGTTCATTGCAGCTCTATTTACAATAGCCAGGACATGGAAGCAACCTAAATGTCCATCAACAGATGAATGGATAAAGAAGATGTGGCACATATATACAATGGAATATTACTCAGCCATAAAAAGAAATGAAATTGAGTTATTTGTAATGAGGTGGATGGAGTTAGAGTCTGTCATACAGAGTGAAGTAAGTCAGAAAGAGAAAAACAAATACAGTATGCTAACACATATATACGGAATCTAAGGGAAAAAAAAAAAAAAAAAAGGCCATGAAGAACCTAGTGGCAAGACGGGAATAAAGACACAGACCTACTAGAGAATGGACTTGAGGATATGGGGAGGGGGTGGGGTGAGATGTGACAGGGTAAGAGAGTGTCATGGACATATATACACTACCAAATGTAAAATAGATAGCTAGTGGGAAGCAGCCACATAGCACAGGGAGATCAGCTCGGTGCTTTGTGACCACCTAGAGGGGTGGGATGGGGAGGGTGGGAGGGAGGGAGATGCAAGCGGGAAGAGATATGGGAACATATTGTATGTGTATAACTGATTCACTTTGTTATAAAGCAGAAGCTAACACACCATTGTAAGGCAATTATACTTCAATAAAGATGTTTAAAAAATTAATTAATTAATTAATTAATTAATTAAAGTCTTCCTTCACATCGTTCAATAAAATGTTATCATTTTCCATTAAAAAAAAAAAGAAAGAAATAGAATTACAGATGTAGAAAACAAACTTACTGTTACCAGGGGGTAAGGGGTGTGCGAGGGATAAATTGGGAGATTGGGATTGACATATACACACTACTACATATAAAATAGATAACTAGTAAGGACCTACTGTACAGCACAGGGAATTCTACTCAATACTCTGTAATGGCCTATATGAGAAAATAATCTAAAAAAGAGTGCATATTATGTACATGTATAACTGGCTCACTTTGCTGTACACCTGAAACTAACACAACATTGTAAATCAACTATACTCTAATAAAATTTTTTAAAATAATGTTAACTTGAGACATTTTAGTTTCTTATCTGAAATATGTGGACATATGAACAGCCACACAGTTTTTACAGTTATGTGCATGTCTAGGATTTGAATTATAGAGTAATTAAAACATGTCAGGTAGTAGCATCCAAAATAAACTAGAGCACTGCCAAAATCCTAAGTACATTAGTTTACATTCTTGTGAACTGTGACCCTGTGTCAGGAATTCACCCAAAGGGAACAGAATATACATGCTACACTGTAATAAGGTCTCTAGAGATGTCCTCTCCTATCCAAAACAGGCAGTTAAGATATATTTGTTCCTTTGCCCTCACTTTTTGCCCTACCATTTATTAGAGATTATGATGTTTGGAAAGTTTGCCTTACATGTATCGAATATGAGCAATGTGGAGTTTATAAAACTATAGCTGATTCTGCCAAAAATCTGCTTCAATTCATGAACTATTCACTAGTTGAAGGAATAAGCACTTTCTTGAAATCTCAGTTTCTATTTCTGGGCTGCTATTTGACCTTGTATGTTATAATTAGTTTTGCAACATTTGCAAGTATACAGACATTTTTCCCACTGTGTGTAGCATGATGACAGAAAATGAAGTTTGAACAGTGCTAAGCCCAGAACCTATGTTCCCTGTCTCTAAAAGCAGGGAGTGTTTGTGTTTTCTTTTTATTTATAATGGATCCTTCTATGTTTACATATAATATACTTGATTTTCTATTTTTATTTCCACAACCATTACATTTGTGGATCATCGGAGTAGACTTTTTAACTGTTCTCAGGTGCCTTAACTCCATTTTAGAACTAGATTGGGTAAAAATAATAAAAGCGCAAGTATTTGCTGGTTTCTCTGCTTAAGATGTGACTTCTGATTTTTCTTTATGCTTATGGACTAAAACATCTCTTTATTTAGATATTTTTGGTTCTAGAACCACTAATGGATTTTTTGTACATAACTCATGGACTTGACAATTCATTTATGCATCCATCCATCCATTCAGTCATTCATTCTTTCCATAAAGGTTTAGAGATTGCACACTGAATGCCAGGCACTGTTCTTTGTCCTAAAATAGGTGAGGTAAAGCATCTGTTCCCATCTGAGAGGGTCAAAACATTTCTTTGAATTCATTGAGAATATTTAATATACTATTTTATCTCAAGTATTGGATTGCTAACTATATCACTCTGTGTGTGTGTGTGATTGCTGTAGAGTTTACGACATGCTCATTTAACTTATCACAAATATTATTACTAAAGTTACTTTTAATCTTATATCACTTCATGTATAGTGAAAGAACTTTACAAAGCATACTCTGCAGTAGATTTGACTGCTGCTTAACAAGTTACCATGAACTTAGTGGTTTAAAACAACACCCATTTATTAGCACACAGTTCAGTAGATCAGAAGTCCAAAGAGGTTTGACTGGGATTTATGCTTGGTTATTACATAACTGAAGTCAAGGTGCTGGCCAGCTGAGCTTTTATCTGGAAGCTCTTGGAAAGAATTGGCTGTCAAGCTCATTCAGATTGTTGGCAAAATTTAGTTCTGTGCAGTTGTAGCATGGAAGTCCCTGTTCCCTTACTGGCTGTCAGCTGAGGGTCAGCGTCAGTTTCCAAGACCTCCCACATTCCTTGTCATATGACTGCCTCCAATTTGTAGCCAGCAATGGTATTCTACCTAATACTTCTCATGCTTCAAATGTCTGTCACTTCCTCTCAGTTTCCTGAGAAAACTATTTTTAAAGGGCTTATGTGCTTAGCACAGGCCTACACAGACCATCTCCTTATTTTAAGGTCAATGGATTAGTAACCTTAATTATACCTACAAAATACCTTTTGCCATGTAACATAGACTAATCATGGATGTGATACTGAATCATTTTCACAATCCTATCTTAGGGATTAGGGCAAGGAATTACCTCAATTTCCAATTCTTCTTACTATTAATTATACTATTGTTGCCATACATTTTATGTCTACGTATGTCATAACTTCCCAAATACATTGTTATTAGTTTTGATTTAAACAATGGATTATCAGTTAAGAAAATTTACAAATGAAAAAAGTTTTTTATATTTACCCACCTACTTACAACTTCTAGTGCTTTCATTCTTTTGTATAGATATGATTTTTCATCTGGTGTTATTTTCCTTCTATCTGAAGAATTTCCCTACACGTTTCTTGATGTGCAGCAAATTCACTCTATTTTTGTTTCTTTAGAAAAGTCTTTATTTTATCTTTGTTTTTGAAAAATATTTTTCTGGTTATAGACATCTATGTAGACATTTATTTTCTTTCAGCATCTTATATTTGCCATTTCACTGACTTTTGTTGTGAAATGTTTCAGATGAGAAGTAAAAAGTAACTCATCATCTTCCCTCTCTATGTAATGTAATTTTTCCTCCCTTTGGCTACTTTTAACACTCTCTCCTCATCACTGATTTTCAGCAATTTGATTATGATAGACACATGTTATTTTATTTGCGTTTATTTTGCTTGGGTTTTATTGAGCTTCTTGGATTTGTGCATTTATAATTTTCATAAATTTGGAAAATTTTCAAAGACAAATTCTTCAAATATATTTTTTGGCTCCATTTTCTCACTTCTGTTTCTGGGATTTCTTTTATATGTATGATACATCCCTTGATATTGTCCCAGAAGTCACTGAGACTCTATTTTACTTTCCAGTGTTTTTTTCTTTTCTCTCTATCTCTGTGTTTTTGTGTGAATAGGTTCTATGACTCTGTCTTTTCTTCTGTAGTGTCCAGTCTGCTATTAAGTAGATCCAGTAGTATTTTTTCATTTAAGGTATTGGAACTTTCAAATATAGAATTGCCATTTATTTCTTCATAAATTTTCATTTCTTTCCTGAGATTTTTCTGTCCATTTATTTAAGTCCATATTTTCTATAAATCTTGAATACATTTCCAATATCTTAAAGTACTTTTAATTCTAACATTTATGTCATCTTTGCTTGTCTTTCTTTATACATTTTTCTCTTGATTGTATGTCACATTTTTCCTTTTTTTTTTTTTTTTACATGCTTAGTAATTTTGATTTTGTGCTGAACATTTTGAATGCTACCTTGTTGAGCTCATATATTTTGTGGTCTTCATTAGAGTGTTGAGTTTTTCTAGCAGTAATTTCCTGGCTCTTAAGTTTTACCCTGTTGAGGCTTATGTTTGAGTAGGTCTAGAGTAGTACTTAATCTTAAGCCAAAATTATACCACTTTTAATGTATGGTCTTTCTGGGATCTCAGCTGAATGCTTGTGGAGTTCAGTAAAGCCACTTATTCTAGATAATTAGAACTTCAGTGTCTCTCAGCATTATGTGATCTCTGGGTTCTTCATCAGCTCATAGTCCCCAGTAGTTGTTCTCTACCATGCCTCATACAATCTTGTCCTGAATATATGTAGCTTAGTATTGGACCAAAAACTCAAATGAACATCTCTACAGATGTCTGGAGATACTTCTTTGCATACCTTACTTTTCTCTAGTATCCTAGCCCCAAAGTTTCTGTTGCCTCAGCCACCCTGAATCCTGATATCTGTTTTCCCTACCCAGCAAAAACTCTGCTTTTTTGTTCAGGCTACTTTTCTATGCTGCAGTTTGGAGCTCACCTCATGTGAGTCGTCGCTGTCAAGCACCAAAGACTTAGGATGTTTGTTGTCTCATTATTTTAAATGGCTGATTAACATAGTTATAATTGTATAAGGTGAAATAGTAAACGTAATGCCAATTGTTCTATCATGACTATAACCAGAATTGGTCAGTTTAAATTTTTTTTTAAGTTATCTGTTTGATAAGAACATTCTTTATGCATTAATTTCATTTGATAAAGTTATTACACATTTTCCAGCGTGTCTTAAGATATTTTATCTGGGATATGTGTTTCAGAATACTTTATCAATTCTGTGTGTTAAGGAGACTGTAGTATCCTCAAATTGGTGTATTTCAAGCCATCTTTTGCTTTATTTTGCTTTGGGGAACTGTATTTCAAAATCTTGCTCCCCTCTTGTTTTCCCCTTGTGGGTTAATTTTGGAGTTTGGAATTGGTTTCTTGATAATACCATAAAAATCTTTCATTTTACTGCCCATCAGTTTTATCCTTTGGGACTTTTCACTTGCTTATAATTCTCCATAACTCTCTCCTAGTTAGTTTATTGTTAATGACTAAAGTGAACCTAGTTGTTAAATCACTAAAGTGAAGCTAGTTACCTATGAACATGCATTTTACCAGTTGTAGGGTGTTCAGTGACTGTAATACTATATCTGTATTCCCAAATGTATTAATTATCTAGGACTTTTGGTGGAAATGGTACTCAGTAATTCTCATGGAGTTTTGTGTCTCTTGATAAACTCATTCAATCACAGCCAACCATTTTAAATGTATCTTTTGCTTCCAGAATGGCTTTTATTTCTTTGCCTTTAAGGTGGATGTTTTGGCTATAGACAAACTATGGTTAGGCTACAAACACATAACAAAGTCATGAGGCTTTCCTTAATTTAACTAGACCTCTAATATGCCTTTAGTGTGAACAAATACTTGTATCATGAGGAATGACACTAGTAATTTTTAATTTCATTTTTTGTCAGTTCTAATTTCATTTTTTGTTGGTATAACAATATCTGCTTCTCTAGTGTAAATTCTGATTAACCAAGCCAATCCAACTTTTGCTTTCTCTTGGGAAAATATTTTCCCTTATATTTTGTAATTTGTGCAAAGTAAAATTTCTTACTTCCTTCTCTGTGATTTCTTTCCATCTGCCAAATCTTCACTCATTACTAATTTATGTATTTTTAGTGGTGGTTCTCACTCAGAGGATCAACTTTACAAAATCCCTCTAGGCAATGCATCAGCTGATAAGGCATCAAAATGAAGAATCACCATTTTCCCAACTACTTATCTTTGAGCATTTTAGCATGATATCTTCACTTCTTGCTTTCTCTTACTGTATTTGACAAGCATTTAGGCATTAAACATAAAAGCACTCTCTTTCTGTCCTTTCTGTTAAAATATTTAAGCCCCATTAATATATCTCAGTAGAATGAGCAGTCTCTCATCTACCACACTGGATTTTGATTTCTCTACTGTCCTATGTTTCCTTAACAATGGCAATGGATGTGTCTTTAAATAGGTTTAGGGATTTCTTTTCCCTCATGCAATAAACATTTTAGAAAGAGATATGTCTCTACCACTTTACTGACTCTCATGTGTTTCCTCCTACAAAAAATGATCTTCTCTGTTTCTGTTAAAAATAAGTTAAAAATACTAGTAAAAATTAAAAATATAGGTAGATAACATTGCAAGCCATTTAAGCCAATTTCTTCATTTGGAGAATGCAAGGCTCATTTTAGTGAATATCCTAGCAACTAGTGTTTGTATCCGCAGTAGCATATGCATTTCCACCCTGACACTACACATTGGATGATCAGTCACAAAGAAAGAAAATCTCAGGCCAACTTCTGGCACACATATAGACATTTATTACCAAACAGTCAAAAGAGCCATTACAACTTATCTATAGTTCTGTCACAAATGTTCTGATAAACATCTTTCTTGAAAGACTTGCTCTGAGACTAATATGATGATATTCTTATAGGAGATAGAGCAAACCTCAATGTCAGATCAGGAAAAGCTCTGGATGTAAGAAATGTCATATTCTTTTATTCTGTTAAATCAAGTATATTCTTTTGAGCTTCTCTCTCTTCCTTGTCTTAGCAAGAGATTAAATCATAATCATTGTTAAGACTCTCTTCCTACAGTCCCTAGACAAAGTAAGATTCCTTGGTTTTTAGGCAAATAGAAACATCTGGAGATCTGAAGTTTAGAACTGGGGTCCAGTTCACCTTTGATAGGCTTTCTGTCCAAGCAAGTTTGAAATCTTGAAAATGGGTAGCATTTTGTGTGACGCTTGGACTCTAGGAACTTTTTATCTTCCATCACCACAATGTTTTTGTGACTGACACTAAGCTTCCATAGATGATTACTCCATCAGAGGTGCAATTGCGTTTCTGGCATCCTTGTCTGGGAGCCAGACTCTATCTATACACGGTTCTGTGTAAGTCATCAGGTGTAAGTCATCTGAATTTTCTCTATGGGATCTAGCAAAACAGGGGCACAAAAATATAAGACATGTTTAATCTTGGTGAACTTATCCAGGATTTTGCAATGAAGAAATGTAATCTCAGGTCTTGGTCAAGATGGAAGAGTAGGAAGACCCTGAGCTCACCTCCTCCCATGAGCACACCAAAATTACAACTATTTACAGAAAAACTATCAATGAGAATGTCCTGAAGACTAGCAGAAAAGATCTTCTACAACTAAAACTATAAAGAAAGAACCACAACAAGATGGGTAGGAGAGGCAGAGACACAGTATAGTCAAGACTCACATCCACAGGGTAGGTGACCCACAAACAGGAGGACAATTACAATTGTTAAGGTTCTCTCCAGGGAGAAAGGGGTCTGAGCCCCACATTGGGCTCCCGAGCTCCTGGGATCCTGCACTGGGAAGATGAGCCCCCAGAATGTATGGCTTAGAAGACCAGCGGGTCTTACTTTTGGGAAAGCCATAAGGGTATAGGAAATAGAGACTCTGCTCCTAAAGGGCAGAAACAAAATCTCACACTTTCTGACACCCAGGGCAGAAGCAGTAATTTGAAAGAAGCCTGCATCACATCCACTTGCTGATCTTAAAGGGCCTCCCAGAGAGGAAGGGAGCAGCTGGGACTCACCCTGGGGACATAGATGGTGGTGACATCCCGCTAGCTTATTAGTCCTTAGACCTGACCCTGCCCACCAGCCACTTGGCACCACTCCTGAGATGCCCCAGGCCAAGAAGCTAGCTAGGCAGGGACACAGCCCCACCACCAATGGACTAGTTGCTGTACAACTCCCTAAGCCTATAGTTGCCCAGGGACCCAGCCCAATGACTAGAGGACCTAGGACCCTGCCTCACCCACCACTATGCTGCACTAGCCCCCAGATCCTCGAAGGTTTGTAACCAGCTGTAAGGACATGGACCAACCCACGAGTCAGCCAACACCAGCTCTAGGAGCCCTGAGCCCCACATCCAAAGATGCCAGCACCCGGCTCTGCCCACCAGTGGGCCGGCACTAACCCCAGGATATGGCCTCACCTATCAGTGGGTAGATACCATCCCTGGGACACCCTAGGCCACAGCTTCACCCACCAGTGGGGCTGCACTAGCCCTGGGATCCCAGGGGCTCACAGCCAACCAACTCATGACCAGGACCCACTTACCAGTGTGCTGGCAGTCTTCTCACAAGGCAAAGCCTGGAAAACTACTGGACTAGGCGCCAACCACACTGACCAGCACACCTACAGTAGTCGACCGAATGCCACACACATGGGACACACACAGCACACATAGAGGGCATGCCTAGAGCACATAGCTCTGGTGACCAGAGGGGAATATGCTGTTGGGCCCTGTAGGATATCTCCTACATAAGGCCATTTCTCCAAGATAGGGATATGTAACCAACCTACCAAATACATAGAAATAAGAACAGCAAATTAGGCAAAATGAGATGATGGAAGAATATGTTCCAAATGAAGGAAAAACATAAAAACCCCCACGAAGAACTAAATGAAGTGAAGATAAGCAAAGTACTCAATAAAGAGTTCAAGGTAGTGATCATAAAGATGATCAGAGAATTCGGGAGAAGAATGGATGAACACAGTGAGAAGTTAGAAGTTTCTAACAAAGAGTTAGGAATAAAGAAGAACCAAATGGAGCTAAAAAATACAATAGCTGAAATAGAAAATACACTAGAAGGAATCAACAGTTGATTAGTTGATACAGAGTAATAGCCCAACGAACTGAAAGACAGAGTAGTGGAAATCACTGCCATTGAACTGAAAAAAAGAATAAAGACTTTTAAAAAATGAGAACACTTTAAGAGACTTCTGGGACAATATCAAGCATACTAACATTCACATTATAGATGTCCCAGAAGGAGAAGAGAGAGAGAGAAAGGGGCAGAAAACATATTTGAAAACATAATAGCTGAAAACTTCCCTAACCTGGGAAAGGAAACAGACATCCAGGTCCAGGAATTGCAAAGAGTCCCAAACAAGATGAACCCAAAGATGTTCACACCAAGGCACATTGTAATTAAAACGGCAAATATTAAAGATAAAGAGAGAATCTTAAAAGCAACAAGGGAAAACAACTAGTTACATACAAGGGAGCACACATAAGACTGTCAGTTGACTTTTCAGCAGAAATTTTGCAGGCCAGAATAGAGTGGCATGATATGTTTAAAGCGATGAAAGGAAAAATCCTAAACCAAGAATAGTCTATTCGGCAGCCTAATAATTAAGGCTATCATTTAGATTTGAAGGAGAGATAAAGAGTCTTACAGACAAGCAAAAGCTGAAAGAGTTCAGCACAACTAAACTGGCTTTATAAGAAATGTTAAAGGAAACTTTTTAAAAAATGAAAAGGTTTCCTACTGAGTGGGAGAAGATATTTGCAAATGATATATCTGATAAGGGGTTAACATCCAAAATACACAAGAAACCCATACAACTGAACCTCAAAAAAACAAATAACCTAATTTAAAAACTGAGCAGAGGACCTGAAAAGACATCTTTCCAAAGAAGACATACAGATGCCAACGGGCACATAAAAAGATGCTCAATATTACTACTCATCAAAGAAATGCAAATAAAAACCACAATGAGATATTACCTCACACCTGTCAGAATGGCTATCATCAAAAAGAAAACTAACAAGTACTGGGAAGGATGTGAAGAAAAGGGAACACTAAGGTGCTGTTGGTGGGGATGTAAATTTGTGCAGCCACTATGGAAAACAGTGTGGAGGTTCTTTAAGAAATTAAAAATAGAATTACCATACAATTCAGCAATTCCACTTCTGTGCATTTATTCAAAGAAAACAAAAACACTAATTTGAAAAGACATATGCACCCTATGTTCATAGCGGTATTATTTACAATAGCCAAGATTTGGAAGCAACCTACAACCTGTGTCCACAGATAGATGAATGGGTAAAAAAGATGTGTTATATATATATATATTATATATATATATATATATATATATATATATAATATATATATAATAGATTATTATTCAGCCATAAAAAAGAATGAAATCTTGCCATTTGTGACAACATGGATGCACTTAGAAGGTACCATGCTAAGTGAAAAAAGTCAGGCAGAGAAAGACAAATATTTATATGTGTAATCTAAAAAAACAAAACAAAACAAATGAACAACCATAGCAAGATCAAAGCAGTCTTAGGTACAGAGAACAGTTTCCAAGGAGAGGGGCATGGGGGAAGAAGAGAAATAGGTGAGGGAGATTAAGAGATACAGACTTCCAGTGACAAAATAAATGAGTGACAGGTATGAAATGTACAATGTAGGCAATATAATCAATAATTATATAATATCTTTGTATGGTGACAGATGGTAACTAGACTTATCATGTTGATCATTTTGAAATGTATAGAAATATTGCATCACTTTGTGGTGCACCAGGAACTAACATAGTGTTGTAGGTCAATTATACTTCAAAAATAAACAAAGACACAAACTCATAGAAAAAGTGATCAGATTTGTGGTTGCTAGAGGTGGAAGTTTGGCAGAGGGGGAATTGTATGAAGGTGGTCAAAGGTACAAACTTCCAGTTATAAGATAAATAACCTCCAGAATGGCCATCATCAAATAATCCACAAATCCCAATTGCTGGAGAGGGTGTGGAGAAAAGGGAACCCTCCTACACTGTTGGTGGGAATGTAAATTGGTGCAACCACTATGGAAAACAGAATGGAGGGTCCTCAAAAAAATAAAAATAGAGTTAGCATATGATCCAGCAATTCTACTCTGGGGCATAAATCTGGAAAAGACAAAAACTCTAATTTGAAAAGATACATGCACTAGAATGTTCATAGCAGCACTATTTACAGTAGCCAAGACATGGAAGCAATTTAAATGTACATCAACAGATAAATGGATAAAGAACATGTGGTATATGTATACAACAGAATATTATTCAGCCATAAAAAGAATGAAATAACATCATGTGCCACACCATGGATGGACCTAGAGATTATCATACTAAGTGAAGTAAGTCAGACAGAGAAAAACAAATATTATATTATCACTTATTTGTGGAGTCTAAAATACAGTACAAATGAAATTATGTACAAAACAGAAAAGTGACTCACAGACATAGAAAACTTATGGTTGCCAAAGGGGAAGGGGAAGAGGGATGAATTAGGAATATGCGCTAACAGATACACACTACCATATATAAAATAGATAAGCAACAAGGGTTTACTGTATACCACAGGGAACTATAGTCAATATCTTGTAATAACCTATAATGGAAAGAATTGGGAAAAAAAGAATATATATATATCTGAATCACTTTGCTGAACACCTGAAACTAACACAATATTGTAAATCAACTATACTTCAATAAAAAAATAAAAATATTTTTTTAAAAAAAGATAAATAAGTTCTAAGGATGTAATGTACAAAAGCTGTTAAGAGAGTAAATTAAATCTGAAGATTTCTCATCACAAGGAAAAAACTTCTTTTCTATTTCTTTAATTTTGTAACTGTGTGAGATGATGGATGCTCACTAAACTCATGGTAATTGTTTCATGATGTATGTAAGTCAAATCATTAAGCTAATACAGTGCTTATGCAAATTATATTTCTTTAAAACTGGAAGAAAAAATATTTTTAATTTAAACACACTAGAAGAAGCAGAATTTTAAAGAAAACCAAAATAGTATCCAAAGAATAAAAAAGTTCACTTGAATCTGAATAGTGGAATGGCAAAAAGAAAATAAATTGTCATTTTCATATATCCGTTACAAAATAATGTGCGAAACTCAAAAGTTATATGGAAAATTTGGCTGAATTATGAAAGAAAATGTTTTAAAAAGAGAAAATTAGCAGCTCTTGGTCATTTAGTAAAATGTCCTCAAAATCCAAGGTTGTGGAAAGGAGTATAGACTAATTAGAAAGGATTACTGTGAAAAACAATGACAGGTGTGTTAAATGATGACTTTTCAGAAGGTGCTTCACCCTGGAAATTTGCCATTCTTTTGAAGCTCCTCTTTCTGACTCACTGGTTGTAGCTTTTAATAAAGTCTGGGAGAAAGGGTAGATGAGTAATGCTATGAGTCAGAGGTTATTAACAGTTATTTTTAAGAAAGGTGAGATTAGACATTAAAGTCTTGTGACATTTAACATTTTATAATCCCTGGGATTCTAAATTATTCTGAGATAGTTACCAAGGTTTACAGAAAAAATGGCTACTTTATATCCAGTGTGCACTGTTAAGAATAAAAAGTTGGCAAAAGGTTTATTTGTCTTAAAAGCAAAGGCTTTTACCTTTTACCTCTTAAAGCATTAAGAGGTAATGCTACTCAGGTATGATTTTCTAAGTTTAGGTCATAAAATTAGTTTTCTGTATAAAAGAGTTGCTGTTTAAAAGTGTTGCAAATATTTGGCACATGCTATCAACCATATTAAACTGTAATCTCTAGCCCTCTTTCTCTAAGATTTAGGTCAAATGCTTTGCTTTAAATAAATTCAAAATCTTGCTTCATATAGCTTTTGACAATTTCAGTAAATATATATAGGCAAATGAGATACCAGTCTAAGCTTAATAACAAATTCTTTTTCACTAATAGTAGATATTGTTTATACCACTTGGCAGAGAGTTCAGTTGTTAGGATTTTGTGTCTTTAATATCTTCCTGTCAAAAGATCATAGGACCCAATGGATGTTTAAGGTTGTAATGATAGCCAAAAAAGTGGGATAAACGTGGGACTACCCATGTAGGTTTTAGTTGGTTCAAGTTGTAGGTTTCTGTCTTACGGTAGTATCTGGTCAATAAATGCCCATTATCTAATGCTAAATTTTTCTGCTTACTATGTACCTAATTGCAACTTCTGAGCAAGCTGACATAATTTCCAAACTTCATCTTTCATTTTATATGATTTCTGACAGTATGGAGGCTAAGAAAAAACAGATTTTCAATATCCTTATACAATTCATACACAGAGCTGTCCGCAAATATATCCACAAACAGAATATATCCATTTGTAAAAGAGCCTGTTGATTTGAAAAATGACAAAGGGATGCTGCCCAGAACAAAGAAACACTGTGCTCGATTTTATATCAATTCAGATCTTAAAAATAATAAAGTTAATTCCAAAATAAAATGTATTGAATTGCAAAGCAAAATTAACTGTATTTCACTATAGTTTTAATCCCATGAAAACTTAAAAATTTTTTTTGTTTTATAATATACCATCTATTAATTCAATGAAAGCAGAATTCTAGATATATTTTGAAATTGCTTTATAATTGGTTATTTTTTAAACAAATGAGGGAAAATTAATTTTATTACATTTTCTACTCTGAATTTAGCTTTCTTTTTACTCCCCTGTGCAAATCCTAAGTAAACTTTTATACACAGGACACATAAAAATTACCTGATTTCTTGATATGAGCTCTTTCATATGTGTAGGAATATATATATATATATATATATATATTTATATCAGAAATATATATATATATATATATATATATATATATATATATGGCATGGGTTTCACATGATTTGCATCTATTTAACGCCTGTACATAATGATAAGAGGTGGAAGACCATCTACACTATCCATGGAAAAGCATTAAAGACTGTAAGCTGAGAAGAAAACTTATTTGCCCTAGAAACCTTGGAAAGGTTAGAATTGTGAATGGATAAAGAACTGGCAATCTATGTGACATATCTCACAAAAGCACAACGGCTTTCAAAAATATATATGCTGGTGTCTGACATTCATTCATTTTAATGTAATTCCTTAGAAGCAAGAAGTTTCTTCAGGTTAGCAAGAGAATCCATTAAAATAAAAATACATTTGAAAGGAAAAGAATTGATAGTTATTGCGGGCTTACTATATACACTATTAGATGTGCTTTACATAAGATAATTTTGCTGTTATACATTTAAGTCTGTGCCTTATTTTTAAGCTAAGTTACGCATGAGGTTTAACAGAAAAGTGCCTAATGAACTAGTTCCCAGTGTTCACAATTGGGCAGAACCTAAGAAGGACAAAAAGGACTGAAATCCAGCCCTTAGACTAACATTATGCCTGTAAGTCTTACCATACACAGAGGAGAATGATGGTGTCTTTATTGTAAATGTACAACTTACTAATTTAGCAGTTTATTCCTTTATTTTATGACAAAATACTCTACTATGTGATGTGAAGGATACTCAAGTATATCAAAGAAACAGTTACAGTAATAACATAAAGAACAAACATATTTGAAAGGTACAAAATTTGATAATATCTTTCCATAAACAGTAAACTGCTACTTGTCAGGATTACTTGGGGGAAAAGAACAGTACACAAATGTTATTTTTAAATAAGCAAATTCATAAATAACAAAAATGTATTTCTAAAAGCTTTCAAATATATGGTATTTTTAATCAGCCTAAATGCTTCCTAGTAAGTGTTCTACATTAATAAGCCTTAGAAATTAATGTTTATCAACATAGTGAAGCACCACCTCCTCAGAGCACATGGCAATTATTCCACTTGTACATGAATAAGGTGTTTCTGAAATTCTTAAAACTGTAGCTGCTCTTCCATTAAGCAGATTCTTCTAAAGCCTATTCACACTGTTAATTTGCTTGGCCATGCTTTTGTAAAAATGCTCAGATGAACTTTCATCCTGTCAAAAATATAAGACCTCTGACTCAAAATCCTAAGGAATAGGGTTAGGGTTAGGGTTATGTTTAGAGCAATCCAGGTATGAAATTTTATTCTACATTTTATAAAATTTAATTCAGAATTTAGAAGATATCTCTTATAATGTTCTGAACATAAAGCCCCACATTTTAGAATTTTAACATGTGGAGTGGGGGAAATCTCCCCAGAAGAACTGAAATGTTTCCTCTTTTCAGTAATATGGGTCATTTCTCTCTTGCTCTGAAGGCCAGAAACCTCGAGTCAAATCCGAAGTACAATCACAAAAATATATGCTAACCTAATGATTACAGTATTGGCAGCTTCCATTTTTCTATTAGCTTTCTATATGTATCTCTTTTTTGTAAGGGGAGAAGGAAACATAAATATATTTGATAAATTAAAATACAAATAATGGTATACATACCACCCAAATCATGCAGTTTCAAAATGTGTATAAAAATTGTCCACCACTTTTGAAATAAATAATTAATATACAAACTCATTTGTCAAGCCATGTCAAGTGAACATAAACACCTCATTTTATTTATATGTCAGGTTATTTTAGCAAAAGTCTGAGGATTTTTAAGTGAGCCTTATTTAGTCTTAATTTCACTGTTAATGTTTTGCCATTATCTTAGACTTAAGAAAATATCCAGTCTTTATACTAGCAGTGTAGAAAGCCAGCATTATCATTATAAATCACTAGACCAGCTAATTATATATAGAAAAATAGCTTAAATAGGAAAAATAATAATCCCATTAACAAAAAACTGAATGTTTTACACCAAAGTGAATGAGCTCACCAATGTACCTTTCTGAAATAATTGGAATAACTAGACACAGCTCATATTTCTTAAATTAAAAGGTCCATTGATTAGGTTTAATAAGGGATTTTTTTTAAGGAATAAATAATAAATGTGATAGTGAACTGAATAGTGTCTGTATCACTATAAGAAATTTTTATTTTTGTTGTGCCTTTCCCTTATTCTTCTGAATTACAATATAATAATAATGCAAGTAATAATAAATTAAAATAGACAGCTATTCTAATAATATTACATCTGCTTCTTAGGAAAAATATTAAGTAAGTTTGTAATTTTTGCTAGTAAAATAGTGAAAAGAAAATAGATTGGCAGAAATTAAATAAGTAACTTACATGTTTAGTTTAGTTTAGTTTTTTCTCGCCTTCAAACTATGATTTCTGGAAAGGAGATGAAAGAAAGAGTGGAGGAAGTAATCTGAGGAGATACAGACTCCTTTTCTTTCCTGTCAATTCCACTCCGCTGTAACAAACATTTAAAGACTTGGCTTTTTCCTTGGGGTACATATTTAGAAATGCAGTCTTCTCCTTTATTGTTTGTCAAAGCCAACCCATAAGCTCCTCCATTTACACACTGTTCCTTTAAGAATGCTGAAGACAAGCCCTCTAAGAGATCAAGAGGACCCTGACCAGGCATTCTGTCTAGCTTCATCTGTATTTTAGGCTTTCCAGCCGTCTTACTCTGGCCACTGAACTCTGGCCTACTGAGTCATAATGAGTCTACCATTTTCTTGCCTGGGTTTCTGCTTCCTAGTTCTAGCCTGCCTCCTGGCAAATGAGAGCAGCTGCTCACCCCATACTTCTCACTAAGTATCAATAGCAATAATGGCTACTATCTGTGGAGCATAAGTGGTTTATGTGGACATTCATTCAACAAAATTTATTGTTTACTATGTGCTAAGCTGTATTATCTGGTAAGCACTGAAAAACCAATGCTGATTCAATCCAGACAACCATCGCTGTTTCAATGAGCCTACCAAGAGTCTGACATGAATCACATAAAAAGAGTAAGGAATATACGAATACAAACAGGTAGAGATGCTCTGAAATGGTCTATCAAAGGATCTTACCTAATTAGAGAAGTAAAAAAGGCTTACCTGAGAAAGTGATGCCCAAACTAAGATATGCAAGATTAAGAGAATTAATTAGGTACAGAGGGCAGAAGACATTCCAGACAGAGCAAACGGCACATGCAGGAAGTTTATAACAACACAGAGTTGTTATAAGGGAAGTGGTAGTGGCAAAATGGCATGGACCATTTGAAAAATTAAAGAAGGTGGACAAGGCAGGAGTTAAAAAAACCCAAAACTATAAAGGGAGGTAAGTGCCAAATAAGGCAAAATCTGGTAGGTTATGTTTTGAATTTAGGTGTTTATTATTAGACCAGTTAAAGCTATAGAAAAATTTTAAGTGAAGATTATACAATTATATTTGGACTCTGAAATGATAAGCCTCCCAGGCTTAGGGCTGCATGTGAGAGCTGTATTGGCAGTAGACAGAATGGGTGCAGCGAGACCAGTTAGAAGGATATTACAATAGTCCAGGCAGGCAATGATATCTTAACCTAATAATAGCTCACTTAACAAAACTCATGTGCCAGACATATTGAATCTCATTTAATCCTTACAACAATTTTATGTATTAGAGACTGTAACGATCTTTGCAGATATGGAAAGTGAGATTTAAAGCTGTTGAGTGATTTGACAAGGTCAAAAAGATAATATGCAATAGGAGTGGGATTCAATCCCAGTCAGTGAGCAATCCAGCAATAAACTCATGCTCATATCTGATGTTCTGTATGACTGCCTGGAAAATGGTAGCAGTAGAGTTGAAAAGAAGTGCACAGATTCAAGAGATGTCTGGAAGTTGAAACCACAGGACACAATGATGGATTAGTTATGGAGAGTAGAGAAGTGATATTGGTTAAAGTGAAAAGGAGATATCAAGAGCTAAGTGTCTTACTTACGCAAGTGGATGGATGATAGTGCTATTCACTGAAATAAGGAGAACTGAAAGTGGACCAGATTTGTGGGGGAGATGGGGATGTCAAAGCTAAATAAAGCTGGACATGAAAGTGATCTGACATATTTGAATCAGTAATAACTATTGCAATAGGGGAAAGAGTCCAGCATGAACTAAATTCAACTTTGATTTGTAAAGAGGTAACTGGGAGTTTTAAAAGGAGAATGAGGGAAGAAGGAGGGGATGAGTGAGGGCACAATAGAGTTAAGGAAGTGAATAAGTGCAAAAGTGGGAAGGGAGTGTGTGAAATAATAAATATATAGATATTATATATATAACATATATATTTATAATATATATATATTTTTATATATAAATTAATATATATTTATAGTATATATATCTTGATCTCTGACACAAGGCTCCTGTAACCCTTGTAATTCAAAAGCATCTTTTGTTGTAATGAGGTGACTCCAGGTTGGCTCCTGAATGGGGGCTGGTCACCAGAAAGACCAAGCCATAAGCTTGGAATTATCAGACCTCCCCCCCATTGTCTAGAAAGGGGAGAGGGGCTGAAAATAGAGTTAATAACTCATCATGTCTAAATGAGGAAGTCTCCATAAAACCCCAATAACATCAGGATAGAGAGCTTCCAGGTTGCTGAACACATCCATGTACCAAGAGGGTGACACCCCCAACTCTGTGGGACAGAAGCTCCTGTGTTTGGGACCCTCACAAACCTCACTCTATGTACCTCTTCATCCGGCTGTTCATCTGTATCCTTTATCATAATCTTTAATAAACTGGGAAGTGTAAGTAAGTGTTTTCCTGAGTTCTGTGAACAGCTCTAGCAAATAATCAAATCTGATGCAGAGGAGATCATGGAAACCTCGGATTTGTAGCCAAGTCAGACAGAAGTTCTAGGTAACCTGGGGACCTACTACTTGCAATTGGCATCTGAAGTAGGGGGCAGTCTCATGGGACTGAGCCCTTAACTGTGGGATATGACACTATCTTCAGGTAGATAGTGTCAGAATTAAGTTAAATTATAAGACACACAGCTGGTGTCGCAGAGAATTTCTTGGTGTGGGAAAAACTCACACACATTTGGTCACCTGAAGTGTAAGAAGTGTTGTGAGTGTGGTAGTAGTGTGAGAGCTAAGGAGAAACACAGGAGGAAGACTGAAGTTTTTTCACAAAACAGGGACTTGGTGCATTGAAAAGTCATCTGGGTTTGTTAGCTGACACTTATCAAAGTTAGACCCCTACCCTCCCACAGATTCTGGGAAAAGGAGTCCTGTCTTCAGGTGTGGACTAGCACAAACAGTAAATTCTTTTGGCAGTCTTGAGTTTTCTTATGAAGACACTTTAATGGGGGATGGGATCATCCTAGGGATAAGGGCTTGAGCTGTTAGAAACCATCCTGGTGTTTTGTTCGAGTCTTTGTAGACCAAGGCTAAAACCAGGTCAAGAAGAGGGCTCAAGAGAAGCCTGGTTAAAGACTGGTTAAGGAGACCATCTTTATCCCAGGTGTTAGGAGGACTATGAGTTCAATATTGAACATGTTGAATTTGAGGAATTTTTGAGACAGTCAAATAGAAATGTCAAGTACGCAGCTCAATATATGGGTCTGAAGACCAGAAGAAAGATCTTGTTTGGAGACATAAATCTGTAATCCATCAGCATATGAAAGATAATGAAAGTCACAGGCATAGATGTACTTATTAGGATGTGTTATTTTTCTCATGGGCTATGAAACTCACTCTGTGGGCTCATTCTTTCCCACTCCTGTGATGAAGACTCAGACATATCCCATAGCTCTTCTGTCAATTATAAATAATAAAAAGTCATAAGCTTTAATAACCAAATCCAGTATAAGGATCAAAACTCCAAACTGTCTAATTCAGACCTGCCAGGGCAGAGAAGGATATGGTTGATTTATTTTCTCTTCCTCTCTCCACCTCCTTCTCTACCCACTGTCTGTTGTTTTTGATTCCTCTTGGTGAGAATCCTGGGAATTAGTGAGGGAAGAACATACAGCTGAAGTAGTTGACACAGTTGGAATGTAACATCAGTACCCACTATGGAGACCCATATGTCTTACTGATTTGTCTACATCTCTACTTAACTGTCTAATAGACATTTCAAACTTAACATGTTTAAGACCAAATTTGATTTCCCCTCACCCATAAAATTTGCTCATCCTACAGCCTTCCCCACATAAGCAAATGGCAACTCTACTCTGTTTGGGCCGAATATCTCAGAGCCCTCCTTTTCTCTCGTAACCCATTTTGAACCATTACCATATTCTGTCACTATCTTCAAAATACAATCAATTCTCATTATTCCCAGTAGTTATGTTCTATAAAGTCACTGAAAACATCAAATTAGCGAATACTAGATCATTGCTCCTGGGGGAAATACAGGGTTATGTTTCTGTGTGCATTTGGTTACATTTTCATCAACCCATCAATACATAACTTTGTTTTATGTGTGTTTTGGTTTAAACACACTTTTTAATATATATTGTTGATTCATTAACACTGGACTGATGGCCAGCAGCACTATAACTCATGTCTGAACAAACCTTATCTAACATGTGTATTTTCTCCATAAGGAACATGGCAGCCTTCCTGTGCTCAGGAACATTAGACACCACTTCAGCACTACATTTGAGATCATTTTAAACAGTAAAATCACCAGCAAAAAGCAAATAAATGCAAAATATGTGGCACTAGATATACATGAAGAGGACACTTGTTCATAATATAAGAACTGAAAAAAAGAAGACGATCTTTCCATCTTGCTGGAGCTCAGCTGGTAACATACACACGGGGCAACTCAAATTGTTGGCCACTCTGTAAAAATGTATGTATGTGAATGACCACAAAAGAAAGCACTGAGTAGTGAGTTTTAGGTTACAAATAAATTTTAGTGAGAAGGCAAAATTGCAAACACAGAATCTGTGAATAATGAGGATTTATTGTATATCCAGAATCTGAGTAGTTCTTACCACCATCATCACTACCACCCCTGTCCAAACCACCATCATCTCTTCATCTGCATTAAACTCCTAACCTTCCTCCTAGCATCTACCCTTTCCCCCACCTATCTAATACCCATAAGCCTTTTTAAATTCAAGTCAAGATCATAGCACCCCTCTGCCCAAATTCCAGTGTCTTTCAATCTCTTTCGAAATGAAATTTCAATGTCCTGGCCATTGTTACCCAAGGTGCTGAATGAGCTGGCCTCCTTCAATCCTAGATGTCTCATCACCTATCACTCTCTCCCTTTCCCTACTCCATTCTGGGCAAGGATGCCTCTACCTCAGGGCCTTTGCACTTGATTTTTTTCTGCTTATAAATCTCTCTGTATGACTGACCCCCTCACTTCCTTCAGATATCTGTTCAAGTATCTCCTTTTCAGAAAAAGGGCTTGCATGGCCTTCCATAGCTCCTATACATAATAGCACTCCTATTGCTCTCTAGCCTTTTTACCTGCTATATTTTTATTAAGAGCACTTACTCCTACCTGACATATTACATGTTTTTTATTCTTGTTCTCCTTTTTCTTTTCAATGTTGTATTCCCAACATCAAGAAAATTTAGTACAATATAAGTGCACAAAAAATATTTATCAAAGGATTGAAGACTTCCTGACTTTCTCATGTGGAATACCTTTATGAGTTCCATGGTGATCTATCCCCTGGCCTGCGACTGGAGTTCTATTATGCTGCTAATGCTCTACCCCTAGATGCTGAACTTTAGGAAGTCTATTTCTCTGTTGGGCACCTCTTCATCCCTCAGTGTAGTCCTCTTAGATGGAGACTAAGACTGGCTCTCTTACAAATGGGGTTCACATGTGGCCCCCAGAAAACACACACCTTAATCCTGCCATTAGAGTGATTTAAATAAGCCAAACTCTTTCTAGGCCTCCACATTAGCAGTTTACTTTGCCTGAAAATCTCCCAGCCTTACCCAGTACCCCAGCTCATCTCTCACGTCTCATTTTAAATATCACCTCTCTCAGTGGACTTTCCCAAACTCATTAGCCCAGGTTAGGGTCCCCTAGTGCAGTATTTCTCAAAATTTAATGTAAATGAATCACCTGGAGTGTTTGTTAAAAGAGTTTCCTGAGCCCCATCTCCAAAGATTGATTCAACAGATATGGTAGAGCTGGTGAATTTTCATTTCAAACAAGGTCACAGATGAGTTCAATAATGCTTGTCCAAGGACCACACCTTGAGAATCACTGCCCTAGATTATATACCCTATCATAGTATTAACTGAATTTTATTGTAATTAAATACTTAAAACACATGCTTTTTCTAGCAAGAGAGTAAATCCTGTTAAGTGCCTATATTCAACAACAAATACATTAAAAAAAAATAAATACCCACTTTGGAGTTGAGGAGTATGGGGCTCAGTAATTAAATAATTAATTTTTAAGTAATTAAAAAATTAAGTAATTTTCACAAGTTTACAAAACCCTAAGGTAGGGAGCAGGATTGAAGGGAAAGAGATGTGAGAATGAAAGAAACTACTCTAATTCTAAAACCCTGAAAGACAGTGAACATGCAGCCACTCTAGGACAAAATATATTGTCATTTGGGGGCCCTGGCTTTAACCTGTAGTTGAGAAATCTACGAACTAGTGGATTAGAACTACATGTGACAAAGAGGTTGAATTCTATCATCTCCTCCTCCTATCTTCACTTCCTTCTCAGACCCTTTATCCCCATCACGCACATGCACCTGCTTCTATGTCAATACTTACTGATGTCTTCAATACACTCAAGCTGGAATGGCTGACTAAAGAATCGCTTAAGGGCAGCCAGGACATTTGAAATACCCTGCAAGCCACTATGAACCTCCTTCTAGAGAAGAAGATTGTGAGGACCCTTGATACATAATTTTGTCAGATTCCCCAGGGAAAAAAATTAAATAAAGTAAATCACTTAATAAACTAATGAATCCCTATTTCCATTTTCCAGAAGTTCTAATTTGAAGATTGGTGCAAAGGTTTATCAGTTGCATTCTCCACACCAAGTTCATACAAGTTCTTTGCATTTCAATGAATAAAGTCACACAACAGATTTTTGTAAATAGAGGAAGAGATTAAAAAATATTCAATTTAAGCTATGTATATCCATACTGTGTGCCTATGCTGAGGAAATGCTCAACCCTCACCTCCCAAATATCTATAAAGCATAGGATTTTTCACCATCTGGAGGGAGAATTGTGGATGATTATTTTTAGCCTCTTTTTCTCTGGCTCCTAACTTACTTCTCTCCAGAGATTGATGAGTTTGGGAGAAAGACGTGAGTATATGTGGCTCTTCTGTGCCTTCCTTTCAAAGTGGCCTGTCCTCACTCTGTTTATCCATGCAGTATGTTTCCCAGAACACATTCAGAACCTGCAAGTAGAAGACCTACAGTTTGGAAGGGGGGAAGTAAGGTCAATTTAGAGGAATCAATAGTAAAGCTGTTATTTTGATCTCTTAAGTGATCCTTACTCTACCTCTCAACTGGCTCTGAAATTCAGGAGATGAGGGATAAAGGGGCATTATTTATTGTCCCAACAAAACTCCTGTTGCATACAATCACTCCTCTCAATTTTCCATTCCTTTGCCATTGTCAGCTTGACACAATCCAACTCACCTGTCACAGCTCACCTTTATTTCATTTCTGTTGAAACCTTCTCTGATCACTCTCCTCTGTGTATAGTCTGCCTTGAATGTTGGTTAATTATGACTTGAACAGTCTTCCTTATGAGATTATAAACTGCGTGTAAAAGAGTGTTTTACTCATCTTTCTGTGTACTGAACTCCATGCTTCCTTCCAACCACAGTATTCAATACAATATCTTTTTTACATCCTTTCATCAAATTTTTACTGACAACTGGCTATGTGTCAGGTTGCTTGTGAGGTGCTGGGACACGGGCCCAAACAAGGCAGGTGCAGTCCCTGCCACCACTTTGTTAAATAAGTGTCTTTGCCATAGTGAGACCTCAATAAAGTTTAACTGATTAGAGGCTACAACTGAAGAACTGCTTCCCCTCCTCCATTGACCAGTAAAATTCTGAGTATAGATCTCAGGGAAAAAAAAATAAGATGAGATTTGAGATCAATATTTTTTACCACATCTCTCAGGATATAATACACTACACCTTACATTTTTATAATTCTAATATTCCTATTAGTAATAATATCTAGTACTTATTGAGCACTTAACTATGTGTTAACCACTTGACATGAATTACTATACTTATTCTTCATAACTATCTTATGAGGAAACTGATACACAAGTAAAACACAATCATGCAAAAGCAGATTTGAGGTTAATTCTAAAATCAGTATTAGATATTACTTAAGATTACATCATCTTCCACGTATATGGCTTCCATGTATATATAGCTCACCAATACAGAAAAAAAGCAAATTTTTAAGCATTTGTTTACCTTTAAGAATATTGGACCGATTGATTATTTATTTCAGTCCTTCTAACGTTACTCTTCAAAGACAGTCAGTGTTTATTTCTAGAGAATAATTCCCCGTATTAGTCAGAGTTTGATCAGGAAAATAAAAGCCATTCCAGGTATTTGGTGTAGGAAGAGGTTTAATACAAGGAATTAATGCAGAACTATTGGAAAGTTACAGGAGTAAATGTCAGGAAGAATATTTTCAGGAAATTTAAAATAGCAGAGGTCAAGAGTCTACCAATGATCTCAGCTGCCAACAATATCAAAGTGAGAGATTCTCAGGAGGATGCCCATAAGTCAGTTGCCTGAAATTTGATGCTGCTGACAGGCCTTCCCAGTGCTACAATGAAGAAAAATGGCTGCTCTTCCTCTGTCTTCCAAACCTTTTCCTTGAGCCTCTAATTGGCAGACTCTAGCTGGAAGTCTGCTGGCAAGGAAAAAAGTAGTTTTTAGGCTTTGTCCTGCTACAGTGCAAGCAGAATTTAGAATGTCAAGGATGGAACTGAGAATCAGTAACAATATCAGGTGAATTCTGCTCTTTGGATATTCCATGTCCATTCACAATCTTTGGCCCATTGTTAACCTTCCAAAAAATAATAATATCAAAGATGCATTACCAAATAACATAAATACAACTATTTCTCTTTTTTTTACAACTATTTCTTATACTAACAAAGCCACACTGAACCTTTCTCCCCCCCCAAAAAAAGACAAAAAGTCCCATAAATTATTGTATCAATGTCTGAATAATATTCATTTATTTTCTAGCTCAGGAACAATCTTTCTTTGATAGATGGCTTGTAATGTAAACAATGAAGAATAATGTTAATCACAACCAATACATACTCTGTGAAACAGTGGAGAAAAGGGAGAGAAAAAACAGTATATTCAAGTATTGGGTTAGCCAAAAAGTGCCTTTGGTTTTTAAGTAAAAATAAAAGACACATTTTTCATTTTCACCACGAACTTTATTGAACAACGTATTCACCCTTTTGTTCCACTACCTTCTGCCATTTTTCAGGCAACTTCATAATTCCATCTTCCCAAAACTTTTTATCTTTTTGAGCAAAGAACAGTTCCAGGTGCCTTTTACAGTTTTCCAGGGAATTGAAATTTTTTTCATTAAGAGAATTTTGTAAAGACCTAAGTAAATGGAAATATGAAGGTACAATGTCTGGTGAATATGGTGCATGAATCAGAATTTCCCAGCTAAACTGTAACAGTTTTTGCCTCATCATCAAAGAAACATGCCGTCTTGTGTTATCCTGATGGAAGATTATGCGTTTTCTGTTGACTAATTCTGGATGCTTTTCATCAAGTGCTGCTTTCAGCCGGTCTAATTGGGAGCAGTACTTGTTGGAATTAATTGTTTGCTTTTCCAGAAGGAGCTCATAATAGAGGACTCCCTTCCTATTCCTCCATATACACAACATCACCTTCTCTGGATGAAGACCAGCCTTTGGTGTGGTTGGTGGTGGTTCATTTCGCTTGCCCCATGATCTTGTCCATCCCACATTATTGTACAGTATACACTTTTCATCTCCTGTCACAATTTGTTTTAAAAATGGAACGTTTTCATTATGTTTAAGTAAAGAATTGCATGTGGAAATACGGTAAAGAAGGTTTTTTTCACTTAACCTATGTGGAACCCAAACATCAAAATGATTAACATGACCAAGTTGGTACAAATGATTTTCAACACTTGATTTGGATATTTTGAGTATGCCGGCTATCTCCCACATGTTATAACTTTGATTGTTCTCAGTTAATGTCTCGATTTGATCGCTGTCAACTTCAACTGGTCTACCCGACTGTGGAACATCGTCCAGCGAGAAATCTCTAGCACGAAACTTCGCAAACCACTTTTGACATGTTCGATCAGTCACAGCACCTTCTCCATACACTGCACAAATTTTTTTTTTGCATTTCAGTTGCGTGTTTACCTTTCTTGAAATAATAAAGCATAATGTGCCGAAAATGTTGCTTTTTTTCTTCCATCTTCAATATTAAAATGGCTACACAAAAATTCACCAGTTTTGGTAAGTCTTCTTTAAAATGCACGCTGATATAACAGCTGTCACATACAATCTAACAAAATTGTTTCGAATGAAGTTAAAGACAAATAAGTGCTACTAGAGCCATCTTACGGAAAAAAAACCAAAAACGAACAAACCTTTTGGCCGAGCCAATATATACATAATAAAACAAGGATAAAAAATACATGCATCGTCATAGACTTGGTAAACTTCCTTCTGCTACATTCCATTTTGCCTTTGCCCTTATGCAGCACTTAAACTGGTCGTTGGAATACAGTTCTCCATTGACCTCTCAAGTTAAGTTTCTGCACATCTTGCAAGCAAAGGCACTGAGAGCATTTGTTCCAGAACTGTCATTTCAAGGATAGTTACATAGCAACTAGTCTTTGAGAGAATAGATAATGTCTCCCTCCAAAGTAAACTTTATTTATTGTCCAGTATAATAAAAGCAATGTCTCCCACTGGGGAAAAGGCATGTTTACTGTCCATTATAAAGGATAGGGGTTTCCTAAGCTCAGAATTCTCCTCCTGTGATGCCTCACTCTATGTATACCCATCACCTGACCATTTTACATTACCATGTGGGAACAGGTTCTTGGGGAGCAGCATAAATGCTGACACTCTATTATTATTGAGGTGAGTAAATGTCCTATTTGCCTGACCCAAGTCTCACATCTCTTGCCAGCATTCATGAAACTGTGACAAGCTAACTTGTTATCTTGCAGTAAAGTCTTAGCTTCTGCATAATTCTTAACATTCATGGTTCTATACCTGGTAACACAAACTTTCATTCTCTAAGGACCTGAACCATCTGTGGTCCTACTTTTTTGGGGGGTTGCAGTAGTTAATCTTCCATTAACTTTTATGACTTGATGTGGAAGTATTAAGAGGAATCCAGAAAAATCAGGTTCCCAACATATTCCTCCCTGTCTTCACTAAGAAGTAACACCCTGAACATATATATACATATTCTTATGCATAACTGAATCAATTTGATGTACAGCAGAAAATAACACAACATTGTAAATCAACTATACTTCAATAAAAAAATTAAAAGAAGTGACACTCTATTTCTCCTTAGTAAACAAGATCAATCACACTGACCTTTTTATTAACACCTTTATTTGTTTCTTGGTTCAACGACATAAGGAGCCCAAAGTGGTCAAGTGATATTATCAACTTCAAATTTAATGGAATCTTTTGAGTCCCCTTTAGTAACATTGTTCCCTTGGTAATTAAGACCTCTAAACCATTCTATAATGGGAAACAAAGTTTCACAAGTGGTCACTAAGGGTAATAATCAGAGGAGCCACTCCTACTTCTACCACTCTGTTCCAGAACCTGAAAAAAAATCACCATGCATTGGTTGCTGCTCAGAGCATATATAACAACATGTAAGACATCGCCCCAGCTCCATAAGGTGTTTTGACCTAGCCAACACTGTAACTGAAATTTTAATAGATCATTTCACCCTTCTATTAGTCCAGCTATTTCTGGATAATGAAGCATATGAAAACAATAATGAATTCCATAGGCATAAGCTTAAGTCATTACTTCTTTTGCTTATCTCTAGTCAGTAGCAATATTGTGTGGAAAAACAAGGTAGTGAATAAAATGTTAGAAGATGGTGATGGCAAAAGTATTGTGCATAGGAAAGAAAAATCCATATCCAAAGTAAATGTCTACTTTAGGGAAAGCTAGGTAATGTCTAGGGTCACTGGGGAACAGTATCATACTGGAGGCTCAGTTCTGCTCTTGCTGTTGGCAGGCCAATCAATCAACAGTGGTGGCAGTAATATCAGTCTTGGTAAAGGAAAGTCTACACTACTGAGCCCTTGCATAGCTTACATCACTAACATGTCCATCTTTTACACACAACTATTGATTAAGCACTCGGGTAGCTGGAGAGAGAAGCTAAAGGATGTCTATAAACTGGCTCTTCTTGTACATCTGATTATAGACAGTCGTCTATGCAGTAGGTCCCTGTGATCATGAGATACCAGAATCCACATTCTGTGGCCATTCTGAATGGTCCATCCTCACATACCTCTTCCTCAGACATTTTAGTCAGCAGTTCTTCAATTTTATTCCTTCCAAGTCCCTGATCATTTGGCTAAAATTTCAGCTATTAAGAGTGACATAATATAGATCTACACCTCAGTCCATCTCTTCTAGGCAAAGTGAAAACCCAGATGCATGTTTGAATTTCTACCTCTTAGAAGGATTTTTTTTACCCACCATCTTTCAGGGCCATCTCTGAGTGAGGCTTAACTAATGTACCACATTTGGTGTATTATTCATAACCATGATGTCATGGATTTGAAGGAAAAGTGTCAATACCATGAAAGAATCACTTGGGTTTGAGCCACCTGCTCAAGCAACTTAACATATATCTTAGCTTCTGCTAAAGCTCAATGTCATTCATGATACAATGGAGCTGTATAGGCCTGTTTAATAGCTTGATAGATTAGATAATACTCATTTCATAATTGGCTAGTATTCAGTTGCTCCAAAACCCTGGTGTTCTTCACTACAATTCTCCTGAGTTTTCCAGATGTCCCTATCTGTGACCCTATCTATCATAGTTATTTCAAGTACCATCAGATCTTTTAGATCATAAGGTCCAAGTGGCAGATGCTTGTATGGCTTGCACTTGTTGCAGAGCCTTCTTTTGCTTTGGGTACAAATAAAAGCTGGAAGCCATACTGGATTAGAGCAGCACATTCCAGTGTACTCCAATGTAGTATATGTTGACCTGGTATCCAAAGATTCTGTCGGTTATGTCACAATCAAAACAGATATGTGAGCACTTAATTCTAATAATTTTTTGTTTACTTTTGATATGACAGCAATAGTGTATACTTTCATCAGAGCAATCCTCATAAATCTTTGGCTGCAGGAAGCAGTACTTCTCCACCTCTTTGAGAGTACAAAAAAGCCTGAAATCCCACTTTTTCAGTCCTGTAAGAAATTAGAGAATACTGCTAAAATTTCAAGTAGAATACACATAGAATAAAATAGTATAGTTTACTTACTTGAGGTACCCTAATGTTAGGTTGAGTTGTACTGAAGCACCCTACAGCTGAAACATTTGTTTCCTGCCCTTATATTAGAAATGACAAGAATAGAAGCCTTAATGCAGAAAACATTTTGAGATAATCATAACTTGATTATAAGTACTTAAGTTTTCATATGCATGCAAGTTTCATTGGAGATTCCAGTGAAAACTTCAATGCTTGAAATCTATTGTTCTGGATCTGATATGATTCTGGCATAACTAGTTCAAGACTGCAACATTAATGACCTAATTAAATAGCACCATGGCTCTATAATTTCTTCCATTGTGCAAATTCATTGGAATTCTCCTATATAATGTCTTAGCTTGGAAATCCAAAGTTAATGTCTTTCCTCAAGAAAGATGAAGACTGTCAATACTCCATGGTGTTAGGTTGTTAAATAAGTCATTGAATTTATCCCTTAGCACTTGCTTTTGACCCAAATAAGAGAATAGTTCATCTTTGTTTATCACTATCTAAAATCTCAAAAGACAAATCATCCTATAATTCCACCAGTGATATGGAATGAGACATTGATGATGTCTGAGTAGTTTGTAGGAAAATGTCAACATTTAAAAGATTTCTGAGAAGTGACACTGAAATATGGCATCCTCCTTTGTATATCAGAGAAATAAGGTCTTTTTTTTTTGAGGATATCTGCAGGCAATGGTTATTTTCATCCCAAACTATTATCTACTGATTACATAGTTAATGAATACTGATCAGCTTAGTAAGCAGAGAAAGAATTCCTTAAATTAAATCACTCTGACTAGCTGAATTATATTTTGGGTGGAACATCAATCACAATTTGACCTTCTCCAACAGTGCTGTTTATAGACTATAGCCACCTTTCAAATATGCATATAAAATAACTCATTCTTAAATTGTCTCATATCAGCGAAGTATGAGCAATGTGTTTCTGCAGAGAGGGTAAATTTTTAAAGAATTCATGACGGATTATTGAGTTATAGTATCTATCTTTACAAATGAGAAAGATAACTCACAAATGGCTTACCCATGAAGATAAATGCTATAATAGTGTATTTCATATAGACTATTAAACTTAATATTCTATTGCATTCTTCGTTCTTTAAAATTCATTTCTATTGAAAATTTTTCCATTTATCCAACAAGACATTAAGACAAACAATAATCATTATACATAAGAGGAAAACATGCTAATTATGCAAATCTAAGATGAGAAGAAAATTCTCTGAAGCCACTCCTAATGCTTTGCTTTCCTATGAATGAAACTGTCATGACTTAATAATCAAAGAGGTCAGTCATTTAGAGCTGATGTCCCTGCTCCTGCAAAATGGAAAATAATGAAATTATGCTTTAAAAACCTGTTTTGCTTATGAATTTCCATAGGTTTACTTCAAATAGATTGAATGTTCTAAAATATAAAGTTTCTTTTTCCGCAATTGTATTGATAAAAATGTAAGGAGGAAGAAATTCCTGAATAGATTCCTCAAACAACACTGTGTAACATAAGGATTTTGAAATTAGAATGATTTGTAATGTGTTTTAAAGTAGTTACTACTAAATAAACCTGAACTCAAAAGAAGGAATTTCCCAAACAGTGCACTCAGTTCAAATTTCAATAAGGGTCTTATATTCATCGTTATCCACTTTTGGTGTGTGAATCCAATGTCTAGAAGAAAAAGACTTCCTCATTTCCTCATTAATGTCTAAGTTTTCAAATATGAAACCATATATCTTGGAACAACATCTTATGACTGTATTTAATTATTATGACCAAAGACCACCATAGCTTAAGAAAATCTCATCAAAAATCCTTAAGACTTTGTTTTTAGTCACTCAATCCTCTTGGAGAGTACCTAAAAAGAGCCTCGTAATATTTAAACACATCCTCTATGCCACTAAATATAACATTCTAGCAAGGTTCTAAATGTGGCAAAAACCGAAATATGTCTTCAAATTTATGTTTAGCAGAAATCATGTTATGGTAGAAAGCCAATTTAAGCATTACCTAAAGGTAACAGCAAGTGAGATATGCTCCTCTTAAACACAAGAAATAGTCAAACTTTGTTGAATAGTAAGATTTCTGGATTAAATTGTCCCAATTTTAATTCTTAAATGTTTTTTAAATCTTTTTAAAATGTATTGCTAAACTTAATTTTCTCACCTCAGTAAGTTTATTTTCATAACATAATAGATAATTAAGGTCCCTGAAACCTCTAAAGAACATGATTACATATATCAGTTCTTGCTGAAAATAATTGTAGATGCAGATGTGGACAGAGTTAAAGACTGAATCAACTGTCTACTCCAAGACAAATTCTGGATGTCTTTTGAAAATAATTTCACTGATCTGAATTTATTTTTTTCTTCTACTTGCCTACTTCCAAAAATACAATAGTTCTGTCCAAACAAATGCATTAGATCGAGGAGTTGGTGAAGGGGTCCTAATCCTGATTGAACAATTACTCTATTATAACCACAATACCTATATTATTACATTATTTCACTTAACCTTCACAAGAACACTTGGTGATAGGAATCATCATTCCAGCTTTACAAAAAATGGAAAGGGAGGTTTGGAAAGTTTAGTTAACTAAACACAGTCAATAAATGAAAGAAGCAGTTTTATCCAAACATCACGTTGATTCATAATCTAGAGAGCTAGATCCTAATTATTGGAAGGTTATCAGCATTATGAAGATATTATTTGCAACTGAACTGAATTATTTACATGTTATTTCAATAATTTCATTCATTTTTAACATTATTTATTAAGTGACCCCTAACTTTGTATCAGGTTTTGTGCTAGGTACAATAAATGCAACAGTGGGAAAGACATAATCTCTACTCAAATGAAACTCATAATTTAGATTGACAGAAAAAGAAAAGTAGAAAGACAAATAACCACAAACTATAATAACTGCTGGGAAGCAAACAAACAAAAAGGTAAAATAGAGAATAACAATGGGAGACCTACATTTTATAGGGTGGTCAGGAATTGTCTACGAGGTCAGGGTCCAAACAATGCTGAGACATGAGCAACACAGGACGATGGGAAAAGTGAGGGACAGAGTTGAGACTCAATAGGGCAAAAAAGCAGATGAGTAACCAACTTGAAAGCCAAATCAGTGAGAAGGGAAATCTAGATGGGGCCTTTACACTTGAAATCAGAAAAATCCAGAAAAATCTGTCTTAAGGGAAAATAAAAGGGATTGAGATCTAAAACCCTAAGAAGAGACATGACAGAGACTAAGCAGGGTCATTGACATGAGCTGTTGTCAAAGTATAACGTTAGTCTTAAAGAGAAACATGTTCAAGTGTGGCAATCATGCAAAACCTACAGAAGCTGATCAAAGGTGGGGTAGGATGGGATGTATTGTGCAATAGGCATAAGATTCTAAGACTGGTTGTCAATGAAATAGCCTTGAAAGAGGTAGGGCATGTCAGAACTCTATAATTAAGGCCAAGTTGTTGTGTCTCTGATTGAGAATAAAAACTTTTTTAGGATGGAGCTGAGGCCATTGATGTGACTAGGCTCCACCCTGAGAGTTTGCTTTGATTAGTCTCAAGTGGGGCCCCAGCAGTGGTATTTTTAATTAAGCCTTTAAATTTGGGATAACAGAAGGTTTACATACAGTGTTAAGAAATAGGGTCCTGTGTACATTTTACCCAGTTTCCCTCAATGATAATACCTTTCAAAACTAAAGCACAATATCACAACCAGGATGTTGGCCGTGATACAGTACATTTCCATAACCTCATGATACACAAATTTTCCACCATGTCACCCTTTTATAGTCACACCTACTTCTATTTCACCCCCACCCCGTACTTGAACCCAGGCAACAACTAATCACAATTTTGATATTTTTTGCATTTCAAAATGTTATATAAAAACAATCATAAATATGTCACTGGGGTTTGGCTTTGTTCACTCAGCATAATTCTTCAATTATTCTTCTAAATTGTTGAATGTATCAGTAATTTGTTCCTTTTTATTGCCAAGTAGTATTCTAATGGTACAGATGTACCACAGTTTATTTAATCATTCATTCATTAAAGGACATCTGGGTTGTTTCCTGATTTGAGATATTATGAATAGAGGCTATAAACGTTTTTGTATGAACTTAGGATATATGCATAGGAATCAATTGCTCGATCATATGGTAGATAGATGTTTTGTTTTTCAAGAAACTGCCACACTATTTTCCACAGTGACTATACCATTTTACATTTCCACTAGCAGTGTATGAGTGATCAGTATCTCCTCACTCTCTCTAGCATTTGGGGAGTAGAGAGCCAATACCCACTAACACTTACCAGTATGCCACAGGTACATTTCAGATGAAGGTTCATTAACCATAATAAATCTATTTTATTTATTATCATTGAAATCTGGATGTGCAGTCATGTAAATTATACTGTTTTAGAATAATCTAATAACACTAGAATAATAAATAAGCCAAATGTGTTTTTTAATTTACTATCATCAATCTTTCTTTAATTATCCTGCCATTTTGTAAATATGAATAGTTAGAAGAAATGTTAAACCTGTAATTTGTTCCACCTTCAGAATTCTTATGGGGCCTAAAGCAACAGAAAAACCTCTTAAGCATATGATATATATCAGAGTGTCATGTCTGAAATTTGGCACAAAAATGTTGAGGTCGTGAAAAGTAGAGACTAGAAAAAAAGATTGTGATTTAAAAGCTGCAAAATTTCTATCTATAAGGTAAAATATTTTTCTTTTTCTTTGAGAAACACTTTCTTCATCCTGAGAAAAATAACCTAATAGGCTCCTAAATTATTCAAAGTAAAAAGCAAGTATCTGCCCATTTTTCCTGGGGAGAAATTAAAACAAACAATAATCTGAAAGCAGATGCTTTACACAGGGACCTAAGTGTTCTGTTTGGTAAAATAAATTGTATTGAATGGAAGTTCTAAAACCTGAACCTGCAGCTTTTATTGATTTTAGTGGAGAGAGTGAGAATGTTTCTGCAGGGATTTGGGTGAAGAAAAGAAATTCCTTTCTCTCTAGACCTTGGACCAGTGAGTATTCCTAGGATGAGAGTTAGGGTGGGGGATGCGGAGTGGGGGATTTCTGAATTGGTGAATGAGCTCTGAGGATAGTGACAGACTGGGAATTTGTTTATGAAATGTCTTACCATGTAAGTGAATCTAAGCCTATCAATAAAGTTTCAAAAGTTAGCTTCTTATAGCAGAACTAAGGAAAGTTTCTCTTTCAAGACTGTGAATGTGGTAAAGAGGAGGGGAAATCACCTCTTCCTGCTTGATAGCAGTCATAAGCCAGGAGACATCACTTGTGATGGGACAGAGCAGCCTGATGAAAAAGCCAAATAGATCATGAGGGAATCTGCCTTTCAACATGTAGAATGCAGAGTATGGGGAATCTCTCAGAAATAACTAAGGGACACAATAAGGAGGGTCAACCTCCTGGGGTCCAGGACTCCTGCGGGTCCACCCTGAAGTAGAACCAGGTTATCTGTAAGCTCCTGGGTGATTCCAGTGCAGACAGCATCAGGTCCCAATTTTACTGAAGGTGAAAAAGCAGTTGTTATCATGCTCCAGGGTGCTTAAGAATTTTCTGAGTGCTTGCTAAAAAACAAGTCCCACGGTTCCAGTCCAGATAGCCTGATTTATGTTTCCCATTTTAATAAGCTCTTAGATAATGCCGATGCAGGTGGTTCAAGACAACACTTCAAGAAACATTGCCTAAAAGGTTAAAGCACTTTTATGAAGTATTAGCGTGAGACCTTTAAAAAAATCAAGTCATTTCTTATATAAAATATGAGGATGCATTTTAGCTCTTTAATTTACATATATGGCTAAGCACTATTAGAGCAGTGAGGACCCAGAACCTCATTTTGGAATAATTATGTTCAATGTGAGCACAGGAAGCAATTATCTTATAAATTCTCCTTTAATATCAATAAAATATGTTGTTGTTTTGTATTTTTTAAATCAACAACAATTTTATTTTTTTCATCAAAAAACTTGTGTTGAATGTCTACTGTGTGTAAGAAATAAAGCATTTTACAGAACACAAAGTTAATTTACATGAACAAATTTGTTTCAGGTACTTGAAAATCAATGGGTTTTTAGAATGAGTGAACTAAACATGTCTAATGGTTATTCTTATGCATGAAAACTGTCAGTGCATGGGATTTAGAAATAAATATTTTTTAAAGTAATGATTATACACAAAATTCCTTCTCTTATCTGCTGCAATTGGATTTTAAGTCCTTCATTTATTCATTTCTGTAAATATTTCCTATGTGTTATTTTATTAGCCTCCTTAATTACTTTCAGATTTTATAATTCATAGATGTTTATATTGGATTTTTATTCAATGGCATTCCACAATGCTCAAAAATTATAGAGTTCATTTTGATTTTGATTAACCTAGCTAAGTCAAATTATTTTTAAGGGGGGAAGAAATCATACTTATTAGATGGGGATTTTGATTCTCTGCTAGAATATATGAATGTTTTGAGCAATAAGAGCTAGTTTTTAAAAATTCACTTCCAAATTGTAAATAAAATACGGGTATTTTGGATAGATTTGAGTCCAGAAGTACAATTATTTCAAGGAAGAATTAGCTTTTCATCTTAGAGTTCACAAATGCAATCAATGTTACAAAAACATTTCTGAAATATGCTTCTCTGTTTTGACTTCAACTAAGATATTCATGAGATTTTATAGGATTTGGTTAGTTCTCAGATGTGAATTATAGACCAACATTTAAATGAAACATTTAACTAAACTTTGTAAATAAGTGGTTCACAAAATTGGTTAATATATCCTCTAATAGTTTATTTCTTTTCACTTTAATTAATTGCATTATAAGTTGCAAAATTCTGTCACTAGCTTGATAGTAACTGCTGATCAGATAGATCATGAGAGTCTTGCTGAACTGCGAGGGAAAAGGGGACAAATTAAAGCTACAATTTGGTACCTGACCAGTCATGGTGGAGCTAAATGAAAACAAGAGGTAAGTCATTCAGCCAAACGGTTGTTGAGACAAAAGGTATGTTCAGATTCTAATGAAAGAGCGTAGCTAGCGAAAACCAGAGTTTAAGACATGAAATAACCTGTTTGCAAATAAGTCGTGTTGATACCAACCTCCAGGGTGCTTTTCTAAGAACCATTAATCTTTCCAAATACCTTCACCTTCAAACTGTTATGTTACTAAAAGTGTTATCAGAAATTCTTAGTCTTTCCTTTTGGAGTTCTCTGAATTTCGTGCTTGGTTTGGGTTCAACAGACTCAATGGAATATAAGCAAAGTGTGTACATGTTAGTATTTATAAAAAACAATTTTGTTATTTTATCTATCTTATTGTATTAAAAGGCTGACAGAAATATGCTATATTTAATGCCTGAGGGACCGTGGTTTCTAAAAGTTTAAACAAAACCCACCAGTTTTACGAAATTCTAGTTATGAGTCAGAGATTAATTGTGTAAGAATGTTGTGTTCTATGTTTCATGGCTTTTCTCCTGAATGTTGTTGCTGGACTTTGGTTGTACTCAGGCAGTAAAAACTGCTATGATGAGTCAAAATATAAAAATAAAATCACATGGTATATATACCCACAAGGTGTGGGTATATAAAACACACACTATACATGAAAATATAGACTGTCTTAGTGGGGAAAAATTTATGTTCAAAAAATTTAGAACATTTTTTCCAGAGTATTCAAGGTCAATTATGATTTAAGCCAGTATGACAAGAATCTCTGTATTTCTATACTATTTTATTAAAAGCACTGTACACCCATTCTCAAAGGATAAATTACAGAATAAATAATTAAAGCACAAATTATTGTATGGTTAATATTTCTTTAGATTGTAGATCAGTCATACAGGTCCCATCTTTGCTTCTATCTGAACAATGGCATCATCAGCCAAAACTTCTCCATGCTTTTAACTTATCTCTTTTTTAAACCTTCCATAACATTTTCTCCCCATTTATTCTACTCATGTCCTAACTCTGCATATCACTGCCTTCACCTAGAGGCAGACACTACAAGGGATTACTCACAACCTATTCCCCCTTTCTTCTCTAAGTTTGATTTTATATGGGATGCACATGTGCTAGGTTTAAAATGCCCACCTCCCAGTCGCCTATGTGGCTAGAGGTGAATGTATGACTCAGTTCTGGCCAATGAGGTATATGCTGAAGTCAACTGATTGGGTCTTACAAAACCTGTTCTTTGGATCAAAGTTCTGGAAGCAGATTTTTGCCTTTCATTCTCCCCCTTATCTTCTTACCTGGAACTTGGATGCAGTACCTAGAGGTAGAATGGCCATCTTTTGAACATAAAGACCAAACTGACATGCCAAGAATAGCAGAGCAAAGAGCAAATGGAGCCTGGAAGGCTAATGACTTTCTTAAATAGTTACAATGGTTCTGGACTGCCTACCTCTGGAATTTTTGCCGCATCAGAAAGATAAAACTTCTATTTGCTTAAATCACTGTAAATAGGTTTCTTTTATGTGGAATTAAATGTAATACTAATCAATACAGACAGAAAATAAGTGACATCTCTCCTTATATTAACCTGTGTATAAATACTTACACTAAAATTCTTTGTTTTTTTATCATACATTGATAAATATATTTTAAAAATAAAGAAGAAATAAATAAATAATCAGGAAAAGATTTTAAGTATACACAAATTGTTCAGGGATTCTGTTTTGTTTTGTTGATTTTATTGATTGTTAGGTTTTTTTGTCCTTGGTCAACAGCTTTTTAATATTACATGCAATATCCTGGTGGCGGTGTGGTTTTTTGGGCTGCACCACGCAACTTATGGGATCTTAGTTCCTAGATCAGGGATAAAATTCGGACCCCCTGCAGTGGAAGCATGGAATCCTAATCACTGGACCCCCAGGGAATTCCATATGTTTTTGTGTTTTAATGGTTGCTAATTCTTTGACAATTTTCCCTCAGAAGTAGGGTCTATGTCCCTTTCTCTTTGAATCTGAGTAGCCCTGTGACCAAAAGAATTCAGCAAAAAAGACTCTGTGTGATTTCCAAAACTAGGTCAGCAAGGGCAATGCAGCCTCAACCTCATTTGCCTGGACATTTGCACTTGGAGCCCTGAGCTAAGCTGTAAGAAATCCAGCTGATCTAAAGACACCATTCTGCAAGGCTGCCCCATGGAGAAGTGTTCCTGTAGAAAGCCCTAGTCTTCAAATTCTTCCAGCCCCTGAGCCAAACACAAGAGTAAACAAGACTTCAGCCCCCCCAATTGAGTCTCTCCTGGCATTTGAGTCTTTTCAGCAGACGCCAGCTGTCCTCATATAGACCTGTCCAAATTCCTGACCTAAAGAATTTGTTAGCAAAGTAAAACAGTTGCTTTACATTATTAAATTTTGGGGGAATTTGTGTTTCAGAATTAGTAGCCACAACACTGGAGAAAGCCATTCCTCACACATTTAGGAATATGTGAAAAGTTTTCCAAAATGAACACAATGGCACATGGTAATGACAGAAATAGTATCCAGGAGGATTGCAGCAATAATTTAAAAAATGTTTTACATTTATATTGTATCTTTGAGTCCATGCCATTCAGGACCCATTACAAACTTGACTCCCTAACAACAAAATACATAGAAATCCTGTTGTGTGTCTAGGTGTACTGAAATTCACAAGAAAGATAGTGAGTTCAATAATCAGAAATAAGAATCTAAAATCATCAGATAATGTTGAACTTTCAAAACACACACAAACTTTTAGTTTGGCAAACAGTATCACTTTCCAGGGTATCAGATACTTACAGTCCTCTACCTTCCTCTCATTATAAAAACATCAGCATCATTCTCATCATGATCATATTTATCTAAACTCTTCAACATAAATACTGAAGGCACAGACAATGAAAGGTCATAGATTTCTGTATCATGGTATACATTTGTTTTATTTTCCTTATATGATGATGCTTGATTTCATATTTTCCCTTTGAGATTGTAAACGTAACAAAAGCAGAGCCAATGTCATAAAATTTAATCTATCAGTAAGATTATTACCCTTAGCTAGATTATAATGTCCCATATTGAAAACATAATTTCATTGTTTGAACCATTTTCATTCTTCTTATTAAAAGGTTAAGGCATACTGTCTAAATATCTTATTCTCTGAAAATTCCCTATGCTTTTTGTTATTATAATAGCAGCAGCAGCATTTCTAAAAGATGCTTGCAAAAAATGACTTTATATATTTTGGTCTATAATTCTTCTTTTTCTGCATGGCTTGTCCCGTAGATACAGATGGGATGTTGAAACAAAATGTCATGAAAACCAGACTCACTTACAATCATCCAACAGTTTCCTTTTAAGGCCCTCCTTTGAAACAAAGTTGAAAATTATGAACTTTTTCTCAAGTCCTGACATTGTCTTTCTCAAAAGAATCCACTACATCCTTCCAAAGTTTTTGTTTACTGTCATATACAGAGAGCCCGTATTCTCTCAGAGGCCTGAATTGCTCAGATTACTGTCAAAATTCACTCAGTCCATTCCTAAAATTATGAAGCTAACCTCCAAAAACTGTACTGAAAAACTGAAATGGGGTTCTCTGTTTTGTGCTAAGAATAAAAAGGTACATATTTCTACAATCTGAGATAGATTTAAAGTGACTAGATAGCACTAAAAAAAAATTATAAGAATATCTGGCAAATTTATTTATGTTAGCTACAAGTATTACAGAGCTGTTTCTTTTTCTTCAGTTTCCACCAGAGATTTTATAGGTTTGTGAAGGCACACAAATATTGCCAAACTCAGTGTGTTAGATCACTGAGGTTTCAGATTTCATATCAATGGTATAATTTTAATCATATATGTTTATTTCTTAATATATTTTAATAATTGGTTAGTCACTACATGTTTTGTTTTTCTTACATACTTTGAATCTTTTCAATATCTTTAAAAGAGTTTGCCTTCTCATCAGGAAGAACTTTTAAAATATTTCCCCAAAGGAACTAGTTTTTCACAAACGTAATTTATATGGAATTAACTCTCTCTCTTTTCCCATGGTTTGTATCTAAATTGATTTCCAAAATATAAAATGTCTTGTTCTTTGTAATGTTATCGTTGGCTTCCCATTAAGTTCATCTGTTGGCACGACACTTGAATTTAGAAAACGTAGCAAAGTATATTGTTATATTTCATGAGTTGATATTTTCAGAAAGCAAAATGCTAAGTAATTAGGGAGTGGACAAATATTTTGACGATTATTCAATTTTCTAACAGTTTTGTTATAATGGTTATGGTAGTCGGTACTCTTGAGATCTGAGTGCTGTGTAATGGAAATGTGTTTATTATGTTTTTGTTGAGGGTCTTCCATTGTTTTATAAGAAAAGGTGAGCTACTTTAATTGAGACAGTGCATAAAACAACACAATGACATTCTCTTATAACAAATACCCTGACTTCCAGATATAAGTAGAGAATTTCCAGATTCTGCCAAAAAATCCAATCAAAAACCAAACACTAACAATTCCATGTGTAATAAGAAATTTAAATAGTGGCTACTATTACTGATGCCTGGATTTATAAACTTTTTCAGATATTGTTCTTAAGCCCTTAATCCACACACTCCCACTGACCAGGACCCCACATTTTTATTTTTGTGACCTGTTCCTATATACTGTAAAACTAAGCACATTGAATTTCAGTCCACTGTATATACTGTCTGTTTGTTGCAGTAAGATTTAAAGTTATCAAGGGTGGGAACATTTCTTTTTTATTCCTGTACTCATATCAACTAAAAGATGTCTAAAATAGAGATAGTGCTAATATGTGGAAACAGAATGGAATGGTGTGAATTAGAATAAAATTACTACACTGAGAGGTGTGATAAAATAGTCCATATGGAAATATTGTCATGACCATTGGTGTTCCCAAAATACATGTTATGATGAGTTTCTTAATAATTCACCTTCACCAAAAATTGCAAAATTTGGTAAATTGAGGGATAATTGAAAACACAATTATTTCTAGCAACATTTTTATTGTTTAGACATTAAATTTTACAAATATGATCAGCAATATGAAAAGGACAATGACAATGTTTATTACTTTCCAGAGTAGCACAACTTGCTTCCACACTGCTCTTCAGGGATTTTTTTAAAAGACATAATTGTGGGTCAACTTGATAATCATAGTGGAAATAACATACACATGGAGCTGATCAGCTTAATAATTCTGTTTTTTTAGTAAAATAAATTGGACCTCTGCAATTGTTACAGTAAAGGCCTACAGGGAGATTATGTCACTGCACACTGCACTTTGAAAGGCTAACTTCAAATATAAATGCTGGTCATGACATAAAGTCAATGGGATCTTACCAGAGGGTCAGCAGAATTTAGAAAATATAGGTTTCAGGTGAACTCAGACTTACCTGTCCTTCTCAGACTGCAAAAAGGGATACAAGTGCTCTGCTGACAAATTCAGGATGTGGCTGAAATTTTACCAGTTATTATGTTATTCAATTCATTCCATTAAAATGAGGTCTATGCAATGTCATAACAGTTCATGTTACTTAATATTAATTTTTGACAAG
Organism: Balaenoptera borealis; assembly: GCF_965194805.1. Taxonomy (NCBI): domain Eukaryota; kingdom Metazoa; phylum Chordata; class Mammalia; order Artiodactyla; family Balaenopteridae; genus Balaenoptera; species Balaenoptera borealis. The sequence continues at coordinate 50,704,467 of NC_138876.1, read as the reverse complement.
AAAAAAATTAATGTATGAGTGTTTAGGTTTTCTCCTTTTTCAGCTAGCTAAAAAGATTTCTGGAATGGTCCATTCTATCTCTTTTGCTCCCCACCCCTTTTCTCCCAAGATCAACTCTTTCTGGCTTTGCTTGTAAAACTGGATAGAAACAAGGAGTGACAGAAGGAAACTGGATTCATAGAGTTAAAGGTGGGGGAAATTTCTCAGAGAATGTGGGAAGAGAAGAGGAATGGGAGTTTGTAACATAAGGGAAATACAGAAGAAAGAATTTTTTTGTGTTACTATCATATTCTTAATCTTCTCCACCCTGGCCCCTTCGCTGTTTTGAAAATCCAGTAAAGAATTCTGAGTTTGAAGGACTGTGAAGCTCACTTTTTAAGGATTACATGGCACAACAATAAAGCTCAGAGGGTTTACATATTCAGGATTCAGCAAGATTCACCAGGATATAGCAGATCCTGCAAGACTCCTGAAGAGGCATGGTTACATGAAAAGAAATTCATGATATGAGGTCAAATAAACAAGTTTGACACCTGTTTCTCCCACTTACTCACTATGTAACTTTGAGCATGTTACTCTCCTTTGGTAATAATACTGACAAGGCGGGATTGTATCGAAAGAGCTCAGCACCTGGTAAGTAATCACATACTTGTTGTAAATGCATGTTCATTCTAATTGTGAGGTATAAATTGTCGATAAAAATACCCTTATGCTATTTTCTCACTGAACCTTTTGTGAGTTACTGAAAACAGTGTGTTCTTCAGGAATATAATTAATAATACACCATATGGCATTTGCAACTTATAAAGCACTTTTTACAAATTTTTAAATATAATCCTTACCACAGCTCTCTTAGGTATACCTCAGTATTAATGCCCCAACAGACAGATAAACTGAGCCTCAAAGAAGTACAAAGCCAGCCAGCCAGCAAGTGATAGAGTTGAAGCTTGAATCCAGATCATCTGAACCTAATTTCTATGCTATTTCAGCTATATCTCCACCGTTACAATAACGTTACATCATGCAAAATATAGTAAAGACAGAGCACAAGTTCCTTGAAAAGAAGATAATCTACAGCATGGGAATCTACACCCAAGATATTCATATCAACAGAAAAGCCCCACTTCAAGAAATTGTTGAAATAATCACTGGTGTATTCCCTAAATTGAAAGGAAGTGTCATTCCATCTGTACAGAGGAAATTTGCAACTTCATGAGACAGGAGTTTTTGCTTTAAGGAGGTAAATATCAGTGACCTCATTACTGCTTCTTTGCCTAACTCAAGCCCCTCAATCTCTTCTCTGCCTGGCTAAACTGTTTCATCCAGGAAGCTTTCCCTCACTCTTAGCCCCACCCCAGGCTGAGTTAGAGGTCCCATCTCTATCTTCCCACATATTTTGCAAACCTGCATCATAGCCCTAACATTTACCAGGATGGAAGCTCAGTGAGGGAATTTTTTCTAGTTCACTGTTGTGTTCCTACCATCTAGAACAGTGCCAGGCATATAAAAGTTGATCAGTGAATATGCATAGAATAAATGAATTCACTGCTTTTGAATTGTTCAGTGTCTAGATCACCAACATAAACATTCTTTGACAATAGAGGTTCTTCTATATGTGCAGACTCAGGCCCTGGTATAGATTCTGTCATATACAAATATTTCATATGGATGTTAAATAATACATATTTAGCATCAGGCACTTAGTCCTTATGGATATTCACTCCAACATTTCTCATCATACTCTAGGAGGTAGGTACTCTTATCCTGTCCATTTCACAAGTGAGGAAACTCAGGTACAGAACACATTAAGTAATTGCACGAAGTCACACAGATGGAGGGTGGCAGGACCAGAACTACAATCCAGGCAGTCTAACTCCAGAGTCCACGTCCTTAACCACTGCACTCTATTAAATAAATGCATAAATAAACAAGTAAATAAAGATACCACAATGATACATTCACTGATAAAAAAAACTGTAGTAGTGCTATGAACACAGATGAGGTAATAATTAATATGACCTGGGGATAGTGGAAGCCTTCGTATTATAAGTAACATTTGAGTTCGTCATTGAAGGGTGAAGTTCAACAGGCAGTAAATAAAAGTATTTAGTGTTACCTGGCATATCATTTATTACAAACAACATTATTTTCTATTTTGCAATCTAAACTTTTAACAGTGTTTTTATTTATCAGCAATACTAACTTCACTCATTATTTTTCAATTCCTTGGTCATATCTACTATGAAACATATCTCACATTTTTTTCTATTTTCTTTGATAAAGACAACCTTTTGGGAAATGCAGGCTTTTATCTTTGTAAAGTAGATTGTCTTTGCTGATGCTCATGAAATGAACTAGAACTGAGCTGGAAAATATGAAGTAATTTTTCTTCTCTATTTCATAAGATTTGCTTTGGCTTTCAATTCAGAAGAGCTTGACACTGTAAACCTATCACTCCAGGGACCACCAATCCATCTTACAAGGTTCACGTCTGGTTTTACCAAACTTCCATTTGAGACCATGCCCAGACCTCAGAGGACTCATAAGAAGGGAATAATAGGAAAAGGGTGGTAGAAATGTGGCCTAATGTGTCCAGAGAGTGTGATAGAAAAATGGGAGTCATAGGGATGATATGGAGATGAACTAATGCCACCATGGCAACATCAGGTATCAAGTTCCCCAAAACATTCCTACTGGAGATTAGACTTGCTAGAGCTGGTTCTGCCCCTACACCCCTCAGCACATTCAGGCAAACAAGGCTTAGCTTGCAAGTGCACAGCTGCTGAGCTTGCAAAGGGGCCAAGAAACAAATGTGAAAAACATCTGCAAACATTTCATTCAAAAAAAACCTTGAGGTAAGTTAACTCTAAATGTGTCAAAGTCAGGACTAAGTGGAAATAAATTTCATGTGATTTTACCCAGTTTCTGATTTGTGTGAGGAGGAAATAATATACCCATCTTCATATCTCTGAAAAGCTAGTTCCTTTCCACTCCAGAGATCACCGTGTTGAATATTTCTGACAAAGAAACTTCAAACCAAATCTCCAAGAAACAAAGCTACTACATTTCAGTTTGATGTGCTAAAAGAGACATTTTAATTCCACATTGTACTATGCAACATCAGTCTATATTCTCTTAGAGTAAGAGCATACATTTATGCCCTAAATACCTACAGAAATAGTACATAAAACACACACACAGATCATCTCTAGATTACTTATGATACTTAATACAATGTAATGCTGTGTAAGTAGTTGCATGTGGAAAATTCAAATTTTGCTTTTGGAACTTTCTGGAATTTTTTAAAAAATATCTGCGATCCATAGTTGGTTGAAATCATGGATGTAGAACCCGCTGATCCAAAGGGCCAGTTGTACAGTATATATGGTATAGAAACCTAGAGATAAAAGAGTAAACCAAGGATAAATTGTCAAACTGCTGAGCTCACAAATGACTTTATAGTATGCTAATTATCCTAATGGGGGAAAAAATGCAAAGATTTCACTAATATTCACCTAGTAAAAACCTGAAGAGTTCAACACCATTGTTTTTCAAGCAAACGTCAACCCATATACCTTTGTAAATATAATAATAATAATTTGCAATACTTTATAGTTTTCAAATATCTCTTATCCTCACTAGGCTATAAGAGAGGTGTAAAAATCCTGTATTACAGTTGAGAAAGTGACTTACTTGAAACTATTCATTTATTCTTTTATTCAGCAAATATTAACAAAGCACCTGCTATGTTCCAAGTGCTGGTTGGCACAGGTGATAAACAGGCTAGGTCCTTGCTCTCAGGGAGCTTACCTTCTAGATCATTTCACACAAAATAAGTGCAAGACAATAAAACAGGGTGATGTGAGAAAGCAACTGAAGCACAGTGCAACTTCACAGAGGACAAGAGTGGGTGTCATAGAAGGACTCATCGAAGAGGGAGAAGTTGAGCTGAGACCTGAGTGATGAAAAGGAACTATAGGTGTGAAGATCTGGGGAAGAGGATTCCAGGAAGAAGGAATAACAAATTCACATAATTATTAAATAATAGAGTAGATAATTAAACTCAGTCTTCTACTCTTCCATGATATCATACTCTCTCTTTTTACTTGGTAGATGACGAACTGGGACCATGAGTAATAAAGCACTCAAGGTCACATTAAGACTACCAAAATAAAATACTTATTTGCAATTTTTTTTTAAATCACCATTGAAATTGTTTATGTGTTTCAGACAAATGTAAATATCTTTAATTTTAATCAACATAAAATCATTATAATAGAGAACAACATCATTGTCTTCAGTAGGGTTCATATTTGATATTTAAATGTAATTTTTTGTCACTCAAAACATTTTTATCAGTTTATCTTTATTTGTAGTTCAGTAACCCAAGAATGAATATACAGACCTCAGGTAAAAAGATAGTTTCTTTGCTGTGAACCTAAAACTGCTCTAAAAATAAAAATTATTTTAAAAATTAAATAACACATATAGCATTACCAATAAAAAATATATTTAATTCCTCAAAAAACTCTTAATGTGAGATTCAAGAGAGTGTAGGATTCTATAGTCTAAAAGTTTAACCCAACTGCTAAAATTAAATGGTCTGACAAACACATAGAGAAGAAATCCCAAAAATAAACATTATTTTCATTATTTTTCTATAATTTCACAAACATGTAAACTAAAGAAGAGTATATAATTTAAGTAAAATAATCTGGTACCTCATTCTCCAGTTTGAATTATTTGGGTTCAGATCAGATCAGAACTTGTCCACAAAAAGAATAGAAAATTTGACACATGATCATATACAAAATCAAAACTGTCAAAAACACATAGTAAGAATACCAAAATCTAGCAGGATATCACTTATTAGAAGACAGCACTGTATAACAGACAGAGGTCTAGACTGGGAGTAAGTAGATTTGGCTTCTCTTTTGACTTTGTGAGTAGCCAGACATGAGACCTTGGAAAATTAATTAACCTCCTTAAATCTCAGTTTCCTCATCTGTAAGATGGCTCTAAGGATATTTATTCTGTCTACCTACTTTGATGGTTGTTTTGTGAACCAAGTGAAATAATGTAAATCAAAGGATTTTCAAAATATAGTATTACCCAATTTAAATAAAGAAAAAATGATAACTTTCTCCCACCCACACATACATCCTTCTCCTAAAAACTTTACCTGAAACCTGGACTTCAGTGCTGGACCCATCACCACTTGAGGGGAAAATATATTTACATATTTTTTTCAAGTTCACCTTTAAAAATCAGGAGTTGCACACTAAATTATAAAGTTTATGTGTTTATATTTTGTGATGCATGTTTAAAGTTCTTCACTAATTAAGCAGAATGATTAGAGAATTAAATTCATTTGCAATTCTAAACTGTTGGATTTTTAATATCTTCAAAAGATTTTCAACTTTCTGTATTCAACATTTTTAGAAAAAGAATTTTGCTTATTTACTATATGCGATCATGATTAAGAGTGAACCTGCTTGTTTTATTATTTTGTTCTCCTCCAAATTCTATGTGCTTATCAGTCACTCTCATGCCTCATTACCTGGAAAGAAGCACCTCAGAATATACAATAAATCATCTCTCAGAGGTGCCTGACTTCAACAAGCAGCAAGTCACTGTTTTCTCTGTTTCATATGGAAATCAGTGTTACATTTAGAAGGCTGGACAATACTACAATACTGTCAGTTGTCATCAGTCTTTCATGGACAACATTCAAAACCAAATTAGAATTTGTCCTTGCCTGGCTAAGTCTTCCTTTTATTTTAGAAATTTGTTTAAGAATATAATGCTGAATTTTGGGATTTGTTTTTCACAGATTTTTTTAAATTTTGAAACACTGGGTTTCATTGGGTGGGCTATGTTTTGCAGAAGTGGCTGCTTAGTAGACTGTCATAGTTTTAATTGCAGAAGACTTTTACTCCTTGAATCCTTAGCATCTTATAATCCTATGTATCACTTGAATAGACTATGAGGTCCTTAAAGGCAAAAAAGTTTTATTCAACTTTGTATCCCCAACACTTAACCCAATGTCACATCAGCAGGCACCCCATAATCAGAGATTTTATGAAACCCTAGATATTAATTACTGAGGTGACCTACTTTTAAACAGTCAAAACTTCTGGAATGTTCTACCTTCTCTGATTTGAACTAAAGTATTTTGAGAACTGGATTTCCCACTTTCAATCAACTCTTGCTAATAGTAAACAGTTACCATGTACATAATTCCAATTTATTTTAAAAAGTTTGTCTGAATGAGGCTAAAATTTCCAGTTAATGTGTATGCTGGAGGTGAACATATAACTTCACTGTACTATAACATTTGTCTTTGAGACATTTTGAGAAATATGACCCTATTTTTAATAAATGTGAATTTCCTGAGAAAAGACGTCTATATAGTTCTCAAGTACAAATCCTCTTTTCTGAGGGGGAGGGAAAACTTCTATTCATGTTTATTTGATGATTTATTACTTATGTCAGTTATTGGGTTTTTTTTTTCTTTTCTTTACATACTTACAAGGATTTTATGGTCCCTTGATTTTTAAAATGGATATTACTTTAATTTTAAAAGTGACTGTTTCATTAGTAGGAAATAATGCAGAAGTGGAAAGTGGCCTACTGTTGGTCTGGGTAACATGGAATAAAGGGAGTCTGAGACCATGCCCAGTGTATGAGATTTTCTGCTATTAACTCAACATCACCACCACAGTAAGTATCCCCCAAATCCCCTTCCCCTCCATGGTTCCAAGATGGTGTTGTAATAGCAAATCTAATTTCATCTTTGATGTTTGACTTCTGACACCTTTCAAGTCACACCACTCTCCTTTCCCCTTCTTTCCCACATCTGGGCAAGTTGATAAGAAAACACAGGCACACCTTTCTTTGGCACCAGTGGGAAGTGCAAACCACACAATCTCCAGCCTGTGTATGTGTAGGAATCATGCCAACCGTACATCCTAACTACAATAAAAACCAAACAGTCCCCTTTCTCTGCTCTTTCAAGCCATTTTTGGGCCTTCCCAGAAAGCCTCATTTTGTGAGTAATAAATTTTTCTTACTTTCTTAATACATGCATGGATATCATCAGTCTTGATATCTAAACCAAATTTGAATGGAGGATCCATCTCATTTTTACAAGGTAAACACAACAATTTTGCCAGAGAAAGACCATAATTCCCCAGAGAAAGGTGTGGTCATATGTTTGAGCAAACATGGGATCCATAGCAGCTTCTGAGCAATACTTTGCAAAGCACTCACTTTAATGCTGCAGATGGGGACTGTTGATGGAAGCTCTCCAGAGAATCTTGAGATTTGCAGTGGATTCCAGGTGAACCCAAAGAAACGTCCACTTTAGTGATGACTTTCCTGCCATTTTTTCCTAGCTCTTCTAATGATTGTGTAAACCTCAAATTTGCTGTAAACTCCTCCATTCTTGGAATACAAGGGGGATTTCTGTTTTCTGGACTGAACCCTGACTGATATACTCAGTTAATAACAGGAACAATAGAGTCTCAGATTTAGTCCACAGATTGGCACTCAATAAATATTCATCACATGGTGGCAGACTGCTCCTTTATTCATTAAAGTATGAGTCAGCAAAATGACGTAATGTGAGGGAATTTTAGCAGGAAATCTGTCACAGTTTTCCAGGGAGTAGTTTTGAACAAGAGTCTGAATGAGGAGAGCAGACAGTATTCCACAGGTGAGATCAAACCTAGAGCCAGAGATGAAGCAGAAAGGGAATGAGCTATCACATGGAATTGAGTGAGGAGAGGATGCATTTTTTTCCAAATACAGTGCATCTTTGACAAATTGGTTGAATAATTTGCTGTTGGTTAGCAACTTTTATTGGCCTACACTCAAATTTTGCAGGTCTCTCCCATGTATCTTCAAGGAATCACATGGCTCTCAATTTGCCGTAACTATCATGCTCTGCATTATAACAGCTGGCAGGAATGGACATATCTAGGAGAAAAGCCAGCTATGGGTGCCCAACGAAGCAAGCAACAGGGGCTCCAAAGCCTAAAGGTGAAATATGCTTTCACTGAAGAGTCTCTAGAACTGATTGTCAGAAAGTAAAACCAAAATGAGAACCAAAAAATCTGTATATTTCTGGCATGCAATTCCCTTGCTCTTACTCGTATAAATTCTTTTGGAATTGGGTTGTTGCCTAAATTGGCTTTAATATCTATGAGCTTCACAGGGGGAGGCTGTTTCTAAGACTCTTTAAAGCTGCTAAATAACTCTTGACATTGTTTTTTAAGTTTTATGCTATTGTGGCTAAGAGGACAGCAGAAATCAGCAACTCTCCTATTATGGTATCCGTTAAACCATTTGCTGTTGCCGTGAACAGTCGTCCTGCTGAATATACCAGTATCACAAACAAGTGGCTGAAATTTTCATTTCATATTCTCATGTAAATGTCACCAGAATTTGTCTGCTTATTATCTTTTCCTGATCCCTCTTCTGACCCTTAACCACATCTGCTCCATCTTCCAATCAAAGATTAGTGGCTCATTTTCTCTGAGTTAAGACTATGTTCACCTCACTCTGGTTTTCTTCTCATTCACCTCCAAGATAAAGAGAAACACTAGAAATTGCAAGGTATTTTTATAAATTTCAAATGTACTGAAAGAACAGGTATGGGAGAATTGTGTAGAAGGGGAATATTTTGCTTGCTGCAGGCTAAAATCAACTTGTAAGGTACTGTATAAAAATATAAAATACTCAGCAATTACCTCTTAACTGTAAATTTCCTGCTGAGGCATTAGGTACACCTCAAGCTTCATCCTTTGTTCTTGAGGATGAGGTTGCCATCAGTATTGTATCCTGATTCCTGATTGAGCACTATGGCCCTCAGTCTGAGATTTCTGAACCAGCAAACATATGTGATATCATTTGTTTCATCTTGGTGAAGGTGAGTAACCAAGATGGCAGAAAGATAAGCAGGACACTGGTAATCAATATTGGCAATAAAATGTTTTTAGAAAAACATAAAACAAATAAGGAAAAATATAGCCTCATCCAAATGCAAAATACTCACTTGTATGTTCTTTGATATAGATATGTAAACATAAAGTCATATTCATTGGTATACATCCTTTTACTCATGTTCATTCACACGTGACCCATGATAGACCAAGATAAATTCAGAAATGCAATTCCCCACAACTGCATTAACTGAGGTTTACAAATCCCCTGGGTAGAGCACAAACACATATGTGTATTTAGGCCCACACTATCCCAGCATACATTCACACAAACATACTACAACTGTGCCACCGCTAGTATTCAGAATCTCTCAGGCATGTGCAAAGTCCATTCTATGTCATATGTACCTATCTGCAATCTAATTGCATAATGTGATCAGTTTTTTCCTTAAGTATTTTGTCTCTTTTCACTGATAAACAGTTAAGTTCCCATAGAATGTTATTCTGACAATCTTATTGATGAAAGATTAACAAGAAAAATTAAAATAAAAACTGAAGCACACTTCAAATTGCTGAGTGCAAAATATTGAATCATCTTAGTAAAAGATGTACCAAGAATTTCCAAGTTACTGTTTAGTCCTCTTCTAGTACTCTTCTGAAAGTTGAATATTCTGGAATACTTTTAGAACAGAGTAGTCATTTGAATAGTAGTATTTCCCCTTTTCTTTGGATTATGATCTCTTAAAAGTGCTTTGAAAGCTAGAAAATATTTCTACACTAATTAAAGTATATAAACACTTCAGGCTAAGTGTAAGCATGTGAAATTGCTATTTGATTTTAGGAACAGAGTACCTTGGAGAAGAACTAAACACTTGTGGCATTAAATAGCATATTATTGAAAGAGTTAAGGAGAAAAGGTCAATACATAATAAAATATACGTTGGAAATTTAGGAAAAGTCCACTAACTTGCAGAAATAAAGATCTGCAGGTATAATAACTAAGACTATTGACATTGTTAGCTCTGACATAACAGAGTGTTTATACAAAGGTCCTTTGTAGGATTAATTCTGGGTTTTGCCTTGTATTAAGAAATGGAATTCCATGTATGTTAATTATACTATTCCCCTGCTATTTTTGGTACAAATTCAAATTCATAAGGCTTGATGTCCTTTCAAAGCAATTGGAATTTCAACCTTCAGTTTACCTATTGATGTCACTATGTCTCTTGAAGAAGAACAAAATTAACCTCGAAATTTATGGCACAAATATTAATTTCATATACTATTCAACAGCTACATGAAACTTCATCTGATTATAAATTATATTCATAAGACTCCCTCTTGCATATTTTCAGATTAAGTCCCCGTTATAAACATGTCAAAGTTCATGGTTGGTAAAGCGCCACATTACAGTCAGTGGACCATAAAACTTCTGTTAGACACAAATTGCTTTGCACATTGATAAAAAGCAAGAGCTGTGTCTAAAGCAAATGTCCTACCCAGTCAGCAGCGTTCTACTGACATCAAGAGTGGCCAAGAGACTAAAAAGTCAGATAACCATTGCAAAGTAAGTTAGCTTTCCATTTTGTGATCAACCAAGTTAGAAAATCCAGATTGTAATAATTATTACATTTTTAACTAATAATAATGTTACCTTTTCTGGAATGGCTTACTCATCCTCCATTCTCTCCTCTTTCTAATTGAGAAGCTGGAAAACTAAAATGTACATTTCCCAGACTCCCTTGCAACTATGGCTTCTATATGCAAGTCAAGTTTCACCATGTAAATATGCTCAATTAATATATGGAAAATAGAACTGAGGCAGAGACTATCTTCCTGGGGCTCTTTGCTGTTGCTGCTGGCTCTCATGTTCATGAAACATGAGGCTTCCCTACAGAAACTTTACATTATTCATTCTTCAGCTTCCTAATTATCCAGAAGCAATGGATACCCAATTTAACTTACCTGCATAACAATTTTGGTTATCCATTTACCAGATACCTCAGACAATTAAGGAAGCAGAGATAGTAGTTCTTCCTCTGACATCTCTAATAGTGGCCCCAAAGCACTAGCTCTTCTAGTAGGTCATTTCTGTGTAGTTCTGGAACTCATCTAAGAGGCTCATTCTAGAACTGCTCCTTAGGACTTTCCAATGGATTTGTAAGTTCCAAAATCCGTAAATTAAATCCCTACCTGCTAAAAATACCTAGAGTGGCTTCTGTTCTATGCCCTGAACCCTGACTGACACCTTACATTTTTATAGCTGTATATGATTTATAAAATAGGCTACGTGATATAGACAAAGACTGGCTTTACAGCTGGGTTCTGATCCTCGTCTCACTATGTACTAGCTGTGAGATCATTTAACTTTTCCCATCCTCAGTTTTATTATTTCTAAAGTAAGGATAATAATACCTGCCTCACAAGGTTAACTATATTAAATTAGATCCCATAAATAAAGTATCTTTCCCAGCATCAAGCATAGAGTTGGTGCTTAAAAAGTCAGTTCCCTACTCTTACATATACATTATATCATATATGTCTCATTCAGTGAGTGTTAGATACTCAGAAAAATTTATCCAACAAGCACACAAAGTTAAGCTGAGTAACCATTGGGCTATTGTTTACAGTGAAGGACTAAAAACTAGTGATTGTTGCTTTTTTCTCTAACATTTTTTATATTTTAAACCTTGTAACAACCTTTGAGGTTGGTACTATTAAATAATGAAGAGTACCAGTGGGGTCCAGACACTTCTAATTACTTGACCCTGTGGACACATTCTTAGCCTCTCTGAACCTCAGTCACAATACCTACACATGAGGATACTAAAATTTCCTATATAGTAGAGCTGTTATGAGAATGAAATAAGCCATTTGGCCTTGTTATTCTTGTTGACATTCTGTACTCTGGAATCTCTGGTTTCTAGTCCTAAGAGATGATATTTTCATACAACAATCAGCTTTCCTAAACTCTTTTGTCTCTCAAACTTCAACACAGTCAATTTCTTCCTAGTTATGCTGTGAACCTGGAAAAATATGGCTGCTTTTCTTAACTTTCTCTTGTCTATCCACCTTCCCTTAGGATTTTGAATTCAATGACCGTGTGATTGCTTCTGTCTATCCAAGATACCTATCTGCCTTAAGATCCCCACTGTTCACCAGACACACAAGCAAACAAAAAGGGCATCTGTCCTGGTTGTTTTCACTTGCTTCTGCATTAGAGGATGTCCCTAGGGTACTGGGGAGGGTGTGGATATACTAAGGAATGTCTGCAGGGGATACAGCCTGCTTGACAATCTGTAAACTGATAATGTTGTCCTTTGTCAGCCAGCTGGGTCAGGTTCCCCATTAGCAATTCTAAGGGTACAACCCATCAAGACAAGATTCACCTGAGCATTTGTCTTGATAAACTGACCTTGTTCATTCTCTCCTCCTGATAGGCAAGTTCATTATTTTTCACTCATATTTTCAACAAAAGTTTACAGGTACTCCTGCTGCAAAAGGACTGAGCTAGGTTCTGGTTATAAAAGAATGAACAAGATATTCTCCCTAGTCTCAAGGAGGTCATAATCCATTATGGTCAGTCTTCATTAAACAAAGCCCACTCTGGATATCTCTCCTCATTAGAAGCAATATACTTTTCACTTCTGCTTTGTTGGCCTCATAAGTGTCTAAACACAAATGATACATATGGACAGACCACATTCTTTTTCACTCTGCTTTATTTTGACCAGAACTTTTCTAGAACAATACTTGCCCGATAGCTGTTATTCCAAGTAAAACTATGGATTCTAAAACTAAAACCTCTGTTTTTCCTATTTTTACTCAGATTTCTTGCATTTATTTACACAACATTTTCCAGATGTTATCAGTGACAACTGCTATCAGTTACTATATTTTGTTACCCTAAATTATGGCTTCCCAAACTTATTCTGGAACTTCAGCCTCTAACAAATCAGTACAGACTCTATTTACTTTTGAAACTGATAGTTTCATTTTTACGGGGGTAAATGATGCTTAAAGGAGAAGTATGCTGAGGTCAACATGGAATGATCTGGGAGTTACCAGGATGATTCAAAGTGCACAAAATTATGTTTTCCATACAGATGTTATAGTATCTGACATTTTACTACTAAAGATTCATTCCTTTGGATTGTGTTCCTTACTATCTGCTTTCAGTGTTGGTAACATCAGGCTAATTCACACTGAAGAATCAAAGGGTTATGTTCCAACAAGCACTTCATTGCTTGCTATGGATACTTTAGTGAAGATTTTTCTTCATTATTTTTAGTAATATATCAACCGTTTATTGATTGCCTAATGCAAACTAAGGTACTAGACATTTCACAGTTCTATTATTTAATCTGCAAAACAACCCTGTAAGACAGGTGTTATTATCAGCCATATTTTACAGATGAGACGCATTTTAGGAGCATTGGCTTTGAGGACAGATATACGTGATAAAAATTTCAAATTCATTACTTACTAGAAATGTGTCCTTGGAAAATTTACAGTTTTTTCACCTATAAAAACAATGGCAACGGTACTTTTCTCCTGAGCTTGCTATAAACAGTAAATATGCCTGACACAGAGCCTAAAATTCAGAGGCAGTATAAGGGTAGATAAGGACACAATTATCAGAGGTCAAGCAAGTTGCGCAAGTAACCAGCTAACATGATCTCCATATCCTGGAGTACCTCTACTAAATTATGGTGGTTTTTGCAAAAAGTATGCATGTCTCTATATCTCTGAGTCCTTCATCTAAATGAATTTGGATAAATAAATATAAAACAGGAAGGCAATAGTCATTACAATAACAGCAGCAACAAACACACTGCAAAATTAACTGCTCTCCCTCAATAGTTTGCCCTTTCCTATCCTGGATTGTTAAGGTCAGCTGTGTATTCAATGATGGCAGCCTCATTTCTCTTCCCTGGCTTCATGTGGATTGGTCTGCCCGTCAGTCGGTGACACTAACTCTCATGTATTAGGATCTCTGTGAGTCAGTGCCAATGACAAGGCTGAGTCATTAAGCGATGATGCAGTCCTGAAACTCTGGAGATAGCAATTAAAAATGACCTTTGTTGGTGAATTCGGTATCTCCATGTCCCTGGCTCCCTACCTTCAAATTAGTATCAGCAAAGAAGGTACTGCCTGGTACATGCAAAGAAAATGTAATTATTGAGAAAGATATGCTTATACAAGTGAAAAGAAAAAACAGAGAGAAAAAGTTTCTCACTCGAGCTATAATTAGTACTAGACATAAACTTTCCATTTTGCTTTCTGGTTTGTTCAACTTAGCACTACAGAGAGCTGTTTATTTAAAACTCAACTTTTAAGTGCTCATAAAGTGTCCCTTTCTCTCTAATTAACATCTTTTTTTTCTCATTTAACCATTTATATCGTCCCCAGACCTAGTCTTTTCTGTCTAACTCTTTGCTACAACTATCAAAATAACCAAACATAAATTCTAAGAAAAAACTTGGTTTCTCTTACTCTCTCTTATTACTTTCTTTAGGAACACAAGAGGTAGTCCATTTCTTCATATCAATTGTAGGTATTTTAACAAGATCTTTTTCCTTTTAACACTGAGCCTGTTATAATATTCTGTAATGTTAATCCTCAGGTCTAAACAAGTCTGATAACTCAGGCTCCAAAATAAGAAAAGAAAGTAGAAATCATCAACCAGCTTTCTCTTTACTGAATGTTCTGCTTTTTTGAAGAAACAAACCTTTTCCTTTGGTAAAAACTTCCAGTTGGTTCTGACAAAAACTTGTGAAACTTCCGTCGTCTTGAAAATAGCAAATATCTAAAAATTCACAAAATTTTTCACAGATTATAAGAAATTAGTTGGAATAGGTGAGCTCTCAAAGGCCAAACTTCCTGAGTTCCAGCCCTGCTTTTCCAGCTGTCTCTCCAGCAGTATCGTGTGGAAGTCCTGCCGAAACCTTACACTCAACTTGTTCAAAACTGAAATCTCCACCCTATCCTCCAACCTTCTTCTCACAGAAAAGGGGATCCTCAACTTGCTTTGCTGATGTCTTCAGATTCCCCCTCCTCTTTATTACTTTAACTCAATTTATCATCAAGTGCTGTGTCTTTGAGTCAATAGCTCTTACTTGTCCCCTCCTTTCCATTTTCATGCTTGGCCCTTGCTATCTCTCAGATGACCTATTGCAGAAACCTCATCAGTGGTCTTCTTGACTCCTCTAATATCCTTCACACAGTCTCCAGTATTATCTTTCTAAAATACAGAATAGTTTCCAGCTGCCTACAGAATGTAGTCAAGACACAGCCTAGCACCCACCCTCCTCTCTGGTCCCATCTCATTCCATCCTCCCCACATGCCAGATGATCCAGCCACACTGGAAAACTCACTGTGGCCCAAACATGCTTCACACTTCCTAAACTTTCTTCCTTTGATGAAAGTAATCTCTTTTCCTGGAATACCTAACCAGCCTATCTCAATGGTCAGCACACCCCCTCCTTCTCAATGCTTTCCCTGACTTTTTCAAAGTAATATCCCTCTTTCTCTCCTTAGTGCCCAGGTGAACAAACACTATAGTTCATCACAGCAGACAGTGTAATATGTTTTTTAAGTCAAATAGTATCACTTCCCCACTTAAATCTTTAGGGGCTTCCACTAAACTCAAAGTAATTAATTAGACACTTCTAACCACAATGTATAAGGCTTTGCATTTTTGGCTCCTACCTGTGTGTCCAGATTTCATGTTACCCTGCTTTGTTTCCCCATCTCTCTATGTTCCTGCCACACAGTCTCATTTTTATTCTTTAAAACTCCAAGTTCATCCCCACCTCGTTGCCTTTGCACTTGCCATTTCCTCTGCCTGGAATAATTTTTCCAAATATCTTAACATGACTGACTTCTTCAGGCCTTCAAGAAAGTAACCAACACCAACTAGGTATCACAAAACTCTACATTTTCTTTCTAACATGCATTGCTATCTATAGCTAAAATTATCTGTTTTAGCTATATATATGTATGTATATATACTTTGTGTTTCTGGTCTCCTTCCAACAAAATGTAAGGCCTTTGAAGACGTGTTGCTTATTCTTTTGTTTACCACTGAGAACTCCATACCTAATACACAGCATGACACATTCAATAAATGTTTATTAAAAGAAGTAAATGGAAAACACAGGTTTTATTATATATTATGTTGAATTCTCTAAGTTGTATACCTATTTATTTTTCTCCTTAGATGTATGATGTAAGCTTCTTGAGACCAGGGACTATGTATTAATTATATATCCCCACACAGTATCTAGTATATCAGACTGTCATAGTAGGTATTCAATAAAATTTTCTGATAGGAATTGAATTGAGTAACTCTATCCTTCACTAAGCTATACTTATTTTTCCAGATGTAAAAGGCATTGGATTCAGGAAAACTTGGCCATAGCCTCAGCTCTGTCACTTAAGAACTATGTGACCATTGTCAAGTTGCTAAACTTCTCTGAGCCACTGATTGTTCATATGAAAAATAGGAATGATAAATGCCTCTGCCTAACGCACAAGGTAGTTGTGAGGGTTAAATTGCCTGTGTGTTTTCCTCTCAGATTAAACTACAAACTGTTCAAGGGCAGAGATAATTGCTACTTCTTTGCCTCATCTTTATAGAGTAACCTCACAATGTATGCATATAGATAAGTCAATAATAGCTATCATTTATTGAGCACCTACTATGTGACAGACACTGTAATAGACATCTTTCATATGACACATTAATTTAATCCTTAAAACCACCATGTAAAAATAAATATTAGTATCCTCATTTTATAGAGGAGAAAAATAGGCACCTATAGAGATGAAGAAACTTGCATAAGACCACAGAGTTAGTCACTGTCCATGCTGAGATTTGATAGCAAGTCTGTGTGAACAACTAATTATCAGTGCTAATACTTATCATTTTTTTTTAACTACCCAAGATGCATTCTTTTTCTGAGAGTTCCCCAACTGCCTTGATAAATCCTGAAATCTGCTAGAAGCCCAAGGAATCCCTGGAGGCTCTTTTCTTCATTTCCTCCTACTCGTGATTCTAGGACAGCTAGGGTGTGAGCCCATGGCCTGAATTTGGCCATTTCTCCCAAAGCACTGAGTCTTGATCAAGGTGAGAGTGGATGGGAGTTCATTCTTATCAGCAAAGATTCCTGTGCAGCACTGTTCTGTAATCTCTTGCCACTGACAACTGCTGGGGTTGCTTCTCTTCTGTTCCAAGCCTGTTCTCCATTCTACCCTTCTATACAATGCATTCCCTGATAGCCTTCCAGTAAGTTGTTTTTGTCTTTAAATTCACCAGTTTCTATTAGCATAAACAGAGAACTCCAACAGATATGCTATGCAAAACAAAATGATATGAATTATAATAAATTCTCAAAAAACATTATAATGAATAAATAATAAATATGTTAATGAATAAATGTCCCTATTTATATGTAAGCATGTAAAATATTAAGTAATAGACTAAACACGACATAAAAATACATCATAAAAATGGAATGCCACAAGATAGTATATGATTAATTGCCAAACTAATAGCTTAGGCTACAAATGCTGTAGGAGATTAGAGGAGAAAAAAAGAACACAGCGAGCTTGCATGATCTGAGGACCCTTCATAGCTCAATAAATACTCACTGAATGAAGTCTGAGTATCATTTTCTAAGGTGAACCTGAGGAAACCAATGAATGCAATTCTCCTCTCAGAGACACAAAGTGTGGGGCATTGGAATGACTCAGCACAGAGCCATTCGAACTACTCTTCTTCAGGACTATGTAATTCAACAGAGGCCTGTTACAGAAAGACAGGCTTAAGCCACAGTGGTCTTAACTGCTTTCAGTCAACAAAGCCTATATCAAGCAAAGAGGGTCCCAGCCATCAGGTTAGGTGCTAGAAACTCATAGGGGAATCAAATTCAGACATCCAAAAGTATACTATCTAAGTGAAGAATAGAGATAAATAGAATGCTATGAAAACAATGCATAATTAATTTCATATAGAAAACTGCCTAGAGATTGAGAAAGCTCTCAGATGGGGCACTTTACCCAACTAGGGCCCAGGAAAGACTTTTAGAGAACAGCTGCCTAGCTAGGTGTTCAAGGATGGATAGAATTGACAAAGGAAGAGGCAGAAGAGACATCTAAGAAAAGAGATCAATATATGCAAAACTTCAGAGACAAAAAACGCCAAGGTGTGTACAGGTGGAGTGTGAAGCAGGTGGTGACGAGATTAGATCCAAGTGGAAAGTAGGAGATGGATCATGGAGGGTCTAGTATGAGATGACACTGTAGACACAGGGATATAAAACCTTCATTGACCAGACCTGAGTCTCACGCTTGCCTTTGGAGGCTGGAGAGGAATCAATGTCATTCAAACTACATGAGCTGAAAGCGAAAGGGAATGATACCCTGGAGAATTATCAGGGCGCTATTACCAGAAAAGTAAATAGATGCGAGGTAGGAAATAGCTGATAATACCTACTAGTATTTCTCCTAAAGAGAAGATTAAAATAGCTTCATCACAATCTGTTAAGCCTAAGAACTCAATAATATTTACACTTCTTACTCATGAATAATAATTTAAATTTCACAATGTGTAGAAATCTGTATAAATCTGCTAGACTGCAAGCACCAACAGGGCAAAGACATTGTCTGTCTTGTAACTATCATGCTTAGTGCATAGTAGGTGCTCAAATAAACGTGTGTAATAAACAAGTGAATGAATGCATATATTTTCTTATTTCATGTCCAGCATCAATTTTATAAGGTGGGTATTTTTATTTTCATTTTATAAATAGATAAATTATTTAAGTAATTGATAAACTTTTTTGTGAGAAAATATGTAATCAGATGATTTATTTTTTTAGACATTGAATATTAAGAAGATGGAACTTATACAATTTCTCTAAGAATGTTGTAATGTTTCCTAGAGAGAAAAAAAAAATTTGTCATTCTAAATGGCTGGTTTCTTTTGCTATAGCGACACCTACTGTTATTGCCAATACTTTGTTTTTAGAAAGAAATATTGGGAAAATAACAACATGTTTAAGTTATAATTAAAAAGTCTCTTATTATGATTTTTATTTTAATGGTTTATGAATTATAGTATTTAGGAAGGTTAAAAGAAAAGGTATATAATTTATACACCTTTGTAATATGTATGAATGAAATATTATCAAATACTATTGTAATTGACAATAAAATTATCATTACCAGATCTCTCTACATACATACACATATATATATTCATATTACATATGCACATATAAGGCATTTTAAAGAATAATTCCAGTACTTTTAATACTAAGCTTAGAAAACTTTAGACATTTTGTCAGCTTGATTTCGGACGCACACAGCAGTAAGCAGCAGCAAGCAGTAGCTGGAAGCAAGATCTTAGTTCCCAGGCTGGGAGTCCTAACTGCTAGACCACAGAGACCAGCTGTTAGGGCCTGGGTCCCTACCTCTTGCCTTGTCAGGAATGAATTCAGGCGAGGAGGCAGAGGGTAAAGATAAAAGTAAAAAGTTTATTGGAAAAGCAAAGTACATGCGGAAAGACGCACGGGAGAACTCAGAGAGAGAGTCGCGCCGTTGGGAAGTTTTAAATCCTTTATAAGGGGGGCAGCTTTCCGGGTCTTTGTTTCCCTTCTGGCCAATCCTCATTTTGCTTTGTCCCTCCTGGCTAATTAGTCTCAGGACCCTCCTTATAGGTGCGCACACAACGCTCAGTCAAGATGGATCCCACTATGAAGGCGACTGGGAGAAGCAAGACTCATTAAGGTCTGGCTTTGTCCCCTGACTTTTGACCCCCAAGGAGCTTCTTTGCACATGCGTAGTGTCTCCGTTGCCCCCAGAAGGGGGGGGGCGGAGATGCCTTGATCCTTTATTCAAACAAAGTTTTGCCCCTCTTTGTTCTTGCCATGACTGTTATCTTAAGACATCCGCAAGAGACAAAGCTTGGCTATTTACCCCATCTCTGTCATTGCTTCCATTTCAGAGAGCAAACAGGAGGCTGATTTAAATGCCTAACCTGAAGCCCACCTCTCTCCTGTCTCAGGAAATGCGAACAGGGGGCTAGTTGTAAGTGTCCAGCCTGAAGCCCACTTTTCCTGCCCAATGAAATATAAACAGAAGGCCTGTTGTAAATGTCTAACCTGGAACCCATCTATCTCCTGCCTCAAGCTTGGTAAGCCTTGTACATTTGAAATGTAGTATTAAAATAGTAGAAGGTTTACTCTAAGGTGTTAAAAACATTATATTAAAATGTATATTTTGAATAGTATTAAAGATAGCTTATGTACTCATTTATGCTCACTTTAATAAATTTTTAATTCTAATTTTTTCTCTTTTTTAAGGACTAGAAAGAACCCTAAGAGAACACGAGGCCCATTTCACAGAGTCTAAGAAACTTGTACTTAAATTAGCTTCAGGAATGTAAGTAACTTCTCTATTAACATAGTGCTCTGGAATGGAAATTTGAAATCTTCCTCATATTGTAAATATCAGTATTTTTAAGACTTCTTCTTTGGTTTTCATTTTGGTGAAACAAATACAATAATTTACCTAAAGTTGTCTAGGTTAGGAGTAAGTTAACATTATTAGCTAAAGTTTATTGAATTTTTTCTGTGACCAGGCCATGCTAATTGCTTTACAAAAATTATCTTGCTTAATGCTCACAATTAAAATCCTGAGGTCCTAAACCTCCATATTGCAAACAAGGAAACATAGGCACAGAGAAATCAAGTTACTTTCCCAAGGTGGAACAGCTAGTAACTGGCAGTTGGAAATATTAATCCCATGAGATTCAGACTCCAAAGGCCAGAGCTCAACCTAGGATCACGTACATATATATATATATTTTTAATGTCTGAAACATTTATATTAACATATTTCCATACATATTTCCATACAAATACAAATAAAAGATTTTTAGAAATTTCATGTAATGTCTGAAACATTTATATTAACATATTTCCATACAAATAACCCAATGAAAGTTTAGTATTAGTTGTTTTGTTTGTTTGTTTTTTTATACTGCAGGTTCTTATTAGGCATCAATTTTATACACATCAGTGTATACATGTCAATCCCAATCGCCCAATTCAGCACACCACCATCCCCACCCCACCGCAGTTTTCCCCCCTTGGTGTCCATATGTCCATTCTCTACATCTGTGTCTCAACTTCTGCCCTGCAAACCGGCTCATCGGTACCATTTTTCTAGGTTCCAAATACACGCATTAATATACGATATTTGTTTTTCTCTTTCTGACTTACTTCACTCTGTATGACAGTCTCTAGATCCATCCACGTCTCAACAAATGACTCAATTTCGTTCCTTTTTATGGCTGAGTAATATTCCATTGTATATATGTTCCACAACTTCTTTATCCATTCGTCTGTTGATGGGCATTTAGGTTGCTTCCATGACCTGGCTATTGTAAATAGTGCTGCAATGAACATTCGGGTGCATGTGTCTTTTTGAATTACGGTTTTCTCTGGGTATATGCCCAGTAGTGGGATTGCTGGGTCATATGGTAATTCTATTTTTAGTTTTTTAAGGAACTTCCATATTGTTCTCCATAGTGGCTGTATCAATTTACATTCCCACCAACAGTGCAAGAGTGTTCCCTTTTCTCCACACCCTCTCCAGCATTTGTTGTTTGTAGATTTTCTGATGATGCCCATTCTAACAGGAGTGAGGTGATACCTCACTGTAGTTTTGATTTGCATTTCTCTAATAATTAGTGATGTTGAGCATCTTTTCATGTGCTTCGTGGCCATCTGTATGTCTTCTTTGGAGAAATGTCTATTTAGGTCTTCTGCCCATTTTTGGATTGGGTTGTTTGTTTCTTTAATATTGCACTGAATGAGCTGTTTATATATTTTGGAGATTAATCCTTTGTCCGTTGATTCGTTTGCAAATATTTTCT
Organism: Balaenoptera borealis; assembly: GCF_965194805.1. Taxonomy (NCBI): domain Eukaryota; kingdom Metazoa; phylum Chordata; class Mammalia; order Artiodactyla; family Balaenopteridae; genus Balaenoptera; species Balaenoptera borealis. The sequence goes on along the minus strand of NC_138876.1, from coordinate 50,682,575 downwards.
CCCATTCTGAGGGTTGTCTTTTCGTCTTGTTTATGGTTTCCTTTGCTGTGCAAAAGTTTTGAAGTTTCATTAGGTCCCATTTGTTTATTTTTGTTTTTATTTCCATTACTCTAGGAGGTGGATCAAAAAAGATCTTGCTGTGATTTATGTCAAAGAGTGTTCTTCCTATGTTTTCCTCTAAGAGTTTTATAGTGTCCAGTCTTATATTTAGGTCTCTAATCCATTTTGAGTTTATTTTTGTGTATGGTGTTAGGGAGTATTCTAATTTCATTCTTTTACATGTAGCTGTCCAGTTTTCCCAGCACCACTTATTGAAGAGACTGTCTTTTCTCCATTGTATATCTTTGCCTCCTTTGTCATAGATTAGTTGACCATAGGTGCGTGGGTTAATCTCTGGGCTTTCTATCTTGTTCCATTGATCTATGTTTCTGTTTTTGTGACAGTACCATATTGTCTTGATTACTGTAGCTTTGTAGTATAGTCTGAAGTCAGGGAGTCTGATTCCTCCAGCTCCATTTTTTTCCCTCAAGACTGCTTTGGCTATTCGGGGTCTTTTGTGACTCCATACAAATTTTAAGATGATTTGTTCTAGCTCTGTAAAAAATGCCATTGGTAATTTGATAGGGATTGCATTGAATCTGTATATTGCTTTGGGTAGTATACTCATTTTCACAATGTTGATTCTTCCAATCCAAGAACATGGTATATCTCTCCATCTGTTGGTATCATCATTAATTTCTTTCATCAGTGTCTTATAGTTTTCTGCATACAGGTCTTTTGTCTCCCTAGGTAGGTTTATTCCTAGGTGTTTTATTCTTTTTGTTGCAATGGTAAATGGGAGTGTTTCCATAGTTTCTCTTTCAGATTTTTCATCATTAGTGTATAGGAATGCAAGAGATTTCTGTGCATTAATTTTGTATCCTGCAACTTTACCATATTCATTAATTAGCTCTAGCAGTTTTCTGGTGGCAGTTTTAGGATTCTCTATGTATAGTATCATGTCATCCGCAAACAGTGACAGTTTTACTTCTTCTTTTCCAATATGTATTCCTTTTATTTCTTTTCCTTCTCTGATTGTCGTGGCTAGGACTTCCAGAACTATGTTGAATAATAGTGGTGAGAGTGGACATCCTTGTCTCGTTCCTGATCTTAGAGAAAATGCTTTCAGTTTTTCACCATTGAGAATGATGTTTGCTGTGGGTTTGTCATATATGGCCTTTATTATGTTGAAGTAGGTTCCCTCTATGCCCACTTTCTGGAGAGTTTTTATCAGAAATGGGTGTTGAATTTTGTCAAAAGCTTTTTCTGCATCTATTGAGATGATCATATGGTTTTTATTCTTCAGTTTGTTAATATGGTGTATCACATTGATTGATTTGCGTATATTGAAGAATCCTTGCATCCCTGGGAAAAATCCCACTTGATCATGGTGTATGATCCTTTTAATGTGTTGTTGGATTCTGTTTGCTAGTATTTTGTTGAGGATTTTTGCATCTATATTCATCAGTGATATTGGTCTGTAATTTTCTTTTTTTGTAGTGTCTTTTTCTGGTTTTGATATCAGGGTGATGGTGGCCTCATAGAATGAGTTTGGGAGTGTTCCTACCTCTGCAATTTTTTGGAAGAGTTTGAGAAGGATAGGTGTTAGCTCTTCTCTAAATGTTTGATAGAATTCACCTGTGAAGCCATCTGGTCCTGGAGTTTTGTTTGTTGGAAGATTTTTAATCACAGTTTCAATTTCATTACTAGTGATTTGTCTGTTCATATTTTCTGTTTCTTCCTGCTTCAGTCTTGGAAGGTTATGCCTTTCTAAAAATTTGTCCATTTCTTCCAGGTTGTCCATTTTATTGGCATAAAGTTGCTTGTAGTAGTCTCTTAGGATGCTTTGTATTTCTGCGTTGTCTGTTGTAACTTCTCCTTTTTCATTTCTGCTTTTATTGATTTGAGTCCTCTCCCTCTTTTTCTTGATGAGTCTGGCTAATGGCTTATCAATTTTGTTTATCTTCTCAAAGAACCAACTTTTAGTTTTATTGATCTTTGCTATTGTTTTTTTGTTTCTATTTCATTTATTTCTGCTCTGATCTTTATGATTTCTTTCCTTCTGCTAACTTTGGGTTTTATTTGTTCTTCTTTCTCTAGTTTCTTTAGGTGTAAGGTTAGATTGTTTACTTGAGATTTTTCTTGTTTCTTGAGATAGGCTTGTATAGCTATAAACTTCCCTCTTAGAACTGCTTTTGCTGCATCCCATAGGTTTTGGGTCGTCGTGTTTTCATTGTCATTTGTCTCTAGGTATTTTCTTATTTCCTCTTTGATTTCTTCAGTGATCTCTTGGTTATTTAGTAATGTATTGTTTAGCCTCCATGTGTTTGTCTTTTCTACGTTTTTTTCCCTGTAATTCATTTCTAATCTCATAGCGTTGTGGTCAGAAAAGATGGTTGATATGATTTCAATTTTCTTAAATTTACTGAGGCTTGATTTGTGACCCAAGATGTGATCTATCCTGGAGAATGTTCTGTGCGCACTTGAGAAGAACGTGTAATCTGCTGTTTTGGGATGGAATGTCCTATATATATCAATTAAATCTAACTGGTCTATTGTGTCATTTAAAGCTTCTGTTTCCTTATTTATTTTCATTTTGGATGATCTGTCCATTGGTGTAAGTGAGGTGTTAAAGTCTCCCACTATTATTGTGTTACTGTCGATTTCCTCTTTTATAGCTGTTAGCAGTTGCCTTATGTATTGAGGTGCTCCTATGTTGGGTGCATATATATTTATAATTGTTATATGTTCTTCTTGGATTGATCCCTTGATCATTATGTAGTGTCCTTCCTTGTCTCTTGTAACATTCTTTATTTTAAAGTCTATTTTATCTGATATGAGTATAGCTACTCCAGCTTTCTTTTGATTTCCATTTGCATGGAATATCTTTTTCCATCCCCTCACTTTCAGTCTGTATGTGTCCCTAGGTCTAAAGTGGGTCTCTTGTAGACAGCATATATATGGGTCTTGTTTTTGTATCCATTCAGCCAGTCTATGTCTTTTGGTTGGGGCATTTAATCCATTCACGTTTAAGGTAATTATCGATATGTATGTTCCTATGACCATTTTCTTAATTGTTTTGGGTTTGTTTTTGTAGGTCCTTTTCTTCTCTTGTGTTTCCCACTTAGAGAAGTTCCTTTAGCATTTGTTGTAGAGCTGGTTTGGTGGTGCTGAATTCTCTTACCTTTTGCTTGTCTGTAAAGCTTTTGATTTCTCCATCAAATCTAAATGAGATCCTTGCCCGGTAGAGTAATCTTGGTTGTAGGTTCTTCCCTTTCATCACTTTAAGTATATCATGCCACTCCCTTCTGGCTTGCAGAGTTTCTGCTGAGAAATCAGCTGTCAACCTTGTGGGAGTTCCCTTGTATGTTATTTGTCATTTTTCCCTTGCTGCTTTCAATAATTTTTCTTTGTCTTTAATTTTTGCCACTTTGATTACTATGTGTCTCGGCGTGTTTCTCCTCGGGTTTATCCTGTATGGGACTCTCTGCGCTTCCTGGACTTGGGTGGCTATTTCCTTTCCCATGTTAGGGAAGTTTTCGACTATAATCTCTTCAAATATTTTCTCTGTTCCTTTCTCTCTCTCTTCTCCTTCTGGGACCCCTATAATGCGAATGTTGTTGTGTTTAATATTGTCCCAGAGGTCTCTTAGGCTGTCTTCATTTCTTTTCATTCTTTGTTCTTTATTCTGTTCCGCAGCAGTGAATTCCATCATTCTGTCTTCCAGGTCACTTATCCGTTCTTCTGCCTCAGTTATTCTGCTGTTTATTCCTTCTTGTGTAGTTTTCATTTCAGTTATTGTATTGGTCATCTCTGTTTGTTTGTTCTTTAATTCTTCTAGGTCTTTGTTAATCATTTCTTGCATCTTCTCAATCTTTGCCTCCATTCTTATTCCGAGATCCTGGATCATCTTCACTATCATTATTCTGAATTCTTTTTCTGGAAGGTTGCCTATCTCCACTTCATTTAGTTGTTTTTCTGGGGGTTTTTCTTGTTCCTTCATCTGGTACATAGCCCTCTGCCTTTTCATCTTGTCTATCTTTCTGTAACTGTGGTTTTTGGTCCACAGGCTGCAGGATTGTAGTTTTTCTTGCTTCTGCTGTCTGCCCTCTGGTGGTTGAGGCTATCTAAGAGGCTTGATGGGAGGCTCTGGTGGTGGGTAGAGCTGACTGTTGCTGTCCACGTACATATATTTTGACACAGGAAAAATAGCATGCAATTTTAAAAGGGAAAAGGTGAAATTTGAGGAAAGAGAAGGTCATGTGTAAGGGAAAAGATCTCTGCACACCTAAGCTCTCCCTCTGCAATCCTTGCACCAATACTCCCAGCAGGATATAACCAAGCGGGAAAAACTGAGCATAAAATGAATTAACATGATATACCTAACTTCACAGTACAATTTTTACTTGAACAAAAACACGCTTTTTAGAAAACATACATGGTACAATAATCAAATAGTACAGAAATAAAATATAGAAATCATGAAGCAAAAACCCAATTAATCGTGGTGATCATCAGAGCATACCACCAACTGTAAATATCTTAATATAGTTAAAAGTAGGCTGTAAAGATCAACAAATCCAAGCATTATAAGAACTAAAATGGAAAAGAATCTCAGGGTTGGAGACCTTTTCTAGCATCTCAAAATGTAGTGTTATCAGTAAAGAGTCAAGGAAAGTTCCTGAAGTAATTTCTTTTTTACATAGATATTTATAGAGATATGGATGAATGTATATGATGACATCTACATAGATATGGATATCTATAGCTAAGCTTAGCCCTCCTGCCTGGTCTTCCACATTATCACAAAGATATAATAAAAAGAAAAAAAGTCAATATTCATATTTTGAGGAGAACACTAGGCAGGCACTAAGAAGGACAGAAAGAAGTGCAAGAATGGTGAAAAATGAAGCAAGTTGGCAGAGATATTCTTTAGATACGAAAAACTAACAATATCAGAAGAGTTTCATATATTAATGAATGGAAGTTGGGAAGAAACGATAACTTCCAACTTGGATTGTTACAGAGGACTCCAAAATAGATAGGGATTATGAAGTGGATTTTTTTTAAATTGATTGTCTTACAGATGCAAAGAAGAAAAGAGAAACTTTTGGGAGTAAGGGGGTGGAGTCAAGTTTACAAACAGAAGTTGAGGTCAAGACTGTTCAATATGCATTCAGAGACAGTGCTGGATTAGTTTGCCTAGAGAGCAGAGATCCTAGAGAGGATGCAGGATTAATGTCAGAAAAGGTAGATTCATAACCTACCATGAACTATGCTGAATGTGAGGCTAAAGCGTTGGTAGTTCATCTATTCGGCAATTCGATTTTGAAAGACTTTGATCACAAGGATGATACTACAAAAGTAGTATTTTAGGAATAATATTGGTAGAAATGTAAATGATAGACAAGGAAGGATAAAGATAGAGGTGACCAGGTGAAAGTTGCTACATTAGTTCATGTATGAGATTGTAAGAGTCTGAATTAGGTCTATCAGGCTGAAAGTAGTAAGAAAAAAACATAGATGATGCCAAGATTAAATTTAAAGGATTTGGCAAATAGCAAGGGTCCTGGTTATTAAGCTTGAGTGTGGATGCAGGGTACAAACAGCAAGAAGAAAACAAAATAGAATAATGACTCTGATAGATCGGCTATCCTGCAGCCTCAAGCTTTCAGAATGGCACCCCATCAGATAAGGGGTAAGTATTTCTAGAAGAAGAAAAGAGAATAACAACAAAATTGTTAAGAACAGAAGACCTGAAAAGTACACAGAATGTGCAATGATTGGTAGATGTGTTACATAGAATGAAAGGATATTATCTAAATAGTTAGTAATGACTACACCAACCAAGCCAATTTGTGCAAAATCTAAGCTGTCTAGACCAAGCAACAGAAAAAGATTTAGGAGAGAGAAGAAATAAGAAAATTAAGCAAATGGCAAGCAGCCAAGGAGACAAGCAAAACAAGTGGCAGGGGAGAATAGAAACACTGGAAGTAACAAACAGCTGTCACATTGACAAAAAAGAATTGAGTTAACAATGGAGATAGAGGTGGTAGTACAGCTCTGAAGTCTAGTATGACTACAAAATTCAATGTTGTTCATTTAATCACCATTACAGTGACTATTTCCAGGAACAAAAATTAAGAATCCATGTAGTAAGCAGTCCAGATTTACTTATAAAGGCAATGGATAGAATGCTAGATATATGACACCTAAGAAGGAAGGAAGGAGAGAAATTAAGTGAAAAGAGAATTCAAGCCATATAAATCATCTCCCTAGGCCCCTGCTATCTTATAGGAATGTTCTTCCTTGGGATCTTCCTATAGCACCCAACTTCCCTTCATTCAGTCCCTGCACAAATGTCACCTCTCCAACCTCACTAGCTAAGTGAACCACTCACTCAGTCAGCTCAGTCACTCTTTAACTCCCTAAAATGTTTTTGTTTTCTTTATAGAACTTACCGCTATCTGAAATTATATTATGCCTTTATTTTTGAGTATTTTATTTTCTGCCTTGGCCTAGGGCAAGCACATCATCTTTCTTGCTCATCACTGCATTATACAGCTTTGAAAAGTGCCTAAATGTTTGTTGACTGAATGGATAACAACATTTTTGCATTGATGTTCTAATTCACACAAACCTAGGTTGAAATTCTGACTCATCTGTCTATAGTTTTGTAGTAGACATGTGCTTTCTTTCTTCCCAGCATATTCTGGAGAAGCTCCCATCCCTAATCACAGTCTAAGTGGCTCAGGAGACTCGCTTCACCTTCCAGCTCCAAGGGTGGCAACAAACATAGGATGTGTCACTCAGAGAACCCAATCACCCTGGCCACAATGGTTTGTTCATGGATTGGCATGGAGTCCAAATTAAGTCAATTCAGAGTAATTCCCAGGGCTTTCTCTGGAGCTATCCAGTACATGTACTCTCTGGGATCTCTTACAATTAAAATCTAAGCTTGGAGTCACCAGCAACCCCTTTTGTTACTGCGTGGAAGTAGATGCCGGAAAATAAATCCGACATGGAGGGAAATCTAAAAGATGTGAAAAAAAAGACAAATTTCTGATGACAAGGTTTGAATCCCTGGATCTAATGATGCTCACAACTTTCCAAGAATGTGAGACAATCAAAGCCATTGTTTAAGCTAATTTGAGTTGGATTTCTCTCACTGGCAATAGAAAGAGTGCTGACTAGTCAAAATTGTGAGGATTTGGGAGAGTCTCAATTCAGTTATTTGCAAAGCAGTGATAATAACACTTGTGGGTTGTGGAGAAAAATCAATAATAGTTCAAATTATAAAACATAAAATAATAACAAAATACCGAACACATAGTAGATAATAAATGGTAAAAGTGGCTCATGAATTGTTTATAAAACATATACTAGCAAGAGCAGCAGCAGCAGAGTTAACAGTTTGTGGGACATAATTGCTTGTGTTCAAAATAAGTGATAGAAAAACATTTTAATGTCAGATCTGTCCATAAGAGAGAGGGCTGATGTGAGCTAAATTTGGCAATCCAACATGGAGGGAAATCTAACAGATGTGAAAAAAAAGACAGATTTCTGATGACAAGGTTTGAATCCCTGGATCTAATGATGCATGAAATCTAAAACAATGGAAGAGAGAAGATAGATCATACACAGATATGGATGGGAGGAAAAAACAAAAACGTCAGCAAAGGTCAGCAAATTAGGGACATGAGTTGATAAGAAGTTATAGAGAAATGAGCTTTGAAATAATAGAGACAAAAAAATACATATGCAGGTGAGTAAGGGACAGTTGAGATAATATTGCAATCATATGCACTCATCCTGTCACAGAGACCCTGACTTGATTCACTGGACCAATGACATATTTTTGAAATGTCAGAAACTTTACCTAATGTAGTGTATCTTGAATTAATTTACCCAAATAATTAATCAAAGCTAGGTACAGACATCTTCTTGAAATGTGAACTATTTTCTTTCTCAAGATAAAAGCAAAGCTTTAAACAGTTATCCTCAGTCTGAAAGAGAAAATGACTACCTGTACATGACTTGAAAAGAGCTAGCCATGGAACTAGCTAAAGGATCAGCAGAGTGTGCAGTCCTCTACATCAAAAGGGCAGCTGGTCACAGTATTTGCAATTTTTTTAATTAACTAAATACTGTTGAGCATTATTGTATCAAGCAACTATGTGAGCAGCTCTCAGTGAGAAGATGAATGTAATTCCCTATCGTGTTCAAAGGTAATTGAAAATAAATAAAAATGTATATATGAGAGAGACCTTCAAGATGGTGGAGAAGTAAGATGCGGACATCACCTTCCCGCAAATACATCAGAAATACATCTATATGTGGAACAATTCCTACAGAACACCTACTGAACACTGGCAGAAGACCTCAGACTTCCCAAAAGGCAAGAAACTACCCATGTACATGGGTAGGGCATAAGAAAAAAGAAAAAACAGTGACAAAAGAACAGCAACAGGACCTGCACCTCTGGGAGGGAGCTGTGAAGGAGGAAAAGTTTCCACACACTAGGAAGCCCCTTCACTGGCAGAGACTGCGGGGGCGGAGGGGGGAAGCTTCAGAGCCATGGAGGAGAGTGCAACAACAGGGGTGCAGAGGGCAAAGCGGAGATATTCCCGCACAGAGAATCAGTGCCGACCAGCACTCACCAGCCTGAGAGGCTTGTCTGCTCACCTGCTGGGGCAGGAGGGGCTGGGAGCTGAGCCTCGGGCTTCAGAGGTCAGATCCAAGGGAGACGACTGGGCTTGGCTGCTTGAACACAACCTGAATGGGGCTAGTGTGCCGCAGCTAGCTGGGAGGGAGTCCGGGAAAAAGTCTGGAACTGCCTGAGAGGCAAGAGACCATTGTTTTGGGGTGCACGAGGAGATCGGATTCCGAGCACCACATAAATGAGATCCAGAGACAGGCGCGAGCCACGGCTATCAGTGCAGACACCAGAGATGGGCATGAAATGCTAAGGCTGCTGCTGCAGCCACCAAGAAGCCAGTGTGCAAGCACAGGTGGCTCTCCATACCTCCCCGCCTGGGAGCCTGTGCAGCCCACCACTGCCAGGGTCCCATGATCCAGGGACAACTTCCCTGGGAGAGCACATGGCACTCCTCAGGCTGTTGCATGGTCACGCCAGCCTCTGCCACCACAGGCTCGCCCTGCATTCCGTACACCTCCCTCCCCCCGGCCTGAGTGAGCCAGAGTCGCCTAATCAGCTGCTACTTTAACCCCATCCTTTCTGAGCGAAGAACAGACGCCCTCTGGCAACCTACACACAGAGGCAGGGCCAATCCAAACCTGAACCCCAGGAGCTTTGCAAACAAAGAAGAGAAAGGGAAATTTCTTCCAGCACCCTCAGGAGCAGCGGATTGAATCTCCCCAATGAACTTGATGTACCCTGCATCTGCGGAATATCTGAATAGACAATGAATAATCCCAAAATTGAGGTGGTGGACTTTGGGAGCAACTGTAGAATTTGGGTTTCCTGTATGCAACTGACTGGTTTCTGGTTTTATGTTTATCTTAGGTTAGTATTTGCAGTTAATTATCATTGGTAGATTTGTTTATGTATTTGGTTGTTCTCTTCCTTTTTTAAATTTTTTTTTCCTTTTTCTCTTTTTGTGACTGTGTATGGGTATGCTTCTTTGTGTGATTTTGTCTGTGTAGCTTTGCTTTTACCATTTCTTCTGGGTTCTGTCTGTCCATCTTTTCCTTTTTTTTTTTTTTTCCTTTTTTTTAGTATAGATTTTAGCATTTGTTATCACTGGTGGATTTGTTTTTGGTTTGGTTCTTCTCTTCTTTCTTTCCTTTTTCTTTTTTTTTTATTATTTTTTTTATTTTTAATAAATTTTTACTTTTTATTTTATTTATTTTTTCTTTCTTTTTTTCCCCTTTTTCTTCTCAGCCATGTGGCTGACAGGGTCTTGGTGCTCTGACCGGGTGTCAGGCCAGTGCCTCTGAGGTGGAAGAGCCGAGTTCAGGACATTGGTCCACCAGAGACCTCCCAGCTCCACAAAATATCAAATGGCAAAAGCTCTCCCAGAGATCTCCATCTCAATGCTAAGACCCAGCTCCACTCAACAACCAGCAGGCTACAGTGCTGGACACCCTATGCCAAACAACTAGCAAGACAGGAACACAACCCCACCCATTAGAAGAGAGGTTACTTAAAATCGTAATAAGGTCACACACACCCCAAAACACACCATCAGACACAGTCCGGCCCACCAGAAAGACAAGATCCAGCGTCAACCAGAACACAGGCACCAGTCCCCTTCACCAGGAAGCCTACACAACCCACTGAACCAACTGTACCCACTGGGGGCAGACACCACAAACAACTGGAATTACAAACCTGAAAACTGTGAAAAGGAGACCCAAAACACAGTAAGTTAAGCAAAATGAGAAGACAGAGAAACACAGCAGATGAAGGAGCAAGGTAAAAACCCACCAGACCAAACAAATGAAGAGGAAATAGGCAGTCTACCTGAAAAAGAATTCAGAATAATGTTAGTAAAGATGACCCAAAATCTTGGAAATAGAATGGAGAAAATACAAGAAACATTTAATAAGGACTTCGAAGAACTAAAGAGCAAACAAACAATGATGAACAACAAAGAAAATGAAATTTAAAATTCTGTAGAAGGAATCAATAGAAGAATAACTGAGGCAGAAGAATGGATACATGACCTGGAAGATAAAATAGTGGAAATGACTACTGCAGAGCAGAATAAAGAAAAAAGAATGAAAAGAATTGAGGACATTCATAGAGACATCTGGGACAACATTAAACACACCAACATTCAAATTATAGGGGTTCCAAAAAGAAGAGAAAAAGAAAGCAACTGAGAAAATATTTCAAGAGATTATAGTTGAAAATTTCACTAATATGGGAAAGGAAATAGTCAATCAAGTCCAGAAAGCACAGAGAGTCCCATACAGGATAAATCCAAGGAGAAACACACCAAGAAACATATTAATCAAACTATCAAAAATTAAATACAAAGAAAAAATATTAAAAGCAGCAAGGGAAAAACAACAAATAATATACACGGAATCCCCATAAAGTTAACAGCTGAAATTTCAGCAGAAACTCTGCAAGCCAGAAGGGAGTGGGAAGACATATTTAAAGTGATGAAAAGGAAAAACCTACAACCAAGATGACTCTACCTAGCAAGGATCTCATTCAGATTGGACAGAGAAATTAAAACCTTTACAGACAAGCAAAAGCTAAGAGAATTCAGCACCCCACAAACCAGGTTTACAACATTAGCTAAAGGAACTTCTCTAGGCAGGAAATACAAGAGAAGGAAAAGACCTACAATAATAAACCCAAAACAATTAAGAAAATGGTAATAGGAACATACATACAGATAATTATGTTAAATGTAAATGGATTAAATGCTCCCACCAAAAGACATAGACTGGCTGAATGGATACAAAAACAAGATCCATATATATGCCATCTACAAGGGGCCCACTTCAGACCTAGGGACACATACACACTGAAAGTGAGGGGATGGAAAAAGATATTCCATGCATATGCAAATCAAAAGAAAGCTGGAGTAGCAATTCTCACACCAGACAAAATTGACTTTAAAATAAAGACTATTACAAGAGACAAAGAAGGGCACTACATAATGATCAAGGGATATATACAAGAAGAAGATATAACAATTGTAAATATTTATGCACCCAGCATAGGAGCACCTCAACACATAAGGCAAATGCTAACAGCCATAAAAGGGGAAATCAACAGTAACACAATATAGTACGGAACTTTAACACCCCACTTTCACCAAAGGACAGATCATCCAAACTGAAAATAAATAAGGAAACACAAGCTTAAATGATACATTAAACAAGATGGACTTAATTGGTATTTATAGGACATTCCATCCAAAAACAAGAGAATACACTTTCTTCTCACATGTTCATGGAACATTCCCCAGGATAGATCATATCTTGGGTTACATATCAAACCTTGGTAAATTTAAGAAAATTGAAATCGTATCAAGTGTCATTTCCAACCGCAATGCTATGAGACTAGATATCAGTCACAGGAAAAATTCTGTGAAAGATAAAAACACATAGAGGCTAAATAATACATTACTTAATAACCAAGACATCACTGAAGAATTCAAAGAGGAAATCAAAAAATACCTAGAAACAAATGACAATGAAAATATGATGACCAAAACCTATGGGATGCAGCAAAAGCAGTACTAAGAGGGAAGTTTATCTCAATACAATCCTACCTCAAGAAACATGAAACATCTCGAATAAACAACCTAAGCTTACATCTGCAGCAATTAGAGAAAGAAGAACAAAATAACCCCAAAGTTAACAGAAGGAAAGAAATCATAAGGATCAGATCAGAAATAAATGAAAAAGAAATGAAGAAAATGATAGCAAAGATCAATAAAACTAAAAGCTGTTTCTTTGAGATGATAAACAAAATTGATAAACCATTAGTCAGACTCATCAACAAAAAAAGGGAGAAGACTCAATAGAATTAAAATTGAAAAAGGAGAAGTAACAACTGACACTGCAGAAATACACAGGATCATGAGAGATTAGTACCAGAAACTATGCCAATAAACTGGACAACCTGGAAGAAATGGAAAAATTCTTAGAAAAGCACAACCTTCTGAGACTGAACAAGGAATAAATAGAAAATATAAGCAGATCAATCACAAGCACTGATATTGAGACTGTGATTAAAAATCTTCCAACAAACAAAAACCCAGGACCAGATGGGTCACAGGCGAATTCTACTAAATATTTAAAGAAGAGCTAACACCTATCCTGCTCAAACTCTTCCAAAATATAGCAGAGGGAGGAACACTCCCAAACTCATTCTACAAGGCCACCATCACCCTGATACCAAAACCAGACAAAGATGTCACAAAGAAAGAAAACTACAGGCCAATATCACTGATGAACATAGATGCAAAAATCCTCAACAAAATACTAGCAAACAGAATCCACCAGCACATTAAAAGGATCATACACCATGATCAAGTGGGGCTTACCCCCAGGAATGCAAGGATTCTTCAATATACACAAACCAATCAATGTAATAAACCACATTAGCAAATTGAAGGAGAAAAACCATATGATCATCTCAATAGAGGCAGAAAAACCTTTCGACAAAATTCAACACCCATTTACGATAAAAACCCTCCAGAAAGTAGGCATAGAGGGAACTTACCTCAACATAATAAAGGCCATATATGACAAACCTACAGCCAACATCATTCTCAATGGTGAAAAACTGAAATCATTTCCACTAAGATCAGGAACAAGACAAGGTTGTCCACTCTCACCACTGTTATTCAACATAGTTTTGGAAATGTTAGCCACAGCAATCAGAGAAGAAAAAGAAATAAAAGGAATCCAATTTGGAAAAGAAGAAATAAAGCTGTCACTCTTTTCAGATGACATGATGCTATACATAGAATATCTTAAAGATGCTACCAGAAAACTCCTAGAGCTAATCAATGAATTTGGTAAACTAGCAGGATACAAAATTAATGCACAAAAATCTCTTGCATTCCTATACACTAATGATGAAAAATCTGAAAGAGAAATTAAGGAAACACTCCGATTTACTATTGCAACATAAAGAATAAAATAACTAGGAATAAACCTACCTAAGGAGACAAAAGACCCATATGCAGAAAACTATAAGACACTGATGAAAGAAATTAAAGATGATACCAACAGATGGAGAGATATGCCATGTTCTTGGATTGGAAGAATCAACATTGTGAAAATGACTATACTACCCAAAGCAATCTACAGATTCAATACAATCCCTATCGAACTACCATTGGCATTTTTCAAAGAACTAGAACAAAAACTTTCACAATTTGTATAGAAACAAGAAAGACCCCAAAACAATAACCAAAGCAATCTAGAGAAAAAAAAGGAGCTGGAGGAATCAGGCTCCCTGACTTCAGATAATACTAAAAACGTACAATAATCAAGACAGTATGGTACTGGCACAAAAACAGAAACATAGATCAAAGGAACAGGATAGAAAACCCAGAGATGAACCCATGCACATATGGTCACCTTATCTTTGATAAAGGAGGCAAGAATGTACAATGGAGAAAAGACAACCTCTTCAATAAGTGGTGCTGGGAAAACTGGACAGCTATATGTAAAAGAATGAAATTGGAACAGTCCTTAACACCGTACACAAAAATAAACTCAAAATGGATTAAAGACCTAAATGTAATGCCAGACTGTATAAAACTTTTAGAGGAAAACATAGGCAGAACACTCTATGACATTAATCACATCAAGATCCTTTTTGACTCACCTCCTAGAGAAATGGAAATAAAAACAAAAATAAAGAAATGGGACTTAATGAAACTTAAGAGCTTTTGCACAGCAAAGGAAACCATAAACAAGACGGAAAGACAACTCTGAGAATGGGAGAAATTATTTGCAAATGAAGCAACTGACAAAGGATTAATCTCCAAAATTTACAAGCAGCACATGCAGCTCAATATTTAAAAAACAAACAACCCAATCCAAAAATGGGCAGAAGACCTAAATAGACATTTCTCCAAAGACGGTATACATATTGCCAACAAACATATGAAAGGATGCTCAACTTCACTAATCATTAGAGAAATGCAAATCAAAACTACAATGAGGTATCACCTCACACCAGTCAGAGTGGCCATCATCAAAAAATCTACAAACAGTAAATGCTGGAGAGGGTGTGGAGAAAAGGGAACTCTTGCACTGTTGGTGGTAATGTAAATTGATATGGAGAACAGTATGGAGGTTCCTTAAAAAACTAAACATAGAACTACCATACAACCCAGCAATCCCACTACTAGGCATATACCCTGAGAAAACCATAATTCAAATTGAGTCATGTACCGCAATGTTCATTGCAGTTCTGTTTACAATAACCAGGACATGGAAGCAACCTAAGTGTCCATCAACAGATGAATGGATAAAGATTATATGGCACAAATATACAATGGAATATTACTCCGTCATAAAAAGAAATGAAATTGAGTTATTTGTTGTGAGGTGGATGGACCTAAAGATTGTCATACTGAGTGAAGTAAGTCAGAAAGAGAAAAAAAGTACCATATGCTAACACATATATATGGAAACTAAAAAAATAACAAACAAACCATGGTTCTGGAGAACCTAGCGGCAGGACAGGAATAAATACACAGACGTAGAAAATGGACTTGAGGACACGTGGAGAGGGAAAGGTAAACTGGGATGAAGTGAGAGAGTGGCATGGACTTATATATACTAACAAATGTAAAATATATAGCTAGTGCAAAGCAACTGCATAGCCCAGGGAGATCAGCTCGGTGCTTTGTGACCACCTAGAGGGGTGGGATAGTGAGTGTGGGAGGGAGATGCAAGAGGGAGAGGATATGGTGATATATGTATATGTATAGCTGATTCACTTTGTTATAAAGCAGAAACTAACACACCACTGTAAAGCAATTATACTCTAATGAAGATTTAACAAAAATAAATAAATAGATTCTTTGCTCATTTAAAAAAATGTATATATGAGCAAATGCAATTAATTTATTGACAAGTATTTTCTGATGAGTATTTTGAAGTAAGAAACATCAGAGAAGAATAACACAGCAACTTACAAGATAATTCAGAAAACTTTGAAGCCAAAGAAGTAGAGCCTTTTCTAATGAATCCAGATGGAAGTCAAAACCCCACTAATCCTCTAAAATCTAGTCCCAATGCCTGTTAGAGCA
Organism: Balaenoptera borealis; assembly: GCF_965194805.1. Classification (NCBI taxonomy): domain Eukaryota; kingdom Metazoa; phylum Chordata; class Mammalia; order Artiodactyla; family Balaenopteridae; genus Balaenoptera; species Balaenoptera borealis. The sequence continues at coordinate 50,666,772 of NC_138876.1, read as the reverse complement.
TTCTTCACTATAAAGTAACTCTTTGTTTACTTTTGTTTTCCCATCCACCTCCATTAGCCGAGTCCCAAAATTGTGACCTCCTTAAAAGCACATCCTTGTAAACCTAGAACATAATAAAAACCATGGCACCAGGCAGGTGAGCAATAAGAGAATGACAACTAAATGAATGAGTACAGCCAATTTGAGGTGTTTTACATTGCTATTCAAATGAATCTATTTTGGCAAACCTTACTATTATCCTGGCAGCTGCCAGTGAATCAAGTTCACGTGATTTTTAAGAGAATAAGAGTGAATTGATTGTTTTAGCATTTGCTAATCTTGAAATTTCTCATAGCTTAGAAAATGCCATCATCTAGGAGCTTCCAAAGATATTTTCTCCTTATTACTTACACAGTACAAGCTAATTCATGGATGAATGAAAAACATGTTTTGCCTTTACCATCTTTTCATATGTTTAGTGAAAGTTAATTTCAGAACTGTATGCTTAGCTGAAGAAAGCAAAGCTATTCTACTGCTATAATATTGAAGAACTCACCCCAAGGAAGCAGGGTTAGTGTCTGTTAATATTTTTATCATTTTCCTTCTCTCCATTGTTACCTTATTAATTCAACTAATGGACCAGAGTGTTTTTCAAAATATGAAATGCTATTAAGCAGAGTTCTGAGGAAAGTTGATTCACCTGAAGGAATAACATAAGAGTTCTAAGTTCAATACAATATTATAAAGGGAATTTCTGTAATATTGCATATACTTAGAATTCAGAGTCAAATGTTATTGAAAACTTAAGGGGAAATTGTGACCTGAAGTCAATATGCAGAATTGTTAATATAGAATAATGAGTGGTTAAGAGCACAGACTTGAAGCTGGTGTGTCTGAGCTTGAATCCACCACTTGTAGGTATAGAACCTGAACAAGTTAATTTATCTCTCTAAACAGCTTTGTTATCTGTAAAATGAGAATAACAATAATAATGCCCACCTACAGATTAGATAGTCCATGTGAAATAGAGGGTTCAGTACCTTTTTAGTTAATACTATTATTATTATTGCCTTATGATTTTGAAGATATTTTAGGCCTCAGGCTTAGTCAAGTCTTTCTAAAGCTTCCTAATATACACATTGAAATAGGGGTTATCCCTCCTTCACACTCAACAAACTCCAGGCTAATGAAGTAGATGTATGTTTCCTGAGTCAATAAAGAATAAATTATTTAGAATTGGATAATATTAACAGATGAAAGGACACAGGCATCTATACAGAGGAGGAAAAAAAGAGGTTTTTTCCAGAAGGTAAGAGAACCACTTGGTAAAATGTTCTTCAACCCAGAAATGCAGAACACAGTGCTGAGTGAGTACTAACTCAAAACGTTGCCCTGAAGCTTACTTTCTTGAAGATTAACTAATGGGAGTGTGTGTGTGTGCACGTGCGTGTACTCATGTACATTTAATAATTTCATTTTTTTCATAAAGGAAATACAAAATGCACAGATACAGGACCCCCAGGTAAGGTTGTCAGATTTAGTAAATAATAATACAGCACACCAAGGTGAATTTGAATTTCAGATAAACACTTGATAATTTTAGTAAAAGTATGTCCCAATCATACCCCTGGGTTGGTATCCTGGAAGGTGGAGGTACTCAATATCAGATTAATATGGTTAGCCCTGCCCCAGAACCAGTGGAAGAAGAGAGGATGAACTTTGTGAAAGTTCCAATTAAATGAGATTTCCCAGGAAGAGGTCAGAAAAAGTTAGGGACATAATCACCATAACAACCTCAGTAGACAAGAGGTTGCATAGATATTCTCAAACATTATTTCGAGCTTTGTGAGACCTTCAGACACCACAAAACTTTGATTTAAGTTCTTAGCACATAGTAGGCCTCAATAAATAGATTTTATTCAATAATTAGAAACAAAAGTATCATCAAATTTTATGGTTAATTTTTTTCTCAAGGTAAACAGCAGCATGCTTTTCTGTTCAATTGGTACTGAAAAGTTGGCAGGTGTTAAAGAAAAGACCCGTAAATTCACTGCCTGCTTTCATAACATTGTATAAAGCTTTTAAAAATAATTCACCTATCTATATTTAAGCTTTTATTGTGGTCCTGCTATTACATGACTAGAACATTTTAGAACCATTTTCTCCAGTCCTTTCATATTCTAAGTGTCTGTGCAGAAGTCAAACTTATGCATTTGGAATTGAGATTAAATTTCCTGAATGCTTTTGGCATTGCTGAGTGCTGTCATTCTCATCACTGTTCAGCACCAATGCCATTGGATAAAGTAGAAAAAAAGTTAAAATATTGCAGCAACTGAGTGATATGTGGGACACAGAGCTGTAATAGTGACAGAGCTTGAAGCACAGTCTTACTGGATATGACAGAGCATGTAATGCACCTGAAATTGGGACCCATGTAGTGACTAACAGTTTCAATTTTCTGAGTTTTATAGAATTCTGTATTATGTTTGACAGCTCTGTTTCACACCAATGGCTGGTTCCATAATGCTAACAAAGTAAAGTTGAGAAAATGTCACTAAAAAAAAGAGAATGCAAAAGGTGTATGCAAGCTTTAAGTCCATAAAATATAATTTCCTATGGGAAATTCCTGGCTTCATATTGTTATGACATTTTTGGAGTATGCAACTGCAAAACTTGGCTCTTCCCCATGCATATATTGAAAAGTTTATTCAAGGGTACAAATTGGAGGTGGGAAGGAGGGAGGCATGGTGCTGCTGGACCTGTCTGTGATCTCCCCCAGTGCATTTTTCTACTCCTTAGCTTCCTCAACACCCTCCACATCTGCTCTTAAGACTCGGGATTGTTACATTCACAGAAGAGATTTTCCCCCCCAATGAGGTTAAAACATAAGATTAGGTTCTAGCAAGACTGAGACAGGTAACCAATCTCATTGGTCATCCCCTCCATCTACCCCCTGGCAACTTCCAAATGTGGTGAGGAATTGAGTTGTGCTAGACTGTATATAAAAATGAGAATCTCCTGCCCCAGTTAAATTATTCCAGGGATACTCTCCTGCCATACCCAGCTGCCTGTGGTGCAGAGAGGTCCAGCCCTCTTATGTCGTCCCAGAAAGAATGTTCCCAAGGACATGTGAAAAGGTAACCGGGAGCAGAATCTTATAACCTAGTCTCTGCCTTCTCTTCCTTTTCCAACTTTCTTCCTGTTTCAGCCAAATCTACACTGGCATTGTGAGTCCCCCTGTTTTTCTAGCCTCCCAATCCACAGCCGGTTTCCTTTTGTGTATGCAGCCATTTGTCAGAGTGATAATTATCTGGTAGCTGCTCCTCTGACCGGGCCTCAGGGCCCTGTCTGGTGAGCTGCTCCCAAAGGCAGCCCTGGGGAGAGTTTTCTGTCATTTCCTGGGTCTTGCCTTCCTAATTCTGATCCCAGAGGGGTGGAGGTGGACACCTGTTCTCAATTCCATAACAATAATGACTTGTAATTTAAAAACACATCATAATCAGGCATTGTATCATGATGGACAGAGTTCAGGCTTTGACATCAGAAAATCAAGGATTTGAAATCCTGACTCAGGCCCTAACTAGCCATGTGACCTTGCCAAGTTTACTTAACTTTCCCGATCCTCAGTTTCTACATTGAAAAATGGAGGTACAGTACTGATGCTGTGCCTATAAGGAGAAGAGTGAAATGAAGATTTGTATAGTATATATTGTAACTCTGCCCCCAAAATGAGGTTTTCTGATTACAAAATATACTTCATTTTATACACTGCTATCTTTCACCTTCCTTCCTGAAAAAATTAGGGGTTAGAAAGTTTCTATTATCTGTCCACTCATCCTCTATGCTGTTATTTTGTACTCAAAGGAACATTTTTTGCAAGATTGTTGAAGTACTCAGTGCAACTCCATTAGGGAAATCAATTATGTGTTATACGACATTGCCCCAATGGGAATATTTGTGCTTATGAAATTCACTGGTCTCCTGGGTTTCCTGTTTTTATTTTATTATTAAATGCAATTGAAATCTACCTACAACAAATGTTATTCATTATTAAAAGGCAAAGATATTTTATTTAAAAGAAACACACTGTTTACTGCCTATGTGTTTGTTTATGGGATCTTCTGAAGTCACTTAATTCAGATGTATTACAGCAGTCTGCTCTCTCATACTGCTGTATGCATCCTCATCTAAAGGGGCACAGAGGTAAAGTCATTTGGTAAGCCATGTTTCTACAGAAATCCAGACCAAAATGTATATCAGCCATAGCATACAATAATGATACAGTGGTTGCTTATACTGTTAAGCTGCCCAAAATTTGTCTTCCTTTAGTCCTTTAAAATGCTTAAGGGAATCCCCGGTGTCTGGGTCCTGGGCACTTGTCATCAATAACAAACGATACCCTCAAAAATCAAGACAATGTAGCCAGAAACCATACACCATATTTCCTGCTGAGAAGTCATTTTCAGAAACACTTCTTAGAAAGTGGGTTTCTGAAAATCAAAGTAATCCAAGATATATTTCCATCATTATTTATTGGTGTTAACTGCAACAACCATATATCTTATCTTGTAAATGTTTATTTTTATAAAGGTACTCTCATTAGCTTTCTATACCGACCATGAGTATTTGAAAGCTTACTTGATAGGACTGTAAAATTTAGGGGAACAATAGTAACAACTTCCACTATTGGACAAATAATACGTACCAGACATACTTTAATTTAATCCTTACAACAACCTTAGTAGGTAAGAGTTATTACTGCAAATATTACAAATAATGAAACATTTTTTATTTATTTTCACTTATTTAATTTATTTATTCTTATCATTTTCTTATTTCTTATAAATAAGGAACCTGAGACTCTCAGAAGATAAGTAACTAATCTTCATTGCTACTGCTAAAGCCAAATCCAATTTCAAGTTTTAATTCTAGAGTAGAACCAAAACATGAGAATCATTTTGACAGTCATTTAGACAGTCAGTTCAACCTCAATACCCAAAGCGAGGGTCAATCTGGACTGCCTTCCAGAGTCAGACAGGTAAATAAAAGAGATTCTGCTGTTAAAACAACAGGAAATGGTAGAGTCTGTGGCAGAACTGGAGGTATGGGTCCCCTCTAAAGGCATTCAGATTCAACATATTCATAACAATTTATCAATGAAACTAAATACATTTAGTGACCAGCTTCAATCCACAGACAATGTGCTTAAAACTCTCAATGTCTAGACTGATTTTAGGGGGAAATGGAGCCATGTTTCACCATGGAATATTTCAGAATATTCTTTGCCATTTATAAATACTGACTCTATGACCGGTAGAAATAAAGCAGATATGAAAATAGAAGAGAGTGAACTGTTAGTTTTCAAGAAAGAGATGATTAGAAAAGAATATCAGTATGATTAGAAACAAATGTTACAGTTTAATTAACAGAAAAATCAATAGTACCCAAGGATATTAAAGAGTAACATTACAGAGAATAAGAGTTGATGCAAAAATTTATTCCCATATTTGAAAACAATTACAATGATATAAGCAATTCATCATATTCCCAACTACCATAAAAGAGCATATTTGAGGTGGGGAGGGGGTAAAAAGCAGAGGGGAGAAGGCGAGGTTGTTGAGGAAGCAACTAACATGTATGCTTGCTATGTGTCATGTTTTGTACTAGGGATTTCATCCATTCTAAGATTACTAATTTAAAAAATGAAAGAATACTAACAAATATTTATAAAATCTCACAGTGTACAAAGGCAAAATCATTCTTAAAAATTAGGAACATATACAATTACAATAATAAAAAGTATCATCAATTTGTTTGTCACCTCCTATAATATCAGACCACATAACTAAAGGAAATGTCAGGAAAACTTGCTACAGAATTTTGGATACAAAATATTTACATCAACATGTTGCTACAGCAGATATCTTACAAAAATACCCCGTAAACCAGCAGTTAAGAGGTATTATAGTTTGTAAATTTAGAAATAGCTGTGTTTTTTACAGCTGCATTGTAATGTCACAATACTAATACTTCAAGTTTTATAAAGTATTAGCTAATAGCAGACCTAACATCTTCATCTTACATTATCTCTGCATAAATGACACATCTTTTCATAATAAAAGTCAACAAGGTCCTGGCATGTTTCCTAAGGTTAATGGCTATTGACATCAATATAGTGAAAAGTGAACTAGGTTTGGGAATTTGCCAAACTAAAGAAATCTGTGAGATGCCTCTTGGATATTCACCACAACAAAGAGTGACAAGTATCAAAAAAAAAAAAAAAAAAAAAGATTGCTGGGGAAGGTATCCAGAGTCACTTGGTAAAAAGGTTAGCTTTTTCATTGTCTAAAGAGAAAGGTGAACAAAGTATAGAGAAAGGTGGAGTCAATATGGTGGACTAGGAGGATGCAAAGTTCAAGTCTCTGCACAACTAGGGCACCTACCAGGAACTGGTGGGGGACCATGGACACCTAAGGTGATGAGAGGAACCCCCAGCAATTGGGTAAGATGTGGGGGGTAATGAGAGGGGAAGATAAGTGGAGGCCAGATGGGACCAGTGCCCCTGAGGGACAGCCGAGGAAGGGAGAAGGATCCCACACCTGGAGGGGGAAAGGGGAGGACTTTTGGGAAGACAGAGGATAAAAAGGGAGCATGGTCAGCATTTCCTCTGCCCACTTAGGCCCCAGGGAGCCTGCTGAAATCCCGGGCCTGATCCTCTGCCCACTGAGGCCCCCTCCAGCTGTGTGGGTCCTGAGGGAGTGTGAGGGAGAGAAGGGGGAGCAAAAATAAAGGCCAGACCAATGGGAATGGCACCCCTGAGAGGCAGCTGGGGGAAGGGAGGAGTTCCCATACATGGAGAGACCCACCCATGGTCAGGAGTTCAGCACCGATGGGGGAGACCCTCGTGGGGGTGGTGGAGGAATGGAAGGGAGTGTAACCAGTGCTTTCCCTGCCCACTTGGGCACCAGGGAACCTGTTGGGCTCCTGGATCTAATCTCCAGCCCTTGGAGGCTCCCTCTGTCAGCACAGAGCTTAAGTCCTGACCCTACACCCCCACCCAGGACCCTACCTCTACACATGGCACTCTGAGACCCACTCTGAGACCCCTTCAACTGTGCAGGACCTAAACCCTGCCCACACACCCTCATCCAAGGCCTTACCTCCAGACTTTAGAACTCCACACTCCCCAGGCCCCCATCAAGCCGTGCTGCCTTTCCCCCACCACTTGCAAGCCTGGAGCCTAGGCCCAGCCCCATACTTAAATGTCACCCCACCTAGGCCCTGCCCACACCCTAAACCCCACCCCTGCCTAAGTTCCACCCTCTGCCTAAGCTCTGCACCCCACAGCCAAGGCCTTTTCTGGCCTTTTTTTTTTCCTTTTTTGATATTTTTTTTCTTTTTTTTCCTTTCTTTATTTTTTTTTTCTTCTTTTAGGGTGTGGTTCTGCTTTATCTAGTAGTTGCTGATTCATTTATATTTTGATTTTTTCTAATAAATCTTTTATTTTTCTTATTTTATTTTATACTTTATACATTGGTATTGTTCTTCTCCCTTTGGCTTATTCCCTTTTTTCTTTTCTTTTCTTTTTCTTTTTTTTTTCCCTCTGTTGTGTTTCTGTTTTACCTTGTTGTAGTTGTTTCAATTATATTTTTATTTTTTCTAATATATTTGTTGTCTTTCTAATTTTATTTTATGTTTTATTATTTGTTATTGTACTGGTCTTTATTTTTCTTTTCTTTTGCCACACCAAGTGGCTTGCAGGATCTTGGTTTCCAGGTCAGGAGTTGGGCCTGAGCTTCTCTGATGGGAGAACCAAGTCCAACCTGCTGGACTAACAGAGAACCTCTGATGCCAGGGTATATTAATTGGAGTGAGGTATCTCTGAGGTCCTCAACTCTGCACCAAGACCCAGCTCTATCCAACTGCCTGCAAACTCCAGTGCTGGATGCCTCAAGCCAAACAACCAGTATGACAGGAATACAGCCCCATCCATCAAAAAAAATGAGAGGACAAAAAATATGTTACTGATGAAGGAGCAAGGTAAAAACCTACAAGACCAAATAAATGAATAGGGAATAGGCAAACTACCTTAAAAAAAAAATTCAGAGTAATGGTAGTAAAGATGATCCAAAATCTCAGAACCAAATGGAGAAAATACTGGAAACATCACAGAAAAAACTAAAGAGCAAATGAACAGTGATGAACAACACAATAAATGAAATTAAATATACTCTAGAAGGAATCAATAGCAGAATAACTGAGGCAGAAGAACGGATAAGTGAGCTGGAAGATAAAATGGTAGAAATAACTGCAATGGAGCAGAATAAAGAAAAAAGAATGAAAAGAATTGAGGACAGTTTCAGAGATCTTTGGGACAACCTTAAACACAACAACTTTCTAATTATAGGGGTCGCAGAAGAAGAAGAGAAAGAGAAAGGATCTGAGAAAATATTTGAAGAGATTATAGTCAAAAACTTCCCTAACATGGGAAAGGAAATAACCACCCAAGTCTAGGAAGCACAGAGAGTCCCATAGAGGATAAATCCTAGGAGAAACACACCAAGACACATATTAATCGAGGTAGCAAAAAATAATTCAAAGAAAAAATGTTAAAAGCATCAAGGGAAAATCAATAAATAACATAAAAGGAAATCCCCATAAGGTTATCAGCTGATTGTTCAGCAGAACCTCTGCAGAAGGAAATGGCAGGATATATTTAAAGTGGTAAAAGGGAAAAACCTACAACCAAGATTACTCTACACAACAAGGATCTCATTCAGATTCAATGGAGAAATCAAAAGCTTTACAGACAAGCAAAAGCTTTGAGAATTCAGCACCACCAAACCAGCTTTACAACAAATGCTAAAGGAACTTTTCTAAGTGGGCAACACAAGAGAAGAAAAAGACACACAAGAACAAACCCAAATCAATTTTTAAAATGGTAATAGGTACATACATATCAATAATCACCTTCAATGTAAAGGGATTAAATGCTCCAACCAAAAGACACAGACTGGGTGAATGGATACAAAAACAAGACCTGAATATATGTTGTCTACAAGAATCCCTCTTCACACCTAGGGACACATACAGACTGAAAGTGAGGGGATGGAAAAAGATCTTCCATGCAAATGAAAATCACAAGAAAGCTGGAGTAGCAATACTCATATTAGATAAAATAGACTTTAAAATAAAGCCTGTTACAAGACATAAGGAAGGTCACTACATAAAGATCAAGTGATCAATCCAAGAATAAAACATAACAATTATAAATATTTATGTACCAGATATAGGAGCACCTCAATACATAAGGCAAATGCCAACAGCCATAAAAAGGGAAATCTAAAGTAACATAATAACACCACACTTACACCAATAGACAGATCATCCAGACAGAAAATAAATAAGGAAACACAGCTTTAAATGAACAATAGACCAGATAGACTTAATTGATACTTATAGGTCATTCCACCCAAAAGTGGAAGAATACACTTTTTTCTCAAGTGGACATGGAACGTTCTCCAGAATAGATCACATCTTAGGTCACAAATCAAGCCTTGGAAAATTTAAAGCTCATCAAAATCATATCAAGCATCTTTTTGGACCACAACACTATGAGATTAAAAATCAATTACAGGAGAAAAACTGTAAAAAACACAAACACATGGAAGTTAGACAGTGTGCTGCTAAATAACCAAGAGATCACTGAAGAAATCAAAGAAGAAATTTAAAAATACATAGAAACAAATGACAACAAAAACACAACAATCCAAAACCTATGGGACACAGCAAAAGAAGTTTTAAGAGGTAAGTTTATAGCAATTCAAGCTAACCCCAGGAAAGAAGAAAAATCTCAAATAAACAATCTAACCTCACACCTAAAGCAACTAGAAAAAGAAGAACAAAGAAAACCTAAAGTTAGTAAAGGAAAGAAATCATAAAGATCAGAGCAAAAATAAATGAAATAGAAACAAAGAAAAAAATAACAAAGATCAGTAACAATAAAAAGTTGGTTCTTTGAGAAGATAAATGAAATTAATAAACCTTTAGCCAGACTTATCAAGATAAAGAGAGAGAGGATTCAAATCAATAAAATTAGAGATGAAAAAGGAGAGATTACAACTGACACCACAGAAATACATAGGATCATAAGAGACTACTGCAAGCAACTGTATGCCAATAAAATTACAACCTGGAAGAAATGGACAACCTGGAAGAAATGGACAAACTCTTGGAAAGGTACAACTTTCCAAGACTGAACCAGGAATAACTAGAAAATATAAACAGACCAATCACAGGTAATGAAATTGAAACTGTAATTAAAACTACTCCAACAAATAAAAGTCCAGGACCAGATGGCTTCACAGGCGAATTCTATCAAACATTTAGAGAAGAGTTAACACCTATCCTTCTCAAACTCTTCCAAAAAATTGCAGAGGGAGAAACATTCCCAAACTCGTTCTATGAGACCACCATCACCCTGATACCAAAACCAGACAGATATCACAAAAAAGAAAATTACAGACCGATATCACTGATGAACATAGAGGCAAAAATTCTCAACAGAATACTAGCAAATAGAATCTAACAACACATTAAAAAGATCACACACCATGATCAGTGGGACTTGTCCAAGGAATGCAAGGATTCTTCAAAATATGCAAAACAATCAATGTGATACACTTTATTAACAAATTAAAATAAAAACCATATGATCATGTCAATAGATGCAGAAAAATCTTTTGACAAAATTCAACACATATTTATGATAAAAACTCTCCAGAAAGTGGACATAGAGGGAACAAACCTCAACATAGTAAAGGCCATATATGACAAACCCACAACAAGCATCATTCTCAATGGTGAAAAACTGAAAGCATTTCCTCTAAGATCAGGAGCAAGACAAGGATGCCCACTCTCACCACTTTTATTCAACATAATATTGGAAGTCCTAGACATGGCAATCAGAAAAGAAAAAGGAATACAAGTTGGAAAAGAAGAAGTAAAACTGTCACTGTTTGCAGATGACATGATACTACACATAGAAAATCCTAAAGATGCCACCAGATAACTACTAGAACTAATCAATGAATTTGGTAATGTTGCAGGATACAAAATTAATGCACAGAAATCTCTTACATTCCTATACACTAACAATGAGATATCAGAAGGAGAAATTAAGGAAACACTCCAATTTACCATTGCAACAAAAAGAATAAAATACTTAGGAATAAACCTACCTAAGGAGGCTAATGACCTGTACTCAGAAAACTATAAAACACTGACGAAAGAAATCAAAGAAGACACAAACAGATGGAGAGATATACCATGCTCCTGGATTGGAAGAATCAATATTTTGAAAATGACTATATTGCCCAAAGCAATCTACATGTTCAATACAATCCCTATCAAATTACCAATGGCTATTTTCACAGAATTAGAACAAAAATTATACAATTTATATGGAAACACAAAAAACCCTGAGTAGTCAAAGCAATCTTGAGAAAGAAAAATGGAGCTGGAGGAATCAGGCTCCCTGACTTCAAACTATACTACAAAGCTACAGTAAGCAAGACAGTATGGTACTGGTACAAAAACAGAAATATAGATCAGTGGTATAGGATAGAAAACCCAGAGATAAACCCAAACACCTACTGTCACCTAATCTATGACAAAGGAGGCAAAACTATACAATGGAGACAAGACAGCCTCTTCAATAAGTGGTGTTGGGAAAACTAGACAGCTACATGTAAAATAATGAAATTAGAACACTACCTAACACCATACACAAAAATAAACTCCAAATGGATTAAAGACCTAAATGTAAGACCAGACACTACAAAACTCTTAGAGGAAAACATAGGGAAAAAACACTCTTTGACATAAATCACAGCAAGATCTTTTATGATCCCCTCCTAGAGTAATGAAAATACTAACAAAAATAAGCAAATGGGACCTAATTAAACTTAAAAGCTTTTCCACAGCAAAGGAAACCATAAACAAGACAAAAAAACAACCCACAGAATGGGAGAAAATATTTGCAAATGAAGCAACAGACAAAGGATTAATCTCCAAAATATACAAACAGCTCATGCAGCTCAATATCAAAAGAAGAAACAACCCAAACCAAAAATGGGCAGAAGACCTAAATAGACATTTCTCCAAAGAAGATATACGGTGGCCAAGAGGCACATGAAAAAAAATGCTCAATGTCACTAATTATTAGAAAGATGCAAGTCAAAACTACAATGAGGCATCACTTCACACTGGTCAGAATGGCTATTATCAGAAAATCTACAAACAATAAATGCTGGAGAGGGTGGGGGGAAAAGGGAACCTTCTTGCCCTGTTGGTGGGAATGTAAATTGATACAACCACTATGGAGAACAGTATAGAGGTTCCTTAAAAAACTAAAAATAAAACTACCATATGACCCAGCAATCCCACTACTGGGCATATACCCTGAGAAAACCATAATTCCAAAGAACACATGTACCCCCATGTTCATTACAGCACTATTTACAACAGCCAGGACATGGAAACAACCTAAATGTCCATCTACAGATGAATGGATAAAGAAGATGTGGTACATATATATAAAGCAATATTACTCAGCTATATAAAGAAATGAAATTGGGTCATTTTTAGAGATGTCTATGGATATAGAGTCTGTCATACTGTGTGAAGTAAGTCAGAAAGAGAAAAACAAATACCGTATGCTAACACATATATATGGAATCTAATTTTTTTTTTTAATGGTTCTGAAGAACCTAGGGGCAGGACAGGAATAAAGACGCAGATGTAGAGCATGGACTTGAGGACACGGGGAGCAGGAAGGGTAAGCTGGGTTGAAGTGAGAGAGTGGCATTGACATATATGCACTACCAAATGTAAAATAGATAGCTACTGGGAAACAGCCACAAAGCACAGGGAGATCAGCTCGGTGCTTTGTGACCACCTAGAGGGGTGGGATAGGGATGGTGGGAGGGAGAGAGATGCAAGAGGGAAGGGATTGTGGATATATGTATACGTATAGCTGATTCACTTTGTTATACAGCAGAAACTAACACAGCATTGTAAAGCAACTATACTCCAATAAAAATGTTTTAAAAAGAGACACACAAAAAAAGAAAGAGTAAAACAAATATTATATATTAACACATATATGTGGAATCTAGAAAAATGGTACAGATGAACCTATTTGCAGGACAGGAATAGAAAGGCAGACATAGAGAGCAGACATGTGGACACAGGGAGGGAAAGGGAGGGTGGGATGAATTGGGAGATTAGATTTGACACAAATATACTACCATGTGTAAAATAGATAGCTAGTGGGAACCTGCTGTATAGCACAGGGAGCTCAGCTCAGTGTTCTGTGATGGCCTAGTTGGGTGGGATGGGTGGGGGAAGGAGGTCCAAGGGGGAGGGGATGTGTGTATGTATATGGTTGATTCTCTTCGCTGTGCAGCAGAAACTAACACAACATTACAAAGCAATTATACTACAATTAAAAACAAGTATAAAGTAGAATGTTATTATGGGAAAATAGATCTATGAGAAATAATCTTCACGGAGAGACTGTCTTTTTAAATTACTAATTTTTTCTAGCTCCCCAAATAAAGAAGGAGCAAGAGAGATTTTATAACAAACCCTAATCCAATGAACTAGATTTTTAAAAATTGTTTCTGTCATTTTTTTTTTTAAACATTTTTTTTTTTTAATCAATTTATGGTTGTGTTGGGTCTTCGTTTCTGTGCGAGGGCTTCCTCTAGTTGTGGCAAGTGGGGTCCACTCTTCATCGCGGTGCGCGGGCCTCTCACTATCGCGGCCTCTCTTGTTGGGGAGCACAGGCTCCAGACGCGCAGGCTCAGCAATTGTGGCTCACGGGCCTAGTCGCTCCACAGCATGTGGGATCTTCCCAGACCAGGACTCGAACCCGTGTCCCCTGCATTGGCAGGCAGATTCTCAACCACTGCGCCACCAGGGAAGCCCCTGTCATTTTTTTTATAATTGCATATTTGAAAACAATTCTATAAGCTTGACTGGCAATTTAATTAACAACTTGAGGCTAGATGCCAATGGCCAAGATGTAGGTTTTATAAAAGCAAGCATCCCTGCAGAAAGCAGAGCTCTTTCGTCTTTTTTCTGAACAGAAACAATATGTTTTATTTTGAATTAAACAAATCAAAACAAATCAAACAATCTTAGTCTTGAATCCCATCTCTACCATTTGCAAACTATATAACTGTAGACTGAAACCTTCTCCTCCCCAGGTTCCCTTTTAATAAAATGGAAATGGTGACAGTTATACAGTCACATGGACTAAAGGAAAAAGCAGAACTCTGTAACACAATTCCTCAGGGTAATCAATCTATAAATTCATATGTGCATTCATTAATGTAATAAATGTTTCTTGAGACCCACTACAGGCTAGACCCTATTCTTGGTGCTGGGAATATAGCAATGAACAATTCAGAAAAGGTCCAGTCCTCATGGAATTTGCATTCTAGTGGAGGAGACAGAAAATAAATAAGCAAATACATAATATAATTTTAGTCAATGACACAGATTTGAAAAAATAAAGCAATGTAAGGGGTAAATAACAGAATGAGAGGAGGGGAAGAAAGCTAGATTCTTTTAGATGGGGTCATGAAGGGAGACTTCTCTGAGGAGGTAACATTTGAGCAGGGGACATGAATTATGTAAAGGAGAGAGCTCCACAAGATCTGAGGGAGAGCATTCCAGACAGAGGAGAGAGCAAATGCAAAGTCTTTGGATTCTGGAATGAAGTTAGCAAAAACTAGAAGAAAGCCTGTATGGCAGAAGCACAGTAAATGGGGGGGAGAACAAAAGGAAATGAGACTGTTGTGATAGCTACTGGCAAGGCTACCAAAGATCTATGCTAAAGGATCATATTCTAAGAATGATGGGTGTAAGGAGAGGCGTGACAAAGTTTAGGTGTCAATGTTCCCTTAATCACAGTTTTATCAATCATTAACCCTAACTACCTTGTGCATGTTTCTGAAACCTGGGAAGGGTGGCCAAAGTTTGGAAGTGGCATTATTTATTGACAATGTTGTTCATTAAATCAGTCATTCATAAGTGTGTTATACTTACATAAAGTGTCTATGCTAGATGATTCATTAAATCAGATATTTAATTTTTTACTGCAGGCAATATATATAGGCAATTCATATTAGCATATAAATTGTACATATACTAATATAATTAGTATATATATGATTTATATACTAATATATATTGCCTATACTGTATGTAAACCATATCTTCCATAAAGTGGAAACAGTAGAAACAAAACACAAAAACCTAAAGGAAAAACTTTTAATTTGATACTAAGTAACCATGGTCTTTCATCCCCTCTTTCAAACTACTACTATTACTTTTCTACCTGCTGAGAATCATTAAATGACTGATGTGAAAGTATTCAAAAGAAATCTGCAAGACACTAACAAAACACATATACAATAGATTTCTTTAAAAGCTTTAAAAAATGTATTTGTCCCTCCAAAAACATATTTTACTACCTGAAGAGAAGCAAAATGAAAGGCAAATAAAATAAAGGGGTCATGTTGCATAATTCTGAATTCTTAAATGTTTAGAGTAATTTACTAATCTTGATATACTTTACTTATTTAACTAAAGAAAGAAAACCATAAGACCTAAATAACATGCATCAATGATTAGGAAACCAACTTCAAATTACTTAATTTGGTCGATTTGAAAGTATGGAAATAAGGGAAGTTTTAAAACCAAAGCTATCACATTAACAACACAACATCATGCAAGAAAAAATTTTTTAAAGTTGATCCCATTCCCACTCCAGAATGTACCAGAAACAGTTGTCCAAAGAAATACACAGTTTTAAGTGTTGCTAGAATATGCCTCCATCGTTGCTCATTAGAAGGTAGCCCTTCAATGTCTGAATGGAAATTACAACCCCTACTGGAGGCCAGCTGGATAACAGTCAAGGGTCAGAAGGGCCAAAAAAGGTGATAGAACTAGATCTGTGGCTGCACACTCAGAAGAAGAGACAGGCACTTGGGACGAACTCTTGTGGCAGTATTACATACAAATCATAGTGGAAGATTCTTGCCCACACAGATCTGGGTAAACCCTTCATGGCTTTATGTGACCCCATTCTCCAACCTTACAGAACAGGGCTATGAATTTAACTAGTCTTGGAATTTACCTAGCTGAAGATATATATTTTTGAAAATTGATGACAAACTATGCAAATAACTGTCTTTCAATCATTTGGGGAAATTAAGGGTAAAGTTTCTTTCAGACCAGGAACTAAAGATCCAGTTAGCATTCTCAGGTTTATAAGGAGATCAACTCTCTCCATGGCTATTAGGTGGCAACTTTAAGGTTTTATAATACTATTACAGTAATAATAACAATGACAAACATTTATTGAATATTCAATTAGTCCCATGCATTGTCCTAAATCCTTTACATGTACTATCTCATTTAATTATCACAATGTCTCTCTGGAAAAGCATTGCACAAAAAAGAACATGGTGGGATGGATATGTATTAGTGAAAATTTATTATCCTGACATTGTGCTGAATTCCCAGGAAAATCCTAAAAGCTATTTGCACACATCTCAACATTCCTTGGAGTTAACTTCAGTGCTGACTTAATACCACCTATAAGCTATACTTTATTGTTTATTCACTCCTAGTAAGAGCTTAGCTTTTAAAAAGTCACATGTGTGTCATTAGGAATGAAAGACTTTATGCATGGTTCATTAATACACAGTTACACACATGGTGATTAGTCCATTAATCTCAATGATCTCAGAGCAGAAAAGGGCAAAGATGCTGACCCCAATCATGTTCTTAAGTTCCTTCCTTCCTTCATTCATTCAGCAAGTATTATCAGAATTGTACTGTTAAAAACAAGAGGAGCATATCTAGCATTGCTGTTATTATAAGCTTAGTGGGGAAACATTATTACCCACTGATCAAGCATAACACTTTGAATTACCTTGAAAGTGCTTAGGGAAAAAGTAATTCTTCTATTAGATAATCAGGAAGTATCATAAATTATAAAACATAACAGTTATTGTTTAGTAGGCATTTGGTAAAATAGCATTTTTCTTGGCTAGTTCTGAGTGTGTAGTATACAAAGGACAAATTAAATTTGTCCTTTTGAATTATATATTTAAACATGTATGGTATATGCTGAAGCATTCGAGAACACTTTTCCAAGGGTGCCTTTCAACTCATTTATAGATAGCAACTCTATATGAGACTTAACTAAAAATATTTATTCAGTACCACCTCCTGACACTAGCAGTAGGAATAAGGGATGTTTTATCGATGAACATAGTTGCCCTACATGATATCAGCCTCAAAAGGCATATTTATTCTCTCAGCCTGAATGATTCCTATAACTATTGTGAAAAGTAGCACTTGCTATTATTTGTCCTACAGTGACCTACTTCAAGTTTTAAGATTTGCAAACATCAATATTCTAAAATTTGGTGTGCTTGTTTATATGCAAATCATATGTATTTGGTGTGCCAGTTTGTAACCAATTTGGAGTACAGCCAGTGAGTGTATAAACAGCAATCATTTTTCCCCCAAGTCATCACATTTCATCAGTCCACATGTGGAAATAACTAACGTTGGTTGATTTGGCTCTTCTCTGAGCATTTCTTGTACCAGTACGTCTTTTTAAAGTGGCAGCTACTCTACCCAAGACCTTCCCAATGCACATAGTTCTAGTTTTTGTTTAAACTGGAGTAATATTCAGAGAACTTTAGGAAGGCTACAGACAGGGGCTTAAATAAATAATTAAGATTATTTACTTCTACAGTAGTAAGTGTTACTATCCTGTTATTCTAAAATATTCAAAACACAACAGATCTTTGTAAGAAGCTAACTCCCCACTATATTGTAAAGCCCTGAAAAAAGAGTCTATGCATTTTTTAAAATTTTATTTATTTTTGGTTGTGTTGGGTCTTCAGTGCTGCACACGGGCTTTCTCCAGTTGTGGCAAGTGTGGGCTACTCTTCGTTGACGTGCATGGGTTTCTCATTGCAGTGGCTTCTCTTGGTGTAGAGCACGGGCTCTAGGCATGTGGGCTTCACTAGTTGCAGCATGTGGGCTCAGTAGTTGTGGCACGTGGGCTCAGTAATTGTGGCTCACGGGTTCTAGAGCACAGGCTCAGTACTTGTGGCACACAGGTTTAGTTGCTCCGCGGCATGTGAGATCTTCCCAGACCAGGGACCGAACCCATGTCCCCTGCATTGGCAGGCAGATTCTTAACCACTGCGCCACCAGGGAAGTCCAGAACCCATGCATTTTTTACCTCAATATATAAAACAGATTCTCAATATATTTTATCAAATTAAATTTGTATTAATTATGTTATTTTGAAACAAGCATAGCATACATTCCACAAAGAATCTAAAATGTTCATTTTAACCTAAAATGTCAACTACTTGACATTTCACTTGATCTCCAAGACCCCATCTTTTTTCAGATAAAAAATGATAGATGAATAAAATGTCCAAGAGTTAAGGAATGAGAAAGAAAGGAAGTCAACAGTCTGGATAATATCTATACTGAATAATCACTGTCTCTCTCCTCCCATCCTTAGCTGGTTATGGAATCGTCTACTGATGGCCCATAAAAAAAGTAATATAGATTCCATATATTATGGAATCTATATTGTTAGCATATATATGTGTTAGCATACGGTATTTGTTTTTCTCTTTCTGACTTACTTCACTCTGTATGACAGTCTCTAGGTCCAACCACCTTGCTACAAATAACTCAATTTCATTTCTTTTTATGGCTGAGTAATATTCCATTGTATATATGTGCCACATCTTCTTTATCCATTCATCTGTCGATCAGCAGAAACTAACACACCGTTGTAAAGCAATTATACTCCAATAAAGATGTTTAAAAAAAGTAATGTAAATGAAAATATGTCAATGGGGCTGAGCTTATAAAAAAGGAAAGACCCCTTACAAAATGGAAAACACAACTCATTTGATGAAATAATTAAGGAAAACTAATGGAAATTTGGATACAAATGAAAGCCAAGAGATTCTAAAAGTAACATTGGATTAATGAAATCTACTGTGACCTTCTCTCAAAATAAGTCCACACTTCAGACAAGCAATTAAAAGAGCTCACAAAATATAGACTGCATAGCTAATGCCACAGAATGCAAGTCTGAGGAATTTATAGGGTAATAATAAAAATCTCTAATAAGTTGCTTTACTTAAAATGGCAAAAAGACAATTAATGGGGTTAATCACTAGACAGCAAAGTATAAAATATTTGCTAAAATGAAAGCTAATTAAACACATAAAGCTATGGTAAAGACAATCTTGAAAGTACAGGACCTCATATAGAATCTAAATTTTGTCTGCCTCGTTTCTCCTTTGGAAACTAGGATACACACCACAAAAGATGCCAGGGTAGTAAGGAGAGCAAGGATGTCCTCAAAAAAGATTTGGTAACTCTGCTGTCAGTGACGCTCCCTTTATCAGCCTGATACTCATGGGATCTGTTCACCTTTCAATAGTGTAATATGGGGAGAAGAAAATCAAATATTGGTTTATTCACTAGGTGATGAGAGAAGTGATCCTCCAACCCACAAGCTTTATTAACAAACCGTTACGAGAATTCATCTTTGCTTTCTACTCAAAAACTATTCCTTATGTAAATGAGAGAATTTGGCACAGAGCTCAGTGTTTGGGCTGAATATTTTGCCTTGATAAATCTTCAAAAAAGAGCTTTCTACAAAGTTTTACTGTGGGTAAAAATTGATGTTTGTCCTCCATTTTGGATTCAAGTGAAGAATGTCTTCATGTGAATCCTGGCAATCCCCATATCCTTTGGGGGTTATGATCTAAATGCAATAAAGTTAGGACAACAAATGTCAGGCTTGAAAGCTCTAATTCCTATGAGGAATCCTCCTTAGAGTGTAGCAAAGGCCCTAATATATTGATATAATCCCTAATACTCTGTTAAAAATAGGGAGAAGTAGAAAAATCTGATAGAGTTGGTGCCCGAAGTCATCAAAGAAAAGTGTGGACTGAGAAGGCTACTTCTTATTTCCAAGAATTCAAATTTGTCAGCGTTGAACAAAACTTGGAGGAAAGATAATAATTTAGCTTAAACCAAAAAGTGAAATGAAAACAAAGCTATTGCAACTAAACAAAGCATCCTTTTGAAAAATGTAATATCATTTCACTACATTCAGATAATACGCATTCACTTTAGAAAATTAGAAAATATAGCTTAGCAAAAGAAAAAAATGCAAAGAATGAATACTAGACTCATCATCCAAAGACAAGCAATAGTAACATGTTGATATATTCCAAGCTTTTTTTTTATACATCTGAAAACTTTTTCTTTCTTTCTTTCTTTCTTTTTTCTGTAAAATGGTATCAGAACATACATACTATTTTATAACTTTTTTCTCAACTTTGAACACCTTCTCATACTTAGAAATATATAGGTTACATGTTTTTTTAAAGGCTACATAGCATGTTTTTTAAAGGCTACAATTTATGTTTATATATTAATTTGCTTATTTCAACATTTCCCAAATTATCTTACGTGAAACACTAGTTCCACAAGATACACTAGTTTTAGTTTTTTAAGAGGACTATAGCATGCTACATCTCTTAAACATGCCATTATGAAACACTTTTTAATAGGAATCTCTTAGGATTAATGTCCCTCAGAACACGTTTTGGAAAACACACTCTAGGGTGTAGTCAAGTACTGATCTGAGTCAATACTAAGAATGTTGTGCCTTTGTGGTTAGGGAAGGAAGTTATCAGTAGAAGTAACAATGAAGTTTGAAAGTCCTTGCCTCAGTATGAATTAGTAGAGGCCACGACCTACTTCTAACCTGGCAAAAAGAGCCCCTTCAGGAGAGATAAAAGATAAGAATTTGAGGCCAAAGATCTTGACAGTAAGAAAAGGTAATTTTTCCTAATATTTCTTCTAGTCAAATGATCTTCAGAAAATCAAGAGCATGTCAGGAGAGGAAAGCCCTAACCCTACCTGTCTCTGGAAAAGCAGTTAAAACTAACATCTTCAAGTTTCAGTACTGCAGAACTGGAAGGACAGGATATGTGACTCAGAGATTCAGGATCCAAACTCTTCTCTCCCTCTTTGGAGATGACTAACATCTGGTATCGATCAATAGGACGTAGTGAGAATACGTGCCAGGGAAATGGCATGCTCACAATGGGATCCTCAAACTGAAACTGCCCTTTTTGAGAGCAAAAATCCCACAAGGAGGGCAAAGTCTCCGAATTGGAGAAGATTTGATCTCTGCCTGTAGTAATCATTTAGAATTAAAAGGAAAACAAATCCATTCTGAAAGCCAGAGCTTCAGGACAGTGAAACTAAGAGTGAAGCTTCAGATCTTGTTGGAAACATCTCATGTGGAGCAAGCAGAAATTGGTCTGGGTAATAATCCAGCTCTGGGGTCAGGGCAGGCTGTACTTAGTGTAGGAAGAGTTTGAGTGTAAAGGCTTTTGGTGGGCTTTTGGTTTGGTTTATTTCAGGCACTTTTCAGATGTAGAAGTTTCTTACCCTAGCCTTTTTTTTTTTTTTTTCAATTTGTTCTCTGCTACAGACAAAGTTGACAGACAAGCATATGAATTTTAGAGAAAATGGAATCTTAGACAAAGGTGCTAGAAAAAGATACTGATGTCAAAGTAGCATAGATTACCCAAGATCCATGGAAAGCAGAAGGTTTGAAAAAGCAAGATTCAGAGAAGAGTCCATCACAGAAAGGATTACCGTGGCCCTGACCAACAACCACAGCAAAGAAATAAGAAAGCTTGAGAACCTAAAAGAGTTTTTAAGATACAGATAAAATTCAGGATGAGTCACAACCATGAAGTGCTATGCTCATCCAAATAAAAGTTCTAAACTTTAATGAGTCTTCATTGAGTTAAGAATCAAGGTACCTGGAACTTGGGATCAAAGGATGAATGGAAAGCCAAATCAAGTAGCTCTACACATCTGATTTAAGCAGAAAAAATAACTACTGATAGTTAACATGTATTGAGTACTTTTACTATATGCCAGGCACTATTCTAATTGCTTTAAAGTAGGAGCTATTATTATTCCCATTTGCAGGTGAGGAAACTGATGCATAGAGAGGTTTAGCAATTTGTCCTCCATTTTATCACCACCAAGTAGCAAGTCAAAGATTCCAGCCCAGGCTGTCTGGCTCCATACCCGAAGAAGAGTGCCTCAGAAAAGACCTGGGAACTGGGGGCACCACTTTTGCATATTTCTTCTTTGACAGAAGATGTGTTTTGATGGCCTCTTTGAGACAGGAGATAGGCTGCATAGGAAGTATGCCATTTCCCACTCTCCTCCTCCCACTCTGCAGGTACAGCAATATCTGTAAAGGCCACCCTGTGGTGCCAGCAGGTAACCTTCTCTGAGAGCAGAGTGACAATGGCAGAAGCTCTCCCTTCTGCATGGAATGTGCTAATGGAGGATCTGCCCCTCTTCTTGGATCATTTCCTTGTGCTGACTACTCTTAGGGTGACCAGTTTGTCCTGGTGTGTCTAGGACTGTCCCAGTTTTAGCACTGAAAGCCCTGGGCAAACCAAGATGGGAAGTCACCCTAAATCTTATAAAGTCATTATGGCAAGTAACATCTATATTTACCATCTTCCCAAATCAGGATGGGACTCAAGGAGAAGTAAACAAGTCTGGGAAAAGGATTTCCTTTGTGATCTATCCCAATTCACAGGATAGGATACCAGACTTATCTCAAATGGTGTCACACAGGAAATATCCAGTAGCATTGTATGCTAGCTGGGGCTATAGATTTTGCGTACTAGAACCAAGCAGGATAAGTTGAAGATCTTACAGCAGTCCAGTAGATGTGTTGTTAGATGAATATTTTCTTTTTTTTTTTAAATAAAATATAGTTGATTTACAATGTTGTGTTAGTTTCTAGTGTACAGCAGTGATTCAGTTACATATATATACATATGTATGTATGTATTCTTTTTCATATTCTTTTAAAAAATATTTGCTTTATTTATTTTTTTATTTTGTTACTTATTTATTTACTTATTTATTTTTGGCTGCATCAGGTCTTAGTTGCACCGTGAGGGCTTCTCTCTAGTTGTGTTGCATGGGCTCCAGAGCACTCGGGCCCAGTAGTTGCAGCGCGTGGGCTTAGTTGCCCCACGACATGTGGGATCTTAGTTCTCCGACCAGGGATTGAACCCACATCCCCTGCACTGGAAGGCAGATTCTTAACCACTGGACCACCAGGAAAGTCATATTATTTTATTCATGTTATGGTTTATTAGAGGATATTGAATATACTTCCCTGTGTTATACAGTAGGAACTTGTTTATCAATTTTATATATAATAGTTTGTATCTGATAATCCCAAACTCCTAATTTATGCCTCCCCCACCGCCTGTCCCCTTTGATAACCGTAAGTTTGTTTTCTATGTCTGTGAGTCTGTTTCTGTTTCATAAATAAGTTCATTTGTGTCATATTTAAGATTACACATATAAGTGATACCATATGGTATTTGTCTTTCTCTTTCTGACTTACTTCACTTAGTATGATAATCTCTACGTCCATCCACGTTGCTGCAAGTGACATTATTTCATTCATTTTTATGGCTGAGTAGTATTCCATTGTGTATATATACCACACCTTTATCCATTCATCTGTTGATGGACATTTAGGTTGATTCCATGTCTTGGCTATTGTAAATAGTGCTGCTATGAACAATGGGATGCATGTATCTTTTTGAATTATATTTTTGTCTGGATATATGCCCAGGAATGGGATTGATGGATCATATGACAATTCGATTTTTAGTTTTTTGAGGAACATCCATACTGTTTTCCATAGTGGCCACACCAATCTACATTCCCACCAACAGTGTGGGAGGGTTCCCATTTCTCCACACCCTCTCCAGCATTTGTGACTTGTAGACTTTTCAATGATGATCATTCTAACTGGTGTGATGTGGTACCTCATTGTAGTTTTGATTTGCACTGTAATAATTAGAGATGTTGGGCATCTTTTCATGTGTCTGTTGGCAACCTTTACATCTTCTTTGGAGAAATGTCTATTTAGGTCTTCTGTCCATTTTTTTAATTGGGTTTTTGTTGTTGTTGCTGTTATTGAGTTGTATGAGCTGTTTGTATATTTTGGAAATTAAGCCTTTGTCAGTCACATCATTTGCAAATATCTTCTCCCTGTCTGTAGGTTGTCTTTTCATTTTGTTTATGGTTTCCTTTGCTATGCAAAAGCTTATAAGTTTGATTAGGTTCCATTTGTTTATTTTTGCTTTTATTTCTATTGCCTAAAAAAACAATGGTATGATTTATGTCATAGAATGTTTTGCCTATGGTCTCTTCTAAGAGTTTTATGGTGCTATATATCTTATATTTAAGGCTTTAATCTATTTTGAGCTTATTTTTGTGTATGGTGTGAAGGTATCTTCTAAATTTATTGATTTACATGTGGCTATCCAGCTTTCCCAACGCCACTTGCTGAAGAGACTCTCTTTTCTTCATTGTGTATTCTTGTGTCCTTTGTGAAAGATTAATTGACTGTAGGTATGGGGGGTTATTTCTTGTCTGTCTATTCTGTTTCATTGATCCATATGTCTGTTTTTGTGTCAATACCATGCTATTTTGGTTACTGTAACTTTGCAGTATCATCTGAATTCTGGGAGGGTTATGCCTTCGGCTATATTCTTTTTCCTTAGGATTGCTTTAATAATTCTCAGTCTTTTATGGTTCCATATAAATTTTAGGATTATTTGTTCTAGTTCTGTGAATAATGTCATGTGTAATTTGATAGGAATTACATTAAATCTGTAGAATGCTTTGGGTAACATGGCCATTTTAAAAATACTAATACTTCCAATCCAGGAACATGGGATACCTTTCCATTTCTTTGAATCATCTTCAATTTCTTTTATCAATGTTTTATAGTTCTCAACATATAAGTCTTTCACCTCCTTGGTCAGGCTTACACCTAGGTATCTTCTTTATGTGATTTTTAAGGAAATTTTTTTTTACTTTCCCTTTCTGATATTTCACTCTTATTGTAAAAAAATGCAACAGATTTCTGTATGCTAACCTTCTATCCTATCTTGCTGAATTTGTTTATCAGTTCTAGTAGTTTTTGTGTAGAATCTTTAGAGTTTTCTACATATAATATTATGTCACCTGCATAGAATGACAATTTTACCTCCTCTCTTCCAACTTGGATACCTTTTATCTCAACATAGATGAGTATTTTCTAAACAATGAGACAGTGTTGACAGCTTAGCATGTAAACCCGCCATTCCAATGTTTGTCTGAAAAACGTATTTGGCTAGTACACAAACGGATGGAGGGTCCAAGAGCAAGGGTAATTCAGGTACCCTGTTTATTGGAACACTGTATTTGTTGGTTTCCAACCTCAGGAGTCCCCTGGTTAAAATCTGAAGCTGACAGCTGTATACAGAGAGCAAGGAGAGACTAAAGAAAGAGATAGACCACTCCAGATTGATAGGTGACAGGTCTAATAAACAAGAGAATTTATATATGAGACTTCTCTTGAGCGGCCACAACAGTGGGGGAGAGTGCAGGGAATGAGGAGTGTCTGACTGCCTGGTCCAGCTTGCAGGTCCTCTCGGTGACCTCTCTCAACATTATCTAAATAAATCCACCACCATTTTAAGAATGAGTAATCAGAAACCAGAGCAAAAATACTTTGGTAAAAATGTTGCAAAACATGGGAAAAGTAACGTTACACTGAGGATTCAGTGTAGGATGCAACCACTCTGTGAACTTATAAAAAGTCATTGAATTGTATACCTTAAATTGGTAAATTATAGGGTATAAATTATATCTCAATAAAACTGTTTTAAAAAATTCTCAGGATGAATATAGACTTGGCATCTAAAAATCAAAGATAACTTTAAAGAGTAAAAAGACTGAAGTGCAATAAAAATAGAAGAACAAGAAAAAGATGCCAAAAGATATAACAAGAGAAAGAAAATTCATAAACTAGGTGTTCATCTCACAAAGTTAGAAAATGAACCATTATGGAATCCTAAGGAAAACTAGAGAGTGGAAATAATAAAGATAAATGCTGTAATCAATTAACTAGAAAAAAGATAAAAGAGTCTATAAATAGGCTTAAGATTCTGATTATTTTTTCGTCTCTTATCATATCACACAGAAAGGCTAAATCCATGTTCACCAAATTTGGATAGTGGTACATTTAGTATAGTTATATTTAAAATACAGGTTATGTCACATAGCATAATTTCATTGGGTGTGTGTGTAGGGTTAGGGAATTACTACAAAAACACAGGCAGACATTTTCTTTTTAATTTTTATTTTATATTGTAGTATAGTTGATTAAAAATGTTGTATTAGTTTCAGGTGTACAGTAAAGTGATTCATTTATTCATATACATGTATCTATTATTTTTCAAGTTCTTTTCCAATTTAGGTTATTACAGAATATTGTTATTACAGAGGAGAGTTCCCTGTGTTATACAGTGGATCCTTGTTGGTTATCTATTTTAAATACAGCAGTGTGTATGTGTCATCCACAAATTCCCAATCTACCCATCCCCCACAACCCTTCCCCCTGGTAAAAATAACTTCATTCTCTAAGTCTGTGAGTCTGTTTCTGTTTTTTTTTTTTTTTTTTTTTTTACCTGTTTTTAAAAATTACTGAATTTTATTTTATTTATTTTTTTATACAGCAGATCCTTATTAGTCATCAATTTTATACACATCAGTGTATACATGTCAATCCCAATTGCCCAATTCATCACACCACCACCCTGACCCCCCAGCCACTTTCCCCCTTGGTGTCCTTACGTTTGTTCTCTACATCTGTATCTCAATTTCTGCCCTGCAAACCGGTTCATCTGTACCATTTTTCTAGGTTCCACATGTATGCATTAATATACGATATTAGTTTTTCTCTTTCTGACTTAATAAACTATGTATGACACTCTCTAGATCCATTCACGTCTCAACAAATGACCCAATTTCATTCCTTTTTATGACTGAATAATATTCCATTGTATATATGTACCACGACTTCTTTATCCATTGGTCTGTCAATGCGCATTTGGGTTGCTTCCATGACCTGGCTATTATAAATAGTGCTGCAATGAACATTGGGGTGATGCGTCGTTTTGAATTATGGTTTTCTCTGGGTATATGCCCAGTAGTGGGATTGCTGAATCATATGGTAATTCTACTTTTAGTTTTTAAAAGAACCTCCATACTGTTCTCCATAGTGGCTGTATCAATTTACATTCCCAACAACAGTGCAAGAGGGTTCCCTTTTCTCCACACCCTCTCCAGCATTTGTTGTTTGTAGATTTTCTGATGATGCCCATTCTAACTGGTGTGAGGTGACAACTCATTGTAGTTTTGATTTGAATTTATCTAATAATCAGTGATTTTGAGCAGCTTTTCATGTGCTTCTTGGCCATCTGTATGTCTTCTTTGGAGAAATGTCTATTTAGGTCTTCTGCCCATTTTTGGATTGGGTTGTTTGTTTCTTTAATATTGAGCTGATTTATATATGAGCTGTTTTATATATGAGCTTAATATGAGCTGTTTATATATTTTGGAGATTAATCCTTTGCCCATTGATTCATTTGTAAATATTTTCTCCCATTCTGAAGATTGTCTTTTCGTCTTGTTTATGGTTTCCTTTGCTTTGCAAAAGTTTTGAAGTTTCATTAGGTCCCATTTGTTTATTTTTGTTTTTACTCCCATTACTCTAGGAGGTGGATCAAAAAAGATCTTGTGGGGCTTCCCTGGTAGCGCAGTGGTTGAGAATCTGCCTGCCAATACAGGGGACATGGGTTCGAGCCCTGGTCTGGGAAGATCCCACATGCCGCGGAGCAACTAAGCCCGTGAGCCACAACTACTGAGCCTGAGCGTCTGGAGCCTGTGCTCCGCAACAAGAGAGGCCACGATAGTGAGAGGCTGTGCATGGCGATGAAGAGTGGCCCCCGCTTGCCGCAACTAGCGAAAGCCCTCGCACAGAAACGAAGACCCAACACAGCCAAATATAAATAAATAAATAAATTTATAAAAAAAAAAAAAAGATCTTGCTGTGATTTATGTCACAGAGTTCCTATGTTTTCCTTTAAGAAGTGTATAAAAAAAAAAAAAGAAATGTATAGTGTCCAGTCTTACATTTAGGTCTCAAATCCATTTTGAGTTTATTTTTTTGTGTATGGTGTTAGGGAGTGTTCTAATTTCATTCTTCCACATGTAGCTGTCCAGTTTTCCCAGCACCACTTATTGAAGAGACTGTCTTTTCTCCATTGTATATCCTTGCCTCCCTTGTCATAGATTAGTTGACCATAGGTGCATGGGTTTATCTCTGGGCTTTCTATCTTGTTCCATTGATCTATATTTCTGTTTTTGTGCCAGTACCATATTGTCTTGATTACTGTAGCTTTGTAGTATAGTCTGAAGTCAGGGAGTCTGATTCCTCCACCTCTGTTTTTTTCCCTCAAGACTGCTTTGGCTATTCGGAGTCTTTTGTGTCTCCATACAAATTTTAAGATTTTTTGTTCTAGTTCCGTAAAAAATGCCATTGGTAATTTGATAGGGATTGCATTGAATCTGTAGATTACTGTGGGTAGTATAGTCATTTTCAAAATGTTGATTCTTCGAATGCAAGAACATGGTATATCTCTCCATCTGTTGGTATCATCTTTAATTTCTTTCATCAATGTCTTATAGTTTTCTGCATATGGGTCTTTTGTCTCCTTAGGTAGGTTTATTCCTAGGTATTTTATTCTTTTTGTTGCAATGGTAAATGGGAGTATTTCCATAATTTCTCTTTCAGATTTTTCATCATTAGTGTATAGGAATGCAAGAGATTTCTGTGCATTAATCTTGTATCCTGCAACTTTACCAAATTCATTGATTAGCTCTAGTAGTTTTCTGGTGGCATCTTTAGGATTCTCTATGTATAGTATCATGTCATCTGCAAACAGTGACAGTTTTACTTCTTCTTTTCCAATTTGTATTCCTTTTATTTCTTTTTCTTTTCTGATTGCTGTGGTTAGGACTTCCAAAAGTTTGTTGAATAATAGTGGTGAGAGTGGACATCCTTGTCTTGCTCCTGATCTTAGAGGAAATGCTTTCAGTTTTTCACCTTTGAGAATGATGTTTGCTGTGGGTTTATCATATATGACCTTTATTATGTTGAGGTAGGTTCCCTCTATGCCTACTTTCTGGAGAGTTTTTATCATAAATCGGTGTTGAATTTTGTCAAAAGCTTTTTCTGCTTCTATTGAGATGATCATATGGATTTTATTCTTCAGTTTGTTAATATGGTGTGTCACATTGATTGATTTACGTATATTGAAGAAACCTTGCATCCCTGGGATAAATCTCACTTGCTCTTGGTGTATGATCCTTTTGATGTGTGGTTGGATTCTGTTTCCTAGTATTTTGTTGAGGATTTTTGCATCTATATTCATCAGTGATATTGGTCTGTAATTTTCTTTTTTTGTAGTATCTTTGTCTGGTTTTGGTATGAGGGTGATTGTGGCCTCATAGAATGAGTTTGGGAGTGTTCCTTCCTCTGCAATTTTTTGGAAGAGTTTGAGAAGGGTGGATGTTAGCTCTTCTCTAAATGTTTGATAGAATTCACCTGTGAAGCCATCTGGTCCTGGACTTTTGTTTGTTGGAATATTTTTAATCACAGTTTCAATTTCATTACTTGTGATTGTTCTGTTCATATTTTCTATTTCTTCCTGTTTCAGTCTTGGAAGTTTATACCTTTCTAAGAATTTGTCCATTTTTTCCAGGTTGTCCATTTTATTCGCATAGAGTTTCTTGTAGTAGTCTCTTAGGATGCTCTGTATTTCTGTGGTGTCTATTGTAACTTCTTCTTCATTTCTAATTTTATTGCTTTGAATCCCCTCCCTCTTTTTCTTGATGACTCTGGCTAATGGTTTATCAATTTTGCTTATCTTCTCAAAGAACCAGCTTTTAGTTTTATTGATCTTTGCTTTTGTTTTCTTTGTTTCTATTTCATTTATTTCTGCTTTGATCTTTATGATTTCTTTCCTTCTGCTAACTTTGGGTTTTGTTTGTTCTTCTTTCCCTAATTCCTTTAGGTGTAAGGTTAGATTGTTTATTTGAGATTTTTCTTGTTTCTTGAGGTAGGCTTGTATAGCTATAAGCTTCCCTCTTAGAAATGCTTTTGCTGCATCCCATAGGTTTTCAATCATCGTGTTTTCATTGTCATTTGTTTCGAGGTATTTTTTGATTTCCTCTTTGATTTCTTCAGTGATCTCTTGGTTATTTAGTAATGTATTGTTTAGCCTCCATGTGTTTTTGTTTTTTACGTTTTCTTCCATGTAATTCATTTCTAATCTCATAGCGTTGTGGTCATAAAAGATACTTGACATGATTTCAGTTTTCTTAAATTTACTGTGGCTTGATTTATGACCCAAGATGTGATCTATCCTGGAGAATGTTCCATGCACACTTGAGAGGAAAGTGTAATCAGCTGTTTTTGGATGGAATGTCCTTTAAATATCAATTAAATCTATCTGGTCTATCATGTCATTTAAAGCTTCTGTTTCCTTATTTATTTCATTTTGGATGATCTGTCCATCGGTGTAAGTGAGGTGTTAAAGCCCCCCACTATTATTGTGTTACTGTCGATTTCCTCTTTTATAGCTGTTAGCAGTTGCCTTATGTATTGAGGTGCCCCTATGTTGGGTGCATATATATTTATAATTGTTATATCTTCTTTTCAGATTGATTCCTTGATCTTTATGTAGTGTCCTTCCTTGTCTCTTGTAATATTCTTTATTTTAAAATCTATTTTATCTGATATTAGTATAGCTACTCCATATTTCTTTTGATTTCCATTCGCATGTAATATATTTTTCCATCCCTCCACTTTCAGTCTGTATGTGTCCCTGGATCTGAAGTGGGTCTCTTGCAGACAGCATATAGATGGGTCTTGTTTTTGTATCCATTCAGCAAGCCTGTGCCTTTTGGTTGGAGCATTTAATCCATTCACGTTTAAGGTAATTATCGATATATATGTTCCTATGACCATTTTCTTAATTGTTTTGGGTTTGTTTTTGTAAGTCCTTTTCTTCTCTTTTGTTTCCCGCTTAGAGAAGTTCCTTTAGCATTTGTTGTAGAGCTGGTTTGGTGGTGCTGAATTCTCTTAGCTTTTGCTTGTCTGTAAAGCTTTTGATTTCTCCATCAAATCTGAATGAGATCCTTGCTGGGTAGAGTAATCTTGGTTGTAGGTTCTTCCCTTTCATCACTTTAAGTATATCATGCCACTCCCTTCTGGCATGTAGAGTTTCTGCTGAGAAATCATCTGTTAACATTATGGAAGTTCCCTTGTATGTTATTTGTCGTTTTTCCCTTGTTGCTTTCAATAATTTTTCTTTGTCTTTAATTTTTGCCAATTTGTACTATGTGTCTCGGCATGTTTCTCCTTGGGTTTATCCTGTATGGGACTCACTGCACTCCCTGGACTTGGGTGACTCCTTCTTTTCCCATGTTAGGGAAGTTTCTGACTATAATCTCTTCAAATATTTACTCAGGTCCTTTCTCTCTCTCTTCTCCTTCTGGGACCCCTATAATGCGAATGTTGTTGTGTTTATTGTTGTCCCAGAGGTCTCTTAGGCTGTTTTCATTTCTTTTCATTCTTTTTTCTTTATTCTCTTCCTCAGCAGTGAATTCCACCATTCTGTCTTCCAGGTCACTTATCCGTTCTTCTGCCTCAGTTATTCTGCTATTGATTCCTTCTAGTGTAGTTTTCATTTCAGTTATTGTATTGTTCATCTCTGTTTGTTTGTTCTTTAATTCTTCTAGGTCTTTGTTAATCATTTCTTGCATGTTCTCAATCTTTGCCCCCATTCTTTTTCCCAGGTACTGGATCATCTTCACTATCATTATTCTGAATTCTTTTTCTGGAAGGTTGCCTATCTGCCTTCGTTTAGTTGTTTTTCTGGGGTTTTATCTTGTTCCTTCATCTGGTACATAGCTCTCTGCCTTTTTATCTTGTCTATCTTTCTGTGAATGTGGTTTTTGTTCCACAGGCTGCCGGATTGTAGTTCTTCTTGCTTCTGCTGTCTGCCCTCTGGTGGATGAGGCTATGTAAGGGGTTTGTGCACGTTTCCTCCTGTTTCTTAAATAAGTTCATTTATATCATTTTTTTGATTCCACATATTAACGATCTCATATGATATTTGTCTTTCTGTGTCTGACTTAATGTCACTTAATTTGGTAATCTCCAGGTCCATCCATGTTGATGTAAATGACATTATTTCTTTCTTTTTAATGAGTGAGTAATATTCCATTGTATATATGTTAACACATCTTGTTTTTCCATTCACCTGTCAAAGGACGTTTTGGTTGCTTCCATGTCTTGGCTCTTGTAAATGGTGCTGCAATGAACATTGGAGTGCATGTATTCTTTTGTACCATGTTTTTCTCCATATATATGCCCAGGAGTGGGATTGGTGTATCATATGGTAGCTCTATTTTCAGTTTTTTAAGGAACCTCCATTCTGTTCTCCATAGTGGCTGTACCAATTTACATTCCCACCAACAGTGTAGGAGGCTTCCCTTTTCTCCACACCCTCTCCAGCATTTGTTACTTGTACACTTCTTGATGATGGCTATTCTGACGAGTGTGAGGTGATACCTCATTGCAATTTTGATTTGCATTTCTCTAATAATTAGTAATGTGGAGCATTTTTCATGTGCCTCTTGGCCATGTGTATTTCTTCTTTGGAGAAATGTCTATTTAGGTCTTCTGCCTATTTTATTTTTAACATCTTTATTTGAGTATAATTGCTTTACAATGGTGTGCTAGTTTCTGCTTTATAACAAAGTGATTAAGCTATACATATACATATACCTATATCTCCATATCTCTTCCCTCTTGTGTTCTACCGAGTTTTTGATTGGGTTGTTTGTTTTTTTGATATTGAACCCAATGAGCTGTTTGTAAATTTTGTTGGTCACATCATTTGCAAATATTTTCTCCCTTTCTCTAGGTTGTCTTTTTGTTTCATTTATAGTTTGATTTACTGTGCAACATCATTTGATTTTAATTAGGTCCCATTTGTTTATTTTTGTTTTTATTTCCATTACTCTAGGAGATGGATTGAAAAAGATATTTTTGCAATTTATGTCAAAGTGTGTTCTGCCTATGTTTTCCTCTAAGAGTTTTATAGTATATGATCTTACATTTAGGTCTTTAATTCATTATGGGTTTATTTTTGTGTATGGTGTTAAAGAATGTTGTAGTTTCATTTTTTTTCATGTAACTATCCAGTTTTCCTAGCACCATTTATTGAAGAGACTGTCTTTTCTCCATTGTATAGTCTTGCCTAATTTGTTGTAGATGAATTGACCATAGGTGCGTGGGTTTACTTCTGTGTTTTCTATCCTGTTCCATTGATACATAGTTCTGTTTTGTGCCAGTACCATACTTTTTTGATGACTGTAACTTTGTAGAATAGCCTAAAGTCAGGGAGCCTGATTGCTCTAACTCCATTTTTCTTCTGAAGCTTGCTTTGGCTATTCAGGGTCTTTTGTGTCTCCATAAAAATTTTAAGATGTTTTTGTTCTACTTCTGTGAATAATGCTATGGTAATTTGACAGGGATTGCATTGAATCTGTAGATTGCCTTGGGTAGTGTAGTCATTTTGACAACATTGATTCTTTTTGATGCAATGGTAAATGGTATTGTTTTTTTAGTTTCTATTTCTGATTTTTTGTTGTTAGTGTATAGAAATGCAACAGAGTTCTGTGTATTAATTTCATATCCTGCAACTTTACCAAATACATTGATGAGCTCTAGTAGTTTTCTGGTAGCATCTTTAGGATTTTCTATGCATTGTATCATGTCATCTGTAAACAGTGACAGTCTTACTTCTGCTTTTCCAATTTGGATTCCTTTTATTTCTTTTTCCTATCTGATTACCATGGCTAGGACTTCCAAAGCTACATTGAATAAAAGTGGTAAGAGTGGACATCTTTGGTTTTTTCCTATCTTAGAGGAAATGCTTTCAGCTTCTCACCACTGAGTATGATGTTACCTGTAGATTTGTCATATATGGCCTTTATTATGTTGAGGTAGGTTCCCTCTATGCCCACTTTCTGGAGGGCTTTTATCATGAATAGTTGCTGAATTTTGTCAAAAGCTTTTTCTGCATCTATCAAGATGATCATGTGGTTTTTATTCTTCAATTTGTTAATATGGTGTATCACACTGATTGATTTGCAGATATTGAAGAATCCTTGCATCTCTGGGATAAACCCCACTTGATCATGGTGTATGATCACTTTTATGTATCGTTAGATTCAGTTTGCTAGTATTTTGTTGAGGATTTTTGCATCTATGTTCATCACTGTAATTGATCTGTCATTTTCCTTTTTCTTTTTTGTGGTATCTTTGTTTTAAGTATCAGGGTGATAGTGATGGAATGTTCTTTACTCTGCAATTTTTTGGAATAGTTTCAGAAGGATAGGTGTTAACTCTTCTCTAAATGTTTGATAGAATTTGCCTGTGAAGCCATCTGGTCCTGGACTTTTGTTTGTTGGGAATTTTTAAATCACATTTTCAGTTTTGGTATTTTGATTGGTCTGTTCATATTTTCTATTTCTTCCTGATTCAGTCTTGGGAGATTGACCTGTCTAAGAATTTGTCCATTTCTTCTAGGTTGTCCATTTTATTGGCTTATATTTGCTTGTAGTAGTCTCATGATCCTTTGTATTTCTGTGGTGTCCGTTGTAACTTCTCCTTTTTCATTTATAATTTTATTGATTTGAGCCCTTTCTCTCTTTTTCTTGATGAGTTTGGCTAAAGGTTTATCAATTTTGTTTATCTTTTTAAAGTACCAGCTTTTAGTTTCATTGACCTTTTATATTGTTTTCTTTTTCTCTATTTCATTTTCATCTTTTCTGATCTTTATGATTTGTTTTCTTCTACTAACTTTGGGTTTTGTTCATTCTTTTTTCCCTAGTTGCTTTAGGTGTAAGGTTAGACTGTTTATTTGAGATTTTTCTTGTTTCTTGAGGTAAGATTATATCACCATAAACTTGGTTTTGGATCATCATGTTTTTGTTTTCGTTTGTCTCTAGGTAGTTTTTTTTAATTTCCCCTTTGATTTCTTCAGTGATCCATTGGTTATTTAGCAGCATATTGTTTAGTCTCCATGTGTTTGTGTTTTTTTATAGTTTATTTCTTGTAGTTGATTTCTAATGTCATAACATTGTGGTCAGAAAAGATGCTTGATATGATTTCAGTTTTCTTAAATTACTGAAGCTTGCTTTGTGGCCCAGCATGTGATCACTCTTGGAGAATGTTCCATGTGCATTTGAGAAATATGTGCTGCTTTTGGATGGAATTTTCTATAAATATCAATTATGTCCATCTCTTCTAATGTGTCACTTAAGGGCTTGTGTTTCCTTATTAATTTTCTGTCTGGATGATCTGTCCATTGTTGTGTGGTGTTAAAGTCCTCCACTATTACCGTGTTACTGTTGATTTCCCATTTTATGGCCATTAGCATTTGCCTTAGGTATTGAGGTGCTCCTATATTGGGTGCATAAATATCTACAATTGTTATATCTTCTTCTTGGATTGATCCCTTGATCATTAGTAGTGTCATTCCTTGTCTCTTATAACAGTCTTTATTTTAAAGTCTATTTTGTCTGATATGAGTACTGCTCTTCAGATTTCTTTTGATTTCCATTTGCATGGAATATCTTTTTCCATCCCCTAACTTTCAGCCTGTATGTGCCCCTAGTTCTGAAGTGGGTCTCTTATAGACAGCATATATATATGAGCCTTGTTTTTGTATCCATTCAGGCAGTCTATGTCTTTTGGTTTGAGCATTTAATCGTTTTTGTTTAAGGTAATTATTGATATGTATGTTCTTATTGCCTTTTTGTTAATTGTTTTGGATTTGTTTTTGTAGGTCTTTTTTCTTTCCTTCCTCTTTTGTTCTCTTCTCTTGTGATTTGATGGCTAACTTTAGTGTTGTTTTTTAATTCCTTTTTCTGTTTTGTGTGTGTATCTATCATAGATTTTTGGTTTGTGATTACCATGAGGTTTTGATATAGCAGTCTATATATGTATATATGATTGTTTTAAATTGTTGTTCTCAATTTCAAATGCCTTTCCAATATTCATTTGTGCTCCTCTCTTCCCACATTTGCTGGTTTTGATATCATATTTGTTTGCAGATGATTTCCGATCTTTACTGTATGTTTGCCATTACAGTGAGCTTTTCCATTTGTAACTTTCTTGTTTCTAGTTGTGGTCTTTTCTTTTCCACCTAGAGAAGTTCCTTTAGCATTTGTTGCAAAGCTGCTCTGGTGATGCTGAATTCTCTTAGCTTTTGCTTGTCTGTAAATCTTTTGATTTCTCCATCGAATCTGAATGAGAGCCTTGCTGAGTATTCTTGGTTATAGGTTCTTCCGTTTTATCACTTTAAATATATCATGCCAATCCTTTCTGGCCTGCAGAGTTTCTGCTAAGAAATCAACCAATAAGCTTTAGGGAGTTCCCTCGTATGTTATTTGTTGCTTTTTTCTTGTTGCTTTTATTCTTTTTCTTTACAGTAAATCCCCTACATATGAAAAAGTTCCATTCCAAGAGTGCATTCATAAGTCCAATTTGTTCATAAGTCCAACAAAGTTAGCCTAGGTATCCAACTAACACAATCGGCTATATAGTATGGTACTGTAATAGGTTTATAATACTTTTCACACAAATAATACATAAAAAAACAAAGAAACACACAAAATAAAGAAAACATTTTTAATCTTACAGTACAGCACCTTGAAATGTACAGTAGTATAGTACAACAGCTGGCATACAGGAGCTGGCATCAAGTGAACAGGCAAGAAGAGTTACTGACTGGGGGAGGGAGAAGAAGTGGGAGATGGTAGAGCTGAAGGATCATCAGCAATAGGAGATGGAGGGCAAGCTGCAATTTCACTCATGCCTTATGTTGATGGTTCACACATTTGCATCTTTGAAAGTTCGCAACTTGAAGGTTCGTATGTAGGGGACTTACTGTGATTTTTGTCAATTTGATGACTGTGTGTCTCGGCCTATTCCTCCTTGGGTTTATCCTGCCTGGGACTCTCTGCACTTCCTGGACTTGAGTAACTGCTTCCTTTCCCATGTCAGGGAACTTTTCAGTTATTATCTCTTCAAATATTTTCTCAGGTCCTTTCTCTCTCTCTTCTCCTTCTGGAACCCCTATAATGTGAATGTTGTTGCATTTAATGTTGTCCCAGATGTCTCTTAGACTGTCCTCATTTCTTTTCATTCCTTCTTCTTTATTCTCTTCAGCAGCAGTGATTTCCACCATTCTGTCTTCCAGGTCACTTACCCGTTCTTCTGCTTCAGTTATTCTGCTGTTGATTCCTTCTAGTGTATTTTTCCTTTCAGTTATTGTATTGTTCATCTCTGTTTGTTTGTTCTTTAGTTCTTCTAGGTCTTTGTTAAAAATGTCTTTTATCTTCTCAATCTGTGCCTCCATTCTTTTTCCAAGATCTTGAATCATATTTACTATCATTACTCTGAATTCTTTTTCACATTGATTGCCTATCTCCACTTCACTTAGTTGTTCTTGGGTTTTGTCTAGTTTCTTCATCTGGGGCATATTCCTCTGCTCTCTCATCTTTTCTATCTTTCTGTGATTGTGGTTTCTGATCCACAGGCTGCAGAGTTGTAGTTCTTCTTGCTTCTGCTGTCTGCCCTCATCTTGCTATGGCGTCTTCTTTGTCTTTGGATGTAGGGTATCTTTTGTGGTAGGTTCCAGCATTCTTTTGTCAATGGTTGTTCAGCAATCAGTTGTGATTTTGATGTGATGCTTTTGTAAGAAGAGGTGAGCTCATGTCCTTCTACTCCACCATCTTGTTTGGGAAATCAGCAGCATTGACACTGTTTTCAGGAAAAGTCACAAGAAGTCTCAGCAAAGAGAGCAAGGTCCAAGGGTGCCTGCCTCTCCTTGGTCTGGTGGATGGAAGATTCTAGACACCACCAACACAACAGTCAGGAGGCTTGGGGGTAAGTCAGCCCCTGGGTAGCCAGAGATGCAGGTCAAACCCTTAAATGGACCCCAGATGAAAGAATAAGAACTGTTTCTAAATAGCCCACCTGCAAGCTAGTGACTGCTCTGAGTTACCTCAATCAAAAGCCTCTAGCACACCCCCACCCCCACAGGTAGACATTCTTAACAGCAACAGAAATCAGAAACTATGCTAAGCTTGTGTGACTGTCATTTGAGTTAGGATACAATAGACACTAAAAAACAACAATGGTTCCAAAATATATAAATCCAAATTTAAAACAATAAGGGCAGATTCTCCAAAGAGTAAGCAGTGTGTAATTCCTTGTAGCATGCTCCAGGGTATCAGGATTCATTCACCTGTGCCGTACACATTAGAACTTAAAATGTGACATATAAGAATCTTTGTTTAAAAGGTAGAAAATTTACAGATCTGAATTATTACTATATAGACAAATATTTTAACTTCATATTTTAATTAGACTTTATTTAATATTGGTTTTAATAATTCTTACATGTAGCATCAGGTAATAAAATCATCTGATAAATAAATCCAAGGGCTGATTATTTGAAAAACAAATAGATTAAACTTTTACAAAGCTAATCACAAAAAAAAAACCAAAAAAAAAAATTAGAAAGAGAATACAACTAAAAATGTGTAAGACATATCATTTTTAAAGCTTAAGGTATGGGTATAAAATTTAATCTAATAATTTTAAATATCTAGAACTTTAACAAGTATCAGAATCACCTACAGAACTTGTTAAAACAAGAGTTTATGACTCAGTATGTCTGGGGTGGTACAAAGAAAAATCTCATTTCTAACAAGTTCCCAGTTGATGAAGATGCTGATCGTCTGGAAACTACACTTTGAAAACCACTGATTTACCTATAGTGGAGTTATTTCTGGGAAAATATGAACAACTGAATGATTCAAGAAGATGTTTAAAAAACAGAAAACTCAAAAATTTATTGAGGAATTACATTTTTAAATGGTTCCTAAGCTAGAGAATTTGCCTGTTGAGTTCTTTAAAACTATTAAGAATCATAATCCCCATATCAGAGCAACTATTTCTGAGCATAAACAATGGTTAACTATCCAGTTCTTTGGAAGCTAGCAAAACTCTGAAAGCAAAACCTGAAAAAGCACAAAAAGAAAAAAAAATTATAAACCTGCAGTTGTTTGACCATTTATACAGCCATGGAACATTGTTCACATGAAATCTTACTTGGGAGGCCAATTCATAAAGCAAATAAAAGCAGAGATGCTCTCTGCAGAGTAACTTCTCAGTCCTAACATAGTGGCTGCATAGTGGTCACTGCTCTAGTCCAAACCCATGTAGGAATATGAATTTCAAAATCCTAAGTAAAATATTGATAAGCTGATAAATAAGAAGAATCAACCAAGTAAGTATTTAATATCCCATAAATTAACGCATGCTTTAATAATAGAAAAATTTATCAATATAAATCAAATCAGTTGGTTTAATAAGAAAAAATTTGTTAAAACAACTCTTTCCATTGAAAACTTTTTTTGTAAACCAGAAGTAGAAGGAAACCTATTAAGCCTGATTAAGAACATCAAACTCGAACCAACTCCAACATCCATTATAGGGAAGCCCTGGAATTTTAAGTACTTTGTCAAGAACTTAAGATTTTCTTAAGACTTCCAAACTTGCTAAGAGGGTTCTAGGGGTCAGTTCCACTAAAGGTATAACAATAAAAATGAATACTGAATGCAGTAGTATCTCTCAAAGACTGTTCCAGGCTAGAAACACTAGGTTTATGGGTGGGGGATATTACACTGCAGTTTAGAAAGTTTGGGAGGCCTCCTCTTATGTGAAGTCAAACTTGTTTCTCAGAGTCTTTAATATGCACTGTGAGGTGCCATGCAGCACATTCCAAACCAGAATGACCACATATTCATTTTAAGAAACAAGTTATGGAACACTTTGGAGAAATTGTATGATAAAGAATCTGATTACTTTTTCTAAAGTAGACATGTGGCAGATGCAATTTCCTCCATTTTATCTCAAGACATATTGTCTAAGAGCTCACTGTTGCAACACTATATTCCAGGAGCCTCTGGCAAAGATGTTATTAGAAAGAGAGAGCAGTAAAATGTTATGAAGGTTGTGTTTTCATATTATGTCTTGGGATGCTGTAGATGTTGCCATATTTGATATATTTTGGCAGTTTCTTTACATTCCGGATGCTGACTAAAATCTTTGCAGACTTCTAAGTTCTGTCTCTCTTATTGAAAAGATTTCCAGGTAACACATTGGGACTTGTTTTATAATTCGTGCAGCACCTGACATTAATTTTTAGTAAATCTGATGTACATATCATTTCATTCTGGCAGGTCTGAGATTTTGTGAGGTGTATTATGGAAGGACTGAA
Organism: Balaenoptera borealis; assembly: GCF_965194805.1. Classification (NCBI taxonomy): domain Eukaryota; kingdom Metazoa; phylum Chordata; class Mammalia; order Artiodactyla; family Balaenopteridae; genus Balaenoptera; species Balaenoptera borealis. The sequence continues at coordinate 50,626,258 of NC_138876.1, read as the reverse complement.
AATAATTGTACATCTACTAAGAATTCTTTTCCAAGTACTGATGAAAATTAAGCTCTAGTATGCCTTGATCTATATTCAATTTTCACCTTTGTTAGGGAAATAATGTTCTTAAATTTCTCCCTAATGCACAGAAACATAATATGAAAATTGCTTCACATACACTTTGCCCATCCTCATGACACTTGGTAGGTAATGCTGGTGATTCAGGAAATGTGTGTCTACCCAGGGTATTCAGTACACTCTTTTCTTAATCTATACATATTGTCTACTTCAATCACTCTTCCTGATAGTCTATTCCCTCTTCCAATTATTCTTGTGGAAAATAAATGTCTTAATATTAATTTTAAATTTTTTTCTTTGTAAAGTCAGAATTCAGTAAATAATTTCTAATTCCCTTTCGGAATCTAAACAGACTTTTCCTACTATGTTTGTTGACCCTTTCAAACACTTTCACACTGTAGTCTAAGCACTTTATCCTTTTGGGGGGGCGGGATGTCAGGGTTATATTCAAGCAAATAGTCCAATGTACAAACCATTATCTGAAGGGAAGTTGAAGATTTAAGGAGTAAGTAACATTTAACAATGCAAAATATGGCACCCCATTACTCTAAAATGTTTAGTTTATCTTTTAAGCATGACTTGCTCCCAAGAAGCGTGTTAACCTGTGGAGAAGTCTATTTGATTTATGTGCTAAATCTTTCTCTGTGTCTACGGTGGCTTAATATATAAAGGGTTTTCAATGAAAGGGGTTGGTGATTTGTTTTTGTTTCAGAATATTTATTCAGGCAAAATTAATTATACTAATTATCTCAATAATCCTAGAATAAAGAAGTTATTCTTTCTTAGTATCTTAGAATAAAGCGCTAATAAACTCAGAAGAAACTTACCAAATAAGCAAGTAACACTGTGCTCAGTAATGTGGAAGATACCAATGAGGTAGAAAATATATCACCTGCCCCTATAAAGCTTGCCATTTATCTGTAAAGAGACTACTTAGAAGACAGAAAGCAGATACAATAGGAGGGGAAAGTTCTGAGCCCATAATCCATGTGGTTTTGTCACAGAACAGAATCACATTTTAAGATAAAGCAAAATTAAATAGAAACTTTAATATTTACATTCACTACTCAAAAAATATACTAAAAAATTAGTAGGTTCTACTTTGAAACCACCTTAGAAAGTCAAATGTAGCCCCAGGCTGGACTTTCAAGATCTTCCCTTTCTCCAAGACTCAGCATACAACAACTCAGGTGCGCTGCACAGCTCCAGAGTGTAGTATTTACACAGAATGTGATGCAAATGGTGCCATCAAGAATCATGCAATGGGACATTGCTGACTCCAATGTTATACCAGAATTCATGCTCCCCACATCACATGCTTCTCATCTCTTGTTATCTTGAGCAAAATCACAAATTTTTTAAAATTTTGTTTTAAATTTTCTTTGTCTCTTTCTTTTCCTGTTGCCTGTTGTCTGTCTCTGTCCTCTGTAACCACTGCACACATGTACACACACATACTCACAAATACTCTTTATTTTATACTGTCAGGTAGCATGCCTCTTCATCACACCTGTCCTTGAATTTCATTATTGTATCACCTTCTTACATTTTTTAATAAATCTTAGTCAGTAGATTATCTCTCTAAGCCAGACTGCACTTTTGTTTATTCATTCATTCATTCAACTAAAATTTATTTCTTGAATATCTACTATATATATATGTGTGCATGTATGTATAGTTTCATAAATATATGTGTGTATATACATACTTCTGTGGCAGACAGTTTGTTGCTTCCCCAAAAGGCACCTCCTCTCCCTCCCCCCTTGCTATCAGAATCAAGATTCTGTTTAAGTGTCAAGGTATACCTTCATCACAGAGAAGGTGGACCTGATCCTTAGTCTAAAACAGGTAGATAACAAATTCTGGACAATGAGATGTAAGAGAACTTCTGATGGGGGAAAGAAAACCTCTAGGGAATATTTTCCTCCCTCATAAGAGGCAGGCATAGGAGGAGATTTTTGCCTTTGACATGATGCCTGGAACTGCTCTAGCTATCTTGCCATCATGAAGAGAAAACAAAGTAAATCACAGAGACACAGCTTCAGAGCCAGACATTGTTAAGCCACCAAACCAATGCCAGAAATGGCCCTACTTTCTGATATGTAAGAAAAATAAACTCCTGTTATTTAACACATGATTAGTAAATCAGTTTCTTAAAGTTTAAAGCATTTCAAACTGCTCTAGCTCTTCATGTGAAGTTTAATCTCTGTTTGTTAAATAATTTCAGGTCTCAATGAGCATGAGGAAGAATATTTTGGAGGGCTGGGACTTACCCTGGGACTCTGATGTCATAGTACATAGTAGTTGTCTTTTATGACTTCTCTAAGATCATTTATCTTACTACTGCATCTGCCTGTTCTCAGTATATATTTAGTGAACCTAGGTTTTAAATAGACCAGCACAGAGCAGAACCCTCAGAAGAAGTTTCAAATCTTTGCAAACAAAAATGTGAAAAAGTCAAAATAACAAAACAAATTTCTACAGTGAGTACTGGCTTCATACTCAAGACCACCAGAGCCGTGCACACAACGTGGAGAGAACCACCAGTTGTATTTAACTCTATTCAGCCTCATCTGAACAGAAACAGCAAATAACAACAAATAGCATCATTCCTAAGCAAAAGAACTCAATGCTTATTCTAAGGTCTGTTTAAAAAACATGATGAATGTATATTGGAGAACTCACTAAACATTGGCTTTTAAGCCAAATGATCCACAACTACTACTAAAGCTGCATTCTAGCTTGTTATTATTTTAAACAAAAATTTAAATGTGGATAAAATATGTCACAGCAAAAGCTGTAATAAATCATTCAGAAAGCACAATTCATAAAAATTTGCTTACATAAGCATTATATCAGTAATTTAGCTATAGATCTTCTTCTTGATAGGTAGACACTATTGAGTGCATAATTCTAAGAAGAAAAATAAAGACCTACTCTGATACTAACCAAGTCTGCTCTGGACTTAACAGAACAACAAGATACACTAGCAACACAGTTATCACTGTGTGGGACCCAACTACAATGATGCTTTTGTATAGAAATTCACTGAATCATGAGCCATGAAAACAATGGTTCCCAGTGAACAGGTTATATTATATCTTGGGACAAATAGGCAAAAAAAGCTGCGTATACACAGTACACTTTATACATGCAAAAATCTAAGATCATGAAGTAAAATTTTTAAAAAAACCTCAATACATGGTTCTTCCTCCTACACTGTTGGTGGGAATAAAACTTGGAGCGGCCACTATGGGAAACAGTATGGAGGTTCTTCAAAAAAAATAAAAATAAAGTTACCATATGATCCTGCAATCCCCCTCCTGGGTACATACCCAGAGAAAACTATGATTTGAAAAGATACATGCACCCCAATGTTCATAGCAGCACAATTTACAATAGCCAAGACATGAAAGCAACCTAAATGTCCAACGACAGATGAATGGATAAAGATGTGAGATATATTCTTATCAACATATACGCACAATGGAATACAACTCAGTCATAAAAATGAATGAAATAATGTCATTTGCAGAAACACAGATGAACCTAGAGATTATCATACTAAGTAAGTCAGAGTAAGTCAGAAAGAGAAAGACAAATACTATAAGATATCGCTTATATGTGGAATCTAAAATATGACACAAATGAACTTATTTGCCATACAGAAACAGACTCACAGACATAGAAAACAAACTTATGGTTACCAAAGGAGAAAGGGGGTGGAAGAGGGATAAATTAGGAGTTTGGGATTATCAGATACAAACTATTATATATAAAATCGATAAACAACAAGGTCATACTGTATAGCACAGGGAACTATATTCAATAACTTGTAATAAACCATAATGGAAAAGAATATGAAAATATGATTCACTTTGCTATACACCAGAAACTAACACAACATTGTAAATCAATTATACTTCAATTTTTTAAAAAGAGACCTGGTTCTTCTATTTATTGTTGTATGACATTATGAGAATCGCTTCACTACCTTGAGCTTCCATTTCCTCATCTGTTATCCTGCAGCATTTAATCACAATTTGTAGTTTGTGCTTTTGTCCACCTCCCCCAGTAGAATATAAACTGTGCAAAGATAAGGATCATTCCTGTCTTAGCTCTCTATGGTATCCGCATCAACCATCACTGGGCTTAGCCTATTATAGAGATTCAAAAATATTGAAAAACTAACTTAAACCCTATAAATACAATCTAGTCATAAGACTGTTTTAAGAACTAAATGAGGTAGTGCACATCCAGCTGTTTCATAAACTGTAAAGTATTGTAAAAAATAATATAGTTATTAACCAGATAAATGTTTCAATCAAGTCTTCCTGAACTTATAAAAAGTAAAGCAAAGTCTTATTAGCTCTGCACTACAATTAGCATTGTTGAGTTACTTAATCTTTTTAAGCCACAGCTGGACATCCTAAAACAGAGACAGCCTACTTCATCCTAATATGAGAGTAAAATTTAAAAGTGTATGTGTGGTAAACTGAATAATTTCCCCCAATGTTCTAATTTCTACAATCTATGAATTTTACCTTCTATGACAAAAGGGACTTTGCAGATGTGATCAAATTAAGGGTCTTGAAATAGGGAAATTATCCTAATTTCCCAAGTGAGCTCACTGTAATCCCAAAAGTCCTTCTAAGAGGGAAGCAGGAGGTCTCACAGTCAGAGGAGAAGGTGATATGATGAAAGCAAAAGTTGGAGTGATATGCTTTAAAGATCAAGGAAGGGGTTACAACCTAAGGAATACAGGCAGCCAGTAGAAGGTGAAAAAGGCAAAGAAGGGGATTCTCCCCTCAGAGCCTCCAGAAGGAGCTAGTCTTAAAGCTTCTTGACTTTAGCCCAGTGAATCTGATTTCAGACTTCTGACCTCTAGAACTATAAGACAATAAATTTGTGTTAAGTTACCAAGTTTGTGGTAGTTTTTTTTACAAACACAGTAAGAAACTAATATAGTATGTCAAGTTGGATTTAGCTGTGATGCAGTACACAAGAATAATATATTAGGTTTTTATGTTTGAGAAAATAGTGTGAATGGATCCCTATGTTCAAAGAAACTGTGCAGCAGCCACTGAATGCTATAATTTTTAAAGGATTGACTGCTTAGGCCTTAGATGTTGTTAAAAGATTACTACAAGGACAGGACCTCTCTGACAAAGACATTTTGGAATTAAAATTTAGGCCCCCATGTGTTATAGTATATGTTTTTTGTACATTGGCTCATTGTGGTTGATACCAATATCTCCATTTTATGTATAAGAGAACTAGTTCAAAGGGATCAAGTAACTCACCCAAGGTGAAACACATGTGTAAGTGGTAGAGCCATGGCTGGAGACCAGACTTTTTTGGTGGCAATTCGGCTTTGGAATCATGAAAGCCTCTGCAGAGCAAGCTGAGAGTAATAAGCAAAACTCGCTTTGTCCTGCTTCCTGCTCTATCATTAGATGCCTGAGGATTTCTCATGCACTCTATCCCTATAGTACCTATAAAGAACAAAATGAAATTGGGCTTCTGCCTAGAGTCGAGAGTGTCAAAGATTGCAGATTTCTCTATGGACATTAACTTATAAGGTATTGAATTAGAGGGTTCTTTATTCTGTTCCATAGTTAAACTTTAAAAGAAAAATAAAAATTCACAAATGGATTCATCATGCTTTTTGGACTTTGCTAGGGACTTGCTGGGTTGGGCAAATCTTGACATATCAATAAATTTTATCTTTTTCTTAGCCTTTCTCCCTTTATTTTGTATGTGTGTAAAGAGAGTTAATTTGTAGCTGATCTGTGACAGCTCTGTGCTTATCTCCAGGGACTCCTGGAACCATGGATCTGATAAGGGTGGCCAAAATAGTGGTGAAATACACTAGTTGATGATTTGTAACATGCTCTTTAAAGTATGAAAGTCCTTTGGAAGCACACTGCACCAGCTTGTCTGTATTGTTTACAGAAAGTTTACAGACTAACGTCATGCACTTGTTTCACCTTATTACATAGCCTCATTTTGCGCTATATTACCAGTGAGATATAAAAGATCCCTCAGGGACTTCTCTGGTGGTCCAGTTGTTTAAATTGCATGCTTCCAATGCAGGGGGTGTAAGTTTGATCCTTGGTCTGTGAACTAGGATCCCACATGCTGTGCGGCCAAGAAATTTTTTAAAAATAAAATTAAAATTAAAAAATAAGTAAAAGACCCCTCAGTAAACTTATGCCTTGGCTTCACACACCTTGGTAGATTGTGATCCAAAGAGTGTGTGTCCTGTGAAACTGAAAGAGGACCCTGAAAGCTGCACCTGCCCTTCTCAAATCTTCACGATGTTTGCCTGCACTTTCTTCTTTTGTTGTTTTGTGTCCTTTGTCTTTATTAGAGGCTTATGAAAATATACTTTGTGGAAGATTATAAGTCCTTTCAATTAGATGACTATATAATTGCTGCAGTATATATTTTGGTACACTATAACAAAGCCCAGAATAAACAATGGATTTTGTTACTTTTAAGAAAGTAAGTGTGAATAGTGTGTTTCACGTATGCCCAGGGCTTGAAACCTGCCACCCAGTTCAAGGATGTCAAAGGCGTTTTCCTTTAATTTACTGGTTCTTTCTCAAGCATTTAGTGAGCATCTACTATGTGTAAATACAATCCAAAGGTACTTTACCTACCCCCTTTCTCTACAAATCTCTTTTACACCTTAAACAAAACACAATATTTGAGCTCCCATATCATTTGACTAACATTAATACTAACATTTGACTCATACTCCAGAGACAAATAGCAGATTATATTTAACCTAGTGAATTTTGTTCTGCATAAGGAAGTAGATTTATTAAATTTAGGGATTTTGAGCCCTCTCTTTTTTGTTCTGTGTCTAAAAATTTTTAAGAAAAGATGTATATAATTGAGAAATGAGAGCCAAGCCTCCATGATTTCCTAAGAATTATATTTTCTGAAAATTAGTTTTCCTTCCAACTTAATCAAATTTGGCTCAATGAGAGCCAAATTTTTCTCACATCTATGTCTTATCATTCTTTAAAATGTGAATACTACCAATATTGGGGGCACCAAGTAACGGCACATACTGTCACCAAAGAATGACTTCATTGATTTGGTGGCCTGGTGAAACAAAATATCAGGGTGGTGGATCATAAGTTGCTCTCTGAATACAAGACATTCTATTTGCCAGGGTCTCATAATACGTTAGAACTCTTCTCTCCTTCATGCTAAGAAGCTTCATGACATAATTCATTTTGTGGCTCCAGGCTAGTGAGAGCAAACTGTATTTCCAGTCCTTCACAACATACTTTCTTTTGTTGTCAGGTTATTGTACGTGTTTTTTCTTCTGCCTAAATACTAGTCCTTCCCCATTATTCTTCTTGTCTTCCTTCCAAATTACTCAGCCAACATCTACTTATACTTCAGACCTCAGCTTAAATACATTTCCTTCAGAATGTCTTCCTGACTCCTTAAAGACCTCTGTCTCATGTTTCAACAGTTCCCTCTACTTCCCCTTTCATAGTATTGTCACTCTTTCTTGCAATTAGCTGTTTAATCTTCTCACTTCACCCTTTAAATCATAGACCCCATCAACTTCACATTGTTGAAGATTAGCACCTAGGATAATGCTGGACATATGGCCTTAAGCGTGTTGACTAATAATTTCTCTAAGCTTTCTTTCTCTTCTGTTCGGTGAAAATAATATACCCTTCTCAGTGTGAGATTATTTTAGTAACAGTGCTATGAAAAATAAGAAACTGTATAAATTTGCATACAAAGGCATTTATATGCATAGGTGCTACTAGAAAGGCAACCTAAACAACTCTTTTCTTTGACAAGTGATAATGGGTGAGCTGTGCCAAAACTGAAAATTTAAACACCTCATTACCACTCTGTAAAGCCTCCTTTTATCAAGCAATGTCCCCAAACCAGTGTTGACTCATATTCTCATCTTACTCTTCAACTAAGCATTTCCCCTTTGTTCAGTGTCCATCACCCCAAATACTGAGAAAGTTTAGCACCATTCTTTCCATCCTTTAAAAAATAATTTATTCATTAGCAGCTCAATTGGTCACTCCTATTTAAACCAATTTGATGATCTTTGTAGATTTTTTTCAAGCGAGCTCACAAAACTACATAGGGTCAAAATCTGATCCATGATGGTAATATTTTGTGGTGACAACTACTTTAAGCTATATAAGTAATAGTTAACTTTAAGTGCTTGCTGTATACCAGGTTCAATGTTAAACATTCTACATGAATTTTCTCATTGAATTCCCGCAACAAATCTATGAGGTAGTTACTATTGTTCTTCTCAATTTAAAGATTAGAAAATTGAGACTCAAGAAGAATTAAAGGGAGGTGGTATCAAGATGGCAGAGAAGAAGGATCCTGAAATCACCTCAACCCATGAATACACCAAAACTACAACTACATATAGAACAACTCTCATAATGACCGAAGGCTAGCAGAATGGACCATCTACAATCAAGGATATAAAGAAAGAACCACATGGAGTCTGGTAGGAGTAGAGGAGAAGCAGTCTAGTTGGGACCCACACTGGTTGTGGATGATTCAGAGGAGAGAGATATCTCAGGCTTGGGGATCCTCCCTAGGGAACCCCACGTTGGGCACCCCAGCCCTGGGGTCCAGCACTGGGAAGACAAGCCCCACTGGCAGGTTTGAAAACCAGTGGGGCTTACTGAAGGTCTGTAGGAAACTGAGACTCTGCTCTTGAAGAGCACATGCCCAGACTGGCTTGCTCCCAGTTCCAGCACAGAAACAGCAGACTAAAAACTGCCTGGTGCTCTGGCCAGGCTGCCAGGACCACCTTGGCACACCACCCAACCCACACCAGGCTCTGCCTCCAGCCCGTCCTACTCCAGCCCCACTCCACACCAAGGTAGGCAAAGACCATCACACCAGGGAGAAGCCAAAGTTTACTCTGGGCATCTGCTCCAGCACCTCAGGCTTGGCCTTCCCCCCATCTATGGCAGTCACTGCCTATTAGTAAAGAAGGAGCTGCTCATTGTTCCAGGTTTCAGCTCCAGCCCCTTGGGCTCCAGCCCAGCCCCCTGCCAAGACAATGACCTCTATGGCACCAGGAAAGAAGCCCTGATTCACGTCAGGCTCAAACGCTAGCCACTCCAGTTCCAGCCCTAGGCCCCCACCAAAGCAATGACTACCAACACACCCTAGAAGATACAGCCCATGCTCACCCTCCCACAAGAGCCACTGGGCACAAACAGACTGCATAGGAATGCTTCCACTAAAGACATACCTTCAAGAGCAGGATAGGAAACTGTTTTTTCCTAATATCATAGAGACAAACAGCGAAAGTCAAAAAAATGAGAAGATAGAAGAATACCTTCCAAAAGAAAGAACAAGATAAAACCCCAGAAAAAAAAAATCCTAGTGAAAGAAAAATAAGTCATAAAAATGCTCACTGAACATGGGAAAAGAATAGAGGAACACAGTGAGAACTTCAACAAAGAACTAGAAAATATTTTTTAAAGCATCAATCAGAGCTGAAGAATAACAATAACTGAAATTTAAAAATACACTAGAAAGAATTAACAGAAGATTAGGAGATAGAGAAGAATACATAAGTGATCTGGAAAACAAAAAGTGGAAATCACCCAATCAGAACATCAAATAGAAAAAATATTTTAATGAGGATAGTTTAAGGGGCGTCTGGGACAACATCAAGCATACTAACATTTGCTTGTAGGGCTCCCAGTAGGAGAAGAGAGTGAGAAAGGATCAGAAAACATACTTGATAAACAATGACTAAAACTTTCCTAGCCAGAAGAAGGAAACCGATGTCCAGGTCCAGGACACAAAGAGAGTCCCAAATAAGATGAACCCAAGGAGAACCATACCAAGACATATTATAATTAAAATGTCAATGTTAAAGATAAAGAGAGAATTTTAAAGGCAGCAAGAGAAAAACAAAGAGTCATACACAAGGGAAGCCCCATAAGGCTATCAGCTGATTTTTCAGCAGAAACTTTGGAAGCCATAAGGGAGTGGTGTGATATATTTAAAGTACTGAAATGAAAAATCTACTAACAAGGATACTCTATCAAGCAAGGTTGTCATTCAGAATTGAAGGGAAAATAAAGAGTTTCCCACAGAAGCAAAAACTAAAAAGTTCATCACCACTAAATTGGCCCTACAAGAAATATTATAGTGTCTTCTTTAAGCAAAAAAAGAAAAGGTGATAACAAGAAATAAGATGAAGAAAAAATCTCACTGACAAAGATAAATATACCATAAAAGCAGTGGATCGACCACTTAAATAAGCTAGTACTAAGGTTAAAAGACAAAAATCAAGTATAATGACAATAAACAGTTAAGGGATACACATAAAAGTGTATATGTGAAACCAAATCATGAAATGTGGGCAGGGAGTGTTAGTAAAAAAATGTAGAGCTTTTAGAATGTGCTTGAACATAAATGACTATCAGTTTAAAACAAATAGATATAAATACAGGTCGATATACAGTAAGTCCCCTACATACAAATGAGTTCCTTTCTGAGAGCACGTTCGTAAGTCCAATTTGTTTGTAAGTCCAACAAAGTTAGCCTAGGTACCCAACTAACACAATCGGCTATATAATACTGTACTGTAATAGGTTTATAATACTTTTCACACAAATAATACATAAAAAACAAATGCAAAAAATAAAACATTTTTAATCTTACAGCACAGTATCTTGAAAAGTACAGTAGTACAGTACAACAGCTGGCATACAGAGGCTGGCATCGAGTGAACAGGCAAAAAGAGTTACTGACTGGAGGAAGGAGAGGAGATGGGAGATGGTAGAGCTGAAGGATCATCAGCCATAGGAGACGGAGGGCAAGCTGCAATTTCACTCATGCCTGATGTTGATGGCACAGGTTCTGGTTCCTTGCTGGATTCAATTTTATCTACCCTCTTGAAAAAATGATCCAATGATGTCTGCATAGTATCTTTTTTTTTTTTTTCTCATCATAGATGACACTGTAGCACTGGATTGCATTCTGAATGGCTACTGCGACCTTTGTGTACCATTCTGTGTTCCAGTCCTGTGCTTCAAAAACTAACAGTGCCTCCTCAGATAAAGAAAATCCTCCTGCCATTTCCTGAGTTGTGAATCTCTTTGGTGCTTCAATTACTTCTTCTTCTTCTTTCTCTCCTCGTCCTTTCTCTGGGCCTCCAATTCCATCAGGTCTTCATTAGTAAGCTCTCATCTTGCACAGCAAGAAGTTCAATAAATTCATCCTGTTGCAGATCTAGCTCCAGCTTCTCACTGAGAGTCACTAAGTTCCTGAAGGCCTCTTTGGACTCTTCATCTACCTTCTCAAATCCACGAAAATTGTGAACAAACCGAGGACAAAGTTCTTCCGAACCCCATTCATGGTGACAGCCGTAACCTCACGTCAAGAAAAGTCAATGTTTTTCATGGCCTTGTAGATGTTATAGTCCTTCCAATATTGTCAAAATGTTGTTCCTGATTTGTCACTTGCCTTTACTGCCTGATGAAAAATGTGACATAAATAATATTTCTTGAAAGTCGCTATAACTCCCTGGTCCATAGGTTGGATGAGCAATGTAGTATTCAGTGGCAGATGCACTACTTTGAAATTGGGATGAAAATCTTCCATGAATGGAGGGTGGCCCAGAGCATTATCAAGGAGCAAAAGAATGTTGAATGGGATGTCCTTCTCCAAGCAATATTTCTCTACCTCTGGGATAAACTGGTGGAAAAACTAGTCCTGGAAAATGGCCAGTGTAACCCAGGCTTTGGGGTTACTCTTCCACACAAGAGGAAGAGAGTCCTTGGCTATGTTTTTTAAGGGCTCTTGAGTTCTCTGAATGATAAACTAACAGAAGCTTCAGCTTCATATCATCAGAAGCATTGCCACCAAACAACAGAATTAGCCTATCCTTTGCTGCTTTAGAGCATGGCATTGACTTTCCCTCCTTACTGATGTAACTTCGGTCTGGCATCCTCTTTCAGTACAATCCTGTCTCAACCACATTAAAAACCTGCTTGGGTAAATACGTGCCTTCATCAATAATTTCTCAAAGTGTTTCAGGAAATTCCTGGGCAGATACTGTGTCTGTACTCACTGCCTTGCCACTTACTTTTTATGTTGTGAAGGTTGGCTCTAGCCTTGAACCAATGAAAACAGCCATGGCTGGCATTAAAAGATGCGATCTCTGATTCTTCACCGTGTATCTTCTTCAAGTCTTCATAAAGGCTTTTAGCTTTCTCTTGAATCAGCATTAAGCTGAGCAGGACTCAATGCTGATGCTGATCCTGCATCCACACACTGAGAAGTTTCTCCATCTCCTCCATCACTTTTCCATGCTTCTTTGCTCTTATTGTCAACATCATCTGCAGAGCAGACTTCACATGTTCCATGATCTTGTCCTTGTTCTTTAGAATTGTGCTGATGGTTGAACCATTCATGTTATAAGAATGAGCAATGTCTACCATATTTTTGCCTTACTCCACTCTCTCAATTATCTTCACTTTTGTTTCCATCATTATTGCGTGGTGCTTCTTAGCAGTACGAGCTACATCACTGCTGTATTTACATTTGCTTCTGGACATCCTGGGCTTGAAATAAAGATACCATACTACTGTACTCTATACAGTACCGTACAGTAATGTACACAAAAGCACAACCACTTGTAGAGGATACACGCACGTGACAATGTATACCAGACATGTGAACTACTTATGTGATTGGATATGCGAACACACTTTCACATCTTTTAAAGTTTGAAACCTGAAGGTTTGTATGTAGGGGACTTACTCTATATGAACCTCATGTTAACCACAAATAAAAAACCTACAATAGATACACACACCAAAAAAAAGGGGGGGGGGGGGAGAGAGAGAGAGAAAGGGAGAATGGAACCCAAATATAATACTAAAGAAAATTATCAAAACACAAAGGAAGATGCTCAAAAAAGAAAAGAACAGAGAAGAACTACAAAAACAACCAGAAAACTAGGAACAAAATGATAATAAATACATATCTATTAATAATCACTTTAAATGTAAACGGACTGAATGCTCCAATCAAAAGACATATGGTGGGGACTTCCCAGGTGGTGCAGTGTTTAAGAATCTGCCTGCCAATGCAGGTGACACGGCTTCAATCCCTGGTCCAGGAAGATCCCACATGTCATGGAGCAACAAAGCCTGTGCACCACAACTACTGAGCCTGTGCTCTAGAGTCCATGAGCCACAACTACTGAGCCTGCATGCCACAACTACTGAAACCCACATGCCTAGAGCCCATGCTCCACAACAAGAGAAGCCACTGTGATGAGAAGCCCATGCACTGCAGCGAAGAGTAGCCCCCACTCACTGCAACTAGAGGAAGCCCGCATGCAACAACAAAGACCCAAGGCAGACAAAAATAAGTAAATAAATAAATAAATAATTTTTAAAAAAGACATATGGTGGCTGAATGGATTAAAAAAAACAAGATCCATCTATATGGTGCCTATAAGAGACCCACTTCAAAGCTAAAGACACAAACAGACTGAAATGAGGGGATGGAGAAAGATATTCCATTAAAACAAACTGAAAAGAAAGGTGGTATAGCAATATCAGAAAAAATAGACTTTAAAACAAAGTCTATAACAAAAGACAAAGAAGGGCATTATATATTGATAAAGAGGTCAATCCAAGAAGAAGATATGATAGTCTTAAATATATATGCACCTAATATAGGAGCACCTAAATATATAAAGCAAATATTAACAGACATAAAGGGAGAAATTGAGAGCAATGCAATAATAATAATAGACTTTAATACCCACTTACATACATGGATAGACCATCAAGACAGAAAATCAATAGAAATCAATGGCTTTAAATGACACATTAGATCAGTTGGGCGTAATATTGACAAAACATTCCACCCCAAACAACAGAATACACATTCGTTTCAGGTACACATAGAACTTTCTCTAGGATAGATCACTGCTAGGCCACAAAACAAGTCTTAAAATTTTTAAGAAGATTGAAATTATATCAAGCATTTTTTCTAATCATAAGAATATGAAACTAGAAATCAATTACAGGAAGAAAACTGGAAAAAACACCACCATGTGGAGAGTAAACAACATTCTACTGAAACACCAATAGGTCAATGAAGAAATAACAAAAAAATCAAAAAAATACCAAATGACAATAGAAGCACAAATGAAAATAGAAGCATAACTTCCAAAATCTATGGGACCACAAAAGCAGTTCTAAAGGGAAATTTATAGCAATACAGGCCTACCTCAAGAAACAAGAAAAATCTCAATTTATCATCTAAATGAATCAGAAAAAGAAGAACAAACAAAGCCCAAAGTCAGTAGAAGCAAGGAAGCAATAAAGATCAGAGCCAAAATAAATAGACACCCCCCCAAATATATATATATATATATATATAGAAAAGATTAATGAAACTAAGAGATGGTTTTTTTGAAAAGATAAACAAAATTGATAAACCTATAGCCAGACTCATCAAGAAAAAAAGAGATGACCCAAATAAGTAAAATTAGAAATGAAAGAGAAAAAGTTACAACTGATATCACAGAAATACAAACAATCATAAGAGAATACTATGAAAAGTTATACACCAACAAATTGGACAATCTAAAAGAAATGGATAAATTCCTATAAACATACAATCTTCAAGACTGAATCAGGAAGAAATTGAAAATCTGAACAGACAAGTTATTAGTAATACAATTGAATCAGTAATCAATAAACTCCAAACAAATGAAAGTCCAGGACCAGATGCTTCACAGGTGAATTCTACCAAATATTTAAAGAAGGGTTAATACCAATCTTTCTCAAACTCTTCCAAAAATTTGTAGAGGGGGGACACTTCAAAACGCATTCTACAAGACCAGCATCACCCAGATACCAAATCCAGACAAAGACACTACAAAAAAAGACTACAGGGCCAATATCCTTGATGAACATAGATGCAAAATTCTCAACAAAATACTAGCAAGCCAAATTCAACAATATGTAACAAGGGTCATACATCATGATCAAATGGGGTTTAGTCCAAGGATACCAGGATGGTTCAGTATTGGCAAATGATTCACCCTGATACACCACATTAACAAAACAAAGATAAAAATCACATGATCATCTCAATAGAGGCCAAAAAGCATTTGGCAAAATTCAATATCCATTCATGATAAAATATCTCAACAAAGTTGGTGTAGAGGGAACATACGTCAACATAATAAAAGCTATTTATGACAAACTCACAGCTAACTCTATACTAACTGATGAAAATCTGAAAGCTTTTCCTCTAAGATCAGGAACAAGGTAAGGATTCCCACTATTGCCACTGGTATTTAATATAGTATTTGAAATTCTAGCCACAGCAATCAGACAAGAAAAAGAAATACAACGCATCCAAACTGAAAGAGAAAATAATATGTCACTATTTGCAGATGGCATGATACTACATATAGAATACCAATAAATTATTAGAACTAATGAATTTAATAAAGTTGCAGGATACAAGATTAAAAACAGAAATCTGTTGCATTTCTAGACACTAATAATGAACTATCCAAAAGAGAAATCAAGAAAACAATTTCATTTAAATTCCCCTCAAAAACAATAAAATACCTAGGACTAGATCTAACCAAGGAGGTGAAAGACCTGCACTCTGTAAACTATTAGACATTGATGAAGGAAGCTGAAGGTGATACAAGTAAATGGAAAGACATCCTGTGTTCATGGACTGGAAGAATTAACATTGTTAAAATTTCCATGCTACCCAAAGCAATATACAGGTTCAAGGCAATCCTTATCAAAATACCAAAGACAGTTTTCACAGAACTAGAACAAATAATCCTAAAATTTATATGGAACCACAAAGACCCTGAATTGCAAAGGAAATCTTGAGAAAAAAGAACAAATCTGGAGGTATCATACTTTCTGACTTCAGACTATACTACAAAGCTACACTAATCAAAGCAATATGGTTTTGGCACAAAAACTGACACATGGATCAATGGAGCAGAATAAAGAGCCAAGAAATATACCCACAGTTATATGGTAAATTAATCTAAGACAAAGGATGCAAGAATATACAATTGGAAAAAGATGGTCTCTTCAATAAGCGGAAAGCTACATGCAAAAGAATAAAACTAGAACATTTCCTCATACCATATAAAAAATGAACACAAAATGGATTAAAGACTTAAATGTAAGACCTGAAATCATAAAAGTCCTAGAGTACAACATAGGCTGTACACCCTTTGACATTGGTCTTAGCAATATTTTGGGGAGATTTGTCTCCTCAGGCAAGGGCAATAAAAGCAAAAATAAATAAATTGGATCTAATAAAACTTAAAAGGTTTTGTACAGCAAAAGAAATCATGAACAAAACGAAAAGGGAACCTGTGAATGGGAGAAGATATTGCAAATGATATGTCTAATAAGGGGTTAGTATCCAAAATATGTAAATATATCAAAAAACAAACAAACAACCTGGTTTAAAAATGGGCAGAACACCTGAATAGGCATTTTTCCAAAGAAGACATACAGATAGCCAACAGTCACATGAAAGTATGCTCAACACACATTGTTAATCATCAGAGAAATGCAAATTATAACTACAATGAAATATCACCTCACCCCTGTCAGAAGATCTATCATCCAAAAAAACAAAAAACAAATGTTGGCAAGGATGTGGAGAAAAGGGAACCCTAATACACTGTTGGTGGGAATATATATTGGTGCAGCCTCTATGGAAAACAGTATAGAAATTCCTCAAAAAACTAAAAATAGAACCACCATGTGATCCAGCAATTCCACTACTGGGTATGTATGTGAAAAAAACAAAAACACTAATTCAAAAAGATACATGCATCCCAATGTTCATAGCAGCATTATTTACAATAGCCAAGATATGGAAGCAGCCTAAGTATCCATCAACAAACAAATGGATAAAGAAGATGTGGTATATATATATATATATATATATATATATATATATATATATATATATACACACACAATGGAATACTATTCATGCAAAAAAAGAATGATATTTTGCCATTTACAGCAACATGGATGGACTTGGAGAGTATTATGCTAAGTGAAATAAGTCAGACAAGGAAAGACAAATACCGTACGATATCACCTATGTGTGGAATCTAAAAAATACAACAAACCAGTGACTATATAAAAAAGAAACAGACTCACAAATATCAAAAACAAACTAGTGGTTACCAGTGGGGGAAGGAAAGAGGGAAGGGTGGGATAGGGGTAGAGGACTTAGAGGTACAAACTACTATGTATAAAATAAATAAGCTACAAGGAAATATTGTACAACACAGGGAATATAACAATAGTTTATAATAAATATTAATATAAATGGAGTATAAATTTTAAAAATTATGAATCACTATGTTGCACACCTGAAACATATATTATTGAACATCAACTATGCCTCAATTTTAAAAAAAAGTTTTAAAAAAATGAACAAATATAACAAAAGAGAAACAAATTCACAGATACAGAGAACAAACTAGTGATTACCAGAGGGGAGTGGGGTGGGGGAATGGCAAAATAAGTGAAGGGAATAAAGAGGTACAAATGTATAAAATAAGATACAAGGATGTAATTTACAGCAAAGGCAATATAGTCAGTGTTTGTATGGAGTGTAATCTATAAAAATATTGAATTACTATGTTGTACACCTAAAATTAATATAATATTGTAAGTCAACTATACTTCAATTAAAAAATAAAAGAAGAATTATTAAGGGACTTGGATAAGATCACCCCATTAGTAGAGTACAGATCTGGGGCTGAAACCAAGGGAATCTGACCCCACCACCCATCTGATTACCATTAGTATTTCCCCAAAATAAGAAAAGTCAAAGGTTAAAACTCTCAACTAACCAAATGAGTTTTATTAGTTTTGCAATGTGGTTGCAAAACTCTGGTGGTTGAATATCTTATGAAAATATACATTTTTATGATTTTCACAGCATATTTTTCTATAAGAAAATGTTTCATCCACAAACATTTTATGGCATGAGTTGGCAGCACTTTGTTTAGAGCTGCAGCTTTTGATTCTATATAAATTTATTAATGTTAACATGATGCTAGAAGTACTAAAACTGAACAATCTCTTGGTTCCTTGTTTGTTTTTTTCAAAACTTTTATAGATTTTTTTTTTTAATTAAGAGAGTTCATGCTTCTACTGCAGCAACATTTGCTGGCTGGCCTATAAATATTTGAAAGTGTCTGGTGGGTAATTTTAATAACTCAAGATTTTCCACCCTTTTAACAGATGTAGTCAATAGTAAGTTAAACCTCTACATAGTGGTAAATATTTTTAACATTATGAAATATTAATAGAATTAGCAGCTTCCTGTAATAAAGGTATAATATGATGAGTCACATAAAGAATGTATGAATCTTATTTATTCAGGAACAAAATTCACGTCTGATGATCTTTTTGCTTGCCTTACTCACTGCCATGAATGCCCTCAGCAGTCAGGTGAGGAGACCCCAAGGAAGAGGGTTTCTCTGTAGTAAAGACGTCCAATGGGACTCTTCAAAATCACAAACCATACACCCCATGAGAGAGTCAGCATTTAGGCACCTGCCATACAGAAGCTCTCATTGGCCAATAGGTGTTAGTTATGGAAGCAAAGGCACAAACAGGGAGGGACCAAAACCCTAGGCAATACAGAAAGGTACATTTATTCTTTTGCTCTTTATTCCCAACACAGAAGAGTTAGGCTTTGAAAAAGGAAGAGGAGGAAATGTTTCACAATCAGACTTTGTACCATACACACACACACACAAACACGCTTTACCTGGATATCACTTAATTATCCTTCAGGACTCAGCTCAGCTCTCTTATCACTCTCTAGGAACTACCTGTTCTGACCCCCATGCCACTCCCTACCTACCTCTGATCCCCTCACAGCTGCATCCTTTACTGTATGCTTAGGTGTCCTTTTTCGGTTCTCCCTTAGCCCACTTCTATCATAGCACTCAGCAGTACCTACCACACTAAATTCTGTTCATTTCTCTTACCTCTATTCCTCGTTAGACTCTAAACTTTTTGAGAGCAGAGGTCATATCTCTTTCATATTTGCATCTCTAATGCCTAATAGAGTGTCTGGGAGTTTAGTAGGTGCTTAAATAATTTTTGAATGACTATTAATGCAGGTGTGGTTTAGGACAATTTTTACCCTAAGGTTTGTCCTTTACTTAAACATGATGATGGCCACGCAGCATTTCATCCCAGGGTCTCTTCTCTTTTTATTCTCTCCATAAGTAATCTTACCTATCACTCCCTAGGCTTTAATTGTCACATTTATGACTCAGAATGTGTTTGACTTCCAAATCTATATTACTATTTTTCATCTGAACTCAAAATGGGTACTTTCATTGGGACATTGCCATGTAGATTCTTATTCTAAAACCACTTATTGCTTTCCCCTCAAATTCTTCTCCCTCTCCTACTCTAGTTGACCACATCACCATTCATTTATGCTTTCATGTTGGAGACCTTGGAATCCTCTTTGATCCCTCCCTCTCTGCCACCATCCATATCTAATCAGGCACCAAATTCTGTCAATTCTACCTTTTAAATCTTTCAAATTTTCTTCATCTCAACCATTAATCTTTCAGTTCAGACCCTAAATCCCTCACATTGGGCTGTTCAAAAGCTTCTTAAATGATTCTCCTTAACTCTAATCAAACAACTTTGCAGTCCCTTCTCATAATAATGACACATCCACATCCCTGTTTGGGTACATCAAGTATCATTCTAGAACTGTGGATATAATGGTTTGAAAAAGACACCAAAGTCCCTGCTTCTGTGTAGCTTAAGTAAGGACTAAGCTCTTTAGAATCATATACTGAACCCTTAATGATCTAATGCTAATCTACCTTACGGCCTTATCTCCTTCCATTATTCACATCCTATGCTGCTCACACACTCACTTAAGCATTTTATTCTTTCTCAAAACATTTTGCCTTTTAGACATGCTGTTCCCTCTGCCCTGGATTCTCATTTATATCCAACCCTGTTTCCTACCTGATAACGTCTACTCATTCTTCAAGATACAATTCAAATGTCATCTCCTCAATGAAGCTTTCCTGGTAGTTAAGCTTTCCTCTTCCATGTGTTCATAAGACTTCATTATGAACCGATAGTTCATAAGACTATTGGTCATGCTATACTGTAATTGTGGATATACACATGTCTGTCTTAGCCCATTTGACAGTGAATACTTCCAGAGAAGACTTAATTATCCTTGTATCTGAGCAGAACCTGACACACTGTTTGTTACATACTAGACCATCAATACTTCTAAATGATGTTGAATAAATAAATAGAAAAGTAGAAGAAATTATACACTCTTATTCCTAACTCAGAAGAAAAAAAGAGAAAGCATAAACATTGGGTCTTTTGATTCTTTAGCTTGAAATTTCAGTCAATTATTACCTAAAATTAATGGCACAACTGAATTTTAACAATACAATGTTTTTTAAAGGCTTATTTTATCAAGTAAGTTATAAACAAATGTCCATTACTTTGTATAATGCACTATAAAGCAATAAATTGCAGACAGAAGACTGAAAGTGTCTTTCAAAATAATAAAGGCCAGAAATATAGTGAAATATGTGCTGGCCTTATTTAAGCCTTCCTCTGTCATAGCAAACTGGAAGCATTCCGACATGACATTTTTCCTCCCTGAGAATCAGATTCATCATCCAGAAACTAAGCAGAATGACCATGGCCCCTTCCACTCTGATAATCAATAGCACTATAATACTGCATAGATTTGCCAGAAATATCACCAGTGAATAAAAATAAATATAAAAGATACAGACAAGAAGAATTCAAGAAGGGACAACCTTGGCTAGAGTAAACATGAATACACAGAAGCAAGCCTTGAATTATGCCAAGGCATCCTGGCTGAAATGCCAACAAGTAAATGCAACTGTTATAAGTGTGCACAGGAGAAAAGAGACAAAATAAGATTGTTGCAGCTTAAAACATCTTCAGAAATGTGAATCTCACAGGACAAAATTAAATGACACAGAAAGGCAAAGCATTTAATGACTTAGAAGTATAGGTTTAAAAGAGCCTACTTATGGCCCCTCCCACCCCCTATCATTTGATAAAATGGATCATTACAAAATGTTTTGATTATGTTTAGTCTCCAAGACTTGCTTCAAGTGATAAAACTTTTTTTAAGCCAAAGCCTGGGCTCTTTTTCTTCACTAATGTTTATGAAGGTGAGGGGGGAGAAAATATCAGAGGTAGAGTATAACCTAACAACGTAGCTGGATTTGCCAATCTCAATAATTAGTTGCACATCTAAATATTTCTAGGTCAAATTTTCTAATCTCAAGAAGTACATCATTTTGTTTGTTTGAGTTTCCCCTCTTCGTCTCTCAAATGTCATGCTCTGGTACCCTGACAGCTACTCTGTTTTGCCACTCTGTTGGTTTCTAAGCTTCTCTGCATGTGACCAGCTGTAATCTGAGAAGAGGGAGAACAAATAAAAGATGAAGAACTTACTAGAGCAGAGCAAAGTAGCTGCCAGAGGAAAGATGTGTCACTGAAGGTGCATAAAAGCAGACAATAGAGACAGAAAACTTTTGAAGGAGACTTCTGTTTTAATGAAGATTAGGAACATGTGAAAGATGGACCAGTGAGAATAAGACACTAATCTGCAAGTTTTTTTTATAAATTCTGTGTTCTGATCGTCCTTTTAAAAAGGTAATTCCATTCCAATTTTGTCAGAAGGTAATGAATACCTAAAAGCATCAGAGTGTTGACCATGTTTTTTCAAGGAATAGTTTTCTGTATTTGAAAGATATTTTCCCCCAGCTTTATAGTGGTAAAATTGACAAATAAATTGTAATGTATTTAAAGTATACAATGTAATGACTTGATATACATAGTGAAAGCATTCCCACTGTTGAGTTGACTAACACATCCATCACCTAACATATTTACCTTTTGTGGGAGGGGGGCGGGGGGAAAACACATTGTCTACTCTTAGCAAATTTCAGTTTTACAATACAATGTTATCAACTATAGTCACCATAAAATACATTAGATTCTCAGACTGAGTTCATCTTAAAACAAAGTTTGTACCCTTCTAAAAATCTCTCCCTATCTCCCTCACCTCCAGCCCCAGGCAACCACCATTCTGCTCTGTTTCTTTGAGTTTTATGGGGATTTTTAGATTCCACTTATAAGTGATATCATACAGTATGTGTCTTCCTCTGATTAGCTTATTTCACTTAGCATAATTCCCTCAAGTTCCACCCATGTCGTCACAAATGGAAAGATTTTCCTTTTTTTTTTTTTTAAACATCTTTATTGGAGAATAATTGCTTTACAATGGTGTGTTAATTTCTGCTTTATAACAAAGTGAATCAGCTATACATATACATATATCCCCATATCTCCTCCCTCTTGCGTCTCCCTCCAACCGTCCCT
Source organism: Balaenoptera borealis (assembly GCF_965194805.1). NCBI lineage: Eukaryota > Metazoa > Chordata > Mammalia > Artiodactyla > Balaenopteridae > Balaenoptera > Balaenoptera borealis. The sequence continues at coordinate 50,603,681 of NC_138876.1, read as the reverse complement.
ATCCCACCCCTCTAGGGGGACACAAAGCACCAAGCTGATCTCCCTGCGCTATGTGGCTGCTTCCCACTAGCTATCTATTTTACACTTGGTAGTGTATATATGTCCATGACGCTCTCTCACTTCGTCCCAGCTTACCCTTCCTCCTCCTCGGGGATTGTAAATTGATACTGCCACTATGGAGAACAGTATGGAGGTTCCTTAAAAAACTAAAAAGAGAACTACCATACGACCCAACAAACCCACTACTGAGCATATACCCTGAGAAAACCATAATTCAAAAAGAGTCATGTACCACAATGTTCATTGCAGCTCTATTTACAATAGCCAGGACATGGAAGCAACCTAAGTGTCAATTGACAGATGAATAGATAAAGAAGATGTGGCACATATATACAATGGAATATTACTCAGCCATAAAAAGAAATGAAATTGAGTTATTTGTAGTAAGGTGGATGGACATAGAGTCTGTCATACAAAGTAAAGTAAGTCAGAAAGAGAAAAACAAATACCGTATGCTAACACATATATATGGAATCTAAATATAATAAAATAAAATAAATGGTTCTGAAGAACCTAAGGGCCGGACAGGAATTGAGATTTTTCTTTTTTAAGGCTGAATTTTATTTCTATATATCACAACTTCTTTTTCCATTCATCTGTCAATCAACGCTTAGGCTGTTTCCATGTCTTGGTTTTTATAAATTATGCTGCTATGAAAATGTAGGTGCATATGTCTTTTCAATTTACTGTTGTGTTTCTTTTGGATATAGTCCCAGAAGTGGGATTGTTGGATCATGTAGTAGTTCTTTTTTCATTTTTTTGAGGATCCTCAATACTATTTTCCATAGTGCCTGTACCAGTTTATAACCCACATCCTCACCACCATTTGTTATCTCTTGTCTTTTTATGATGGCCATTCTACCAGGCATGAGGTGTTATTGTGGTTTTGATTTGCAATTCTCAATGACTAGTGATGTCAAGGATCTTTTCATGTACCCATTTGTTATTGTATACCTTGTTTGGAAAAATACCTATTAAAGTCTTTTGCCCATATTTTAATTGGATTACTTGTTTTGTTTTGTTTTGCTATTGAGTTATATGATTTCCTTATGTATTTTAGATATTAAGCCCTTATCAGATACATGGTTTGCAAATATTTTTTCCCATTCTGTAGGTTGTCTTAACTTTGTTGATTGTTTCTTTTGCTGTGCAGAGGCTTTTTACTTTGACATAGCCACACTCGCTTACTTTTGGCTTTGTTGATTATGCTTTAGGTATCACATCCAAAAAATTATTTCCTAGACACATGTCAAGGAATGTTTTCCCTATTTTTTCTTCCAGAACTTTTATGGGTTTAGGTCTTACATTTAAATCTTTAATCTATTTTATGATAATTTTTGTGAGTTGTGCAAGACAGGTACCTAGTTTCATTCTTTAACATTTAAATAGCTAATTTCCCCAGCACCATTTATTAAAGAGACTGTCTTTTCTCCATTGAGTATTCTTGGCTTCCTTATCAAATATTAGTTGACCATATTTGCTTGGCTTTCCTTCTGGGCTCTTGATTCTGTTTCATTGACTATTTGCTTTTATGCCAGTACCATACTGTTTTGATTACCATAACTTTATAGTGTAGCTTGAAATCAGGAAGTGTGCTGCCTCCTGTTTTTTTCTTTCCCAGGATTGCTTTGGCTATTCAGGGTCTTTTTTGATTTCATATAAATTTTAGGATAGTTTTTTCTACATCTGTAAAAAAAATGCCATTGGAATCTTGATAGGAATTGCATTGAATCTGTAGGTGACTTTTGTAGTATTGATATATTAACAATATTAATTCTTACAATCCATAAACACAGAATAACTTTCCATTTATTTGTGTCTTATTTCTTTCATCCATGTCTTATAGTTTGTTATTAATTTTGAGCTATTGTAAATGGGATTGTTTTCTTAATTTCTCATGAGAGTTTGTTGTTAGAGTATAGAAATGCCACTCATTTTTGTATAATGGCTTTGTATCTCATAACTTTATTGAATTCGTTTATCAGTTCTAATAGTTTTTGGTGGAGTCTTTAGGGTTTTCTAGGTCTTTAGGGTCATCTGCAAATAGTGTCAATTTTACTGCTTCTTTTCCAATTTGGATGCCTTTTATTATTTCTTGCCTAATTTCTCTGTTCAGGACCCCTAACTTATCCATATCTTCTAGGTTGTCCAATTTGTTGGCAAATAATTGTTCATAGTATTCTCTTATGATCCTTTGTATTTTGTGGTGTCAGTTGTAACTTCTCCTCTGTCATTTCTGGTTTAATATATTTGAGCCATCTCTTTTTTTCTTGGTAATCTTAGTTAAAATTTGTCAATTTTATTTATCTTTTCAAAGAATCATCTCTTTGATCTTCTCTGTTATCTTTTTAGTCTCCAGTTAATTTATTTCCACTCTGATTGTTTTTATCTCCTTCCTTCTACTAGCTTTGGGCTTCATTTGTTCCTCTTTTTCTTGTTCCTTGAGGTGTAAAATTAGGTTGTTTACTTGAGATTTTCCTTGTTTCTTGAAATAGGCGTTTATCACTATGAGTTTCCCTCTTAGAACTGCTTTTGGTGCATGCCATAAATTTTGTCTTGGAACTGTATCTCAATTTTTTCCCTGTTGAATATACTTCAATCAGCTTTTCTCAAGCTAGAGTTCTGGGAGAGAATTAAGCCTAACACCCTGAGGCATCTATATGGTAAATGATGAATTGTATTCCCATTTTCATTTGTCTCAAGGTAATTTTTCATTTCTTCTTTGATTTGTTTGTTGATCCATTAGTATGATCAGTGGCATGTTGTTTAATCTCCACACATTTGTGAATTCACAGTTTTCTACTTGTTATTCATTTCTAGTTTCATACCACTGTGGTCAGAAAAGATGCTTGACATGATTTCAACATTCTTAAATTTACTAAGACTTGCTTTGTGGCCTAACATATGGCCTGTCCTGGAGAATGTTCCATGTGCACTTGAGGGGAATGTTTATTCTGCTGCTTTGGGATAAAATATTACATATATATGTATATATAGATAGATAGATAGATGTATATATATATATATCCATCTGGTCTAATGTGTCATTTATATTGATGTTTTCTTATTGATTTTTCTGTCTGGATTACCTATCCACTTATGTAAGTGAGGTATTAAAGTCCCCTACTATTATTGTACTGAAGTCTATTTATCCCTTTAGGTCTGTTAATATTTGCTTTATCTATGTAGGTTCTTCATGGCATCTTTATGCAAGCAAAATTCTTACCCTTGAAAGATGTAACATACAATAGTAAAATGAAAATAGCTAACTAAGGCTATGATGAAGTTATTCATAGCAAATATTCCAGAGCAGATAAGAAAAATAATCTTTTGATATTATAAACAAAAATTTAAAAGAAGAAGGAGAATACTTCCAAAAAACAAATCTCATATAGCACAGAGTCCAAACAGATAATCCATGTGTTTCTGAAATATGCAAATTCCAATTTTTTTAAGATCTTCAGAGTTCATCTTACCCAAAACAAAAGTTAACTTAGAAAGAATGTTTCAAGCAACAGAAGATAATACGCATATTTTCAATCACTATATCCCTCTGATTTTTTCTAACCTGCTTGTTTAGAATACCTCATTTACTAAACACACGTAGAGTTCAGTATGCCCGAATGAACTAGGATATCCATGGGGTCTCTGGAGTAGTATCTTGCTCTCTCTCTTATCTATCATAAGCCTGATATTTGACTCAATTCATGGGAACCCTCATTCTATTTTTTCTCTGCTGGCATGCCCTAGTCTTCAACCAGAGACTGGCATTTTACCTGGAGTTCATTCCCACTTGCTTAGGAGGCTGAGGGCTTAGGAAGCTGAGAGCAGGATCCTGCTCCTGTGTCCATGGAGAGTGCTGTGAATAAATCAGTGTGGTCTTGCCAGACTTCACACCAGCACCCAGAACTTCACCACGCCAAACCCCACTGAGCAGGCCCTCCCACCCAATGAGCTCCCTGGCTGCACTGGCAGTTTGAGCCACAATGGCATCTACCTAGTTGTCTGGTACTCTTGTAACCAAGTCAGTTTCTGAGATTTATCTAGTCTTAACTCTGTCCCCCACTTAGTCTTTGAATACTTCCTCTTATCCAAGAATATCCTCAATATGGGAGACATGCACTTTAATTAAAATTAAATTTATGATCTCAGTGGCTCCTATGCCCTCTGCTATTTGTCTTTCTTATGAATCCATTATTACAACTCTCTTCTCTGAAGAAGAGGGGGTCAGTTCATAAAAGTTTGCACAAACGCATCCTTAGGTGATAAATGTATAGAAGAGAAGTAGAGGGGATACTGAACCAAATTTTCTTGAGACAGTTTGGGCAGTGACTTAACTGGGGCAATCTCAAGACCAGAGAAGGGGCCTCCAGCCTCCCCCAACATAAGTGGCCCACAGGTATACTAATTTGGCCAGCTTAGCCCACTGATGCAGTTTATTCATAGAGCTGACCCAAGACTGCACAATCAATCTCTCTCTTAAAACTGTTTGTTGCCCCCAACTACCTCCTGGTATGAGCCCAAAGGCCAGTTCAACCTGTGTGCATGCCTTGCCTAACCTGACCCAGAGAAACTCTGGCTTTTCCCACCACTCCAGGTTCAGATGAAGCAGTAACCATGGAGCCTGGGATCTGGTTTCTCCAATGGTTGCTCACATGGTTTAGATAACACAATCTATAAAAGAAGAGTAGTTAAGTGTCCTGGAGAAAATATATTAAGCAATGAGAACCAAGAGATGATAAGTAAATGTCAGATAAACTTCTTTTCTCCCTTTCAATTCCAATGGATTTTTCTGAGACAAGTGATTCCAGACAACCTCTCTGGAAATGTCTTGTGACTAAGCAACTGACTACCTAATCAGCTCAGAAACACACTACCTTGTATTTGCTCTCCTTCCTCCCCTGCCTCACTTTCTTTCACTCTTGCTGCCCTGGGATTGCAAGCCCAAATAAAGCAAGAGCATGTAAATTTTGCCTCATATTATTTTTACTAGGGAACATAATCTAGGACATATACCAATGAATAATACTGACTTCTGCCTCTCCTCCAGGGAAGAGCAGAATCATATGCACAGGCTGGAGAGCTCTTACTACTTTTTCACTTGTGATTAGAAATCTCTCCAGCAGGGGTGGCAATTCATTATTACCACTGACCACTCTGCCCCTCTCCACCATCTACCTGACTCTCTCTCTCTTTCTCTCTCTCTCTCCTTCCCCTCTCTGTCTCTTTTCCTCCCTCCTTGGTTCCATCTCTTTCCTCCCACTTCTTCTTCTCCTCCTCTCCCTCATCCTCCTCTTTCTTTCCTCTCTCTCTCTCTCTCTCTCTCTCTCTCTCTCTCTCTCCCTCTCTCTCTCCCTCTTTCCCTCCCTCTCATGCTCTCTCTCTCTTTCTCTGCCAACCAAGGAAAGATCTTAATACAGTCAAGTAAGAGGTGACAAGAGGAAACTATTTTTTTAATTTAGCCAATGCATGCTAATGATTTGGGTGAAGAGCTAAATAAATAATAAGATGAAATTAAAAATATTTTCGCAGATATCTAATAAAGAAAATTGAAAATTTAAATTCCAAGTGACTTCCAATGCAATTCATATCAATATGCCCAATAGTCTGAAAAGTGTGAAGACCACAACTTTGAGAAAAATTTTCCCCAATTGTTCTAAACATGCATGATATCTACCATAAATTTTGAAACTTAATTTTAAAACACAAAGTGTTCTTGTGAAGATACGAAAATAGACCATGGCCTTCTAAATAAATATACTATTTTTCTAATTCTAGATTATTCTTTTCCCAGAGTTTCAAACTCTCTCTTATCTCCCAATTCAGTACTCATTATGAACTTAGAAATGCTATTAGATTAATATAAAGAGTTTACTGCTTGGTAACTTTATCCCCTTGGATTTAAATAACCACAAAGTAGAAAATTGTAACAGTACTATCACTACAACATAAGTAGACTGATAAATTAGAAATGGAGGAGAAAAATTAATTGGTATTGAACATGAAAGGGAAATATTTTAGTTCCTAAACGTTTGTGCTGTAATTGCTTATAAAACTCTCTCAAGGTTTATAATCTTAAAATACATATATTTTAAATTAACCAACTTGCCAGAAAGATTTACTCAAGCTGTCAGTTTTCTGCCATAAAGCATTTCATTTTGAAGTGACTGATTCCAATCATCATCCTTCTGATGAAGTAAGGTCTTTTAAAGTTGACTCTTGGGAAACTTCTGCTATAAAAAATAGTTTCTCCTCACTATAGATGTGAGTGTAAATTGGTCTTACCATTTGTATAAAAGATAAGTATTGTTGGGGAAAGTTGAATATGCACATATCCTATAATCTAGTAGTTCTATTCCTAAGTGATATAGAAAAACTCTTTGAGCTGTTATGAGTTTATCTTTGAGACTGTGACAAGAAAGGTCACAGCATCATTGCTCATGATAACAAGAAAAATGGGAAAACTTAACAATCTATCAACAATAGAATGGATGCATAAATTTAAATATATTCAAATAGTGAATAGTACATATAACAATGAAAATAACTGCAGCCAGATATCAATATCTAAAAATATTTATTGTAATATTGAGTGAAAGAAGAGAATCACATCGTTTATAAAATTCAAAAAGAGACAAAATAAACAATATTTAGTTTAAAGATATAAATTTACTAGGTAAAAAAGAAAGAGCCATAAAGTAAAGACTAACAGAAAATTCAAGAGAGAGATAAACTCTGAGAAGAGGGAAAGGAAAATTATCAGAGAGGGGGACTTTGAGAGCTCTAGGTAAGTACTGTTTCTAAACCTGTTATGGATATTTATTTAACCTATGTGGATATTTATTTTTATCATCATTATCAATCTGTGTGTGCTCATATATCTTCACATGTGTATTGCAGAATAAAATTTTTAGTTAAAATAAAAAGCATTGTCAGCAAAATGATATAGAAATGTCTAGCTCCCAGCCCCTCCTAGAAACATCAATTTGAACAACTACCCATGCAGGAAAATATCTTCACAAGAGCTAAGAATTCCAGGTTAGGGATTACAGAACCTGAGTGAAGCACAGAAATAAAAGACACATTGAGAAGATTAGAAAAGATATGTTAATATTACTCAATCACTCCTCCCCCAACCCCAGGCAGCCCAGCATGAAAAGAGACACCCTCCCCATGGTAGAAGGAAAGTAAAGTGAGAAACTTACTTCAACCCCAGCAGCAGGCTAACTCCTGTGGTCCTAGATGGCCCGTAACAGGCTGCTGTGAACACAAACAACCAGCCCAACCCAGCACCTGCTAGATTCCAAACCCCAAGTAAATCTTACAACCCCTGGCTCTCAAAAGTCCCCATGAATCCAGGCTCTTGGCTCACCCTAGCACTGGCAGGCTCCTACAGCCCCACATGGCTCCCTTGGCACCAGGCTCCTGGGAGGCTCCCACAAACCCAAGCTCCTGGCATATCCCAGCACTGGCTAGCTTCCATAGACCGAAATGGCTCTTGTGGCTTCAAGTTCCCAATTGGCCCTCAAAAACCCAGACTCTATGCAGGCACCTGCAATCCCAACCACCCATCTGGGCCCAGCATCAGGCCAATTATTGCCAACTCAGGCTTTCAACCCACCCCAAAACCAGGCCAGCCCCTGCAGACCTAAACTCCAGACTGTCTCCTGTGGACCCAAGCTCCCAGCCTGCCCCAGCACCTGGCCAGCCACCACAGCCCTGGCCTTGAGGCCAACTCCCACTGGCCCAGTCTCCCTGTCTGTCCAAGCACCAGACCAGACCGCACAGACCCGACCTCCATGTCAGCCCCCAAGAATCCAGCAACAGGACCATCTCAAATGAACCAAGGTTTCAGCCCACCCCCACAGACCCAGGCATCAGGCTGACCCCTATGGACCCAAGCACAAGACCTGCCCACCTCCTGATGCAGTTACCAAACCTGCCTGCCCAAAAACTACAGCAGCAAGTCCACCCATGGACACCACAAAGTGGCCCACCCAGAATCTCTGAATAGGCTGATTGATGAAGGGCTTTGCCTAGTTAAGTCAGTCTGTGAAGACTGGAAGAAGTGCCTATTTCCTCAAATGCACAGACACAGTTCAAGGCCACAGGATTATGAATAGCCAAGGAAACATGACACCATCAAAAGAAACTAGTAAAAACATATATAGAAAACTAATTTAAATTAGGAAAAAAACATATGTACAACATGAGAATTTTTTTTAAGTTAATGAACTTTTTATTGGAAAAAAAATGACTAGCATTTGCATGTACATCTTGGGATGGATGCAAGTTGTAATTTTTGACAAGCAATGTTGATTTTGTGCTGAAGTCCACAGACACAGCTTACACTGCTGGCTCCAAGTCATGGTTCAGAAGGTTTTAAAAACAGAGTCCAAAGATGCTCCCTTGATAAAGATTTCTTTTTAAAAATTTGTATGAATAGTGATAGCCTGACACCCATTTCGCTCTAGCACAATGCAGACAATGCTAAACCAATACATGTGGGCATGCCACCAGGGTGTGTGATGGTCACCATGGGTCGGGGAAGTTATGAGAAGGCCATCCTGCTAGTGGGACTATGTCTGGACAGTTTATCCTCCACAGCATCTTGAGGTAAACCAATTTTAAATGTCTGTTTTCTGTAAACCAGCTATGCCAATTTATACTAACAAATTGAACTAGAACCCCTTTGAGTAGGTTTTGAATTTATTTTTTCATTTTTTGTTTTTAATACAACACCTGACTGTGCTCAATTGCCAACCTGCATGCATGAAAACCTGGCCAGCCCAAACAGTGTATTAATCATGAGCAGATGGACCTGTGAGGAGTTCGCTAAGTGATTCCTTATCATTAAGGTAGGGCAAGTATTTATATTGGAAAACTGATGTGTAGCTTGATCTTTAGGGGACAGGACCACCAACCAATACGTGCAGATTTTTTGTGTGTGTGGACAGAAGGTACTTTTGACATTCAGTTTTTGTTTTGTTTTGTTTTTTGCAAGAGGTAAGTAAAAGATTCAATTTGATTCTTTCCAGGGAGGTGGAGGGGTGGGAAAGGAGTTGAAAGTAGGTCTTCATTTTTCAGTCATCATCTGTACGAATTCTTCGTAGTTGACTTGTGCATCTCCATCAATATCTGCTTCTCTGGTCATTTCATCTACTTCTTCATTGGTTCGTTTTTCTCCTAAGTTTGTCATGACATGACATTGTTCTGTGGCACTGATGTAACCATTGCCATCCTTCTCAAGGACCCAAGATGCCTCACGGATTTCTTTTTTGCTGTCCGTGTCTTTCATTTTTCTAGCCATCATAGTCAAAAATTCTGGGAAGTCAATGGTGGCATTACCATCAGCGGCCACTTTGTTGATCATATCCTGCAAATTGGCTTCTGTTGGGTTCTGACCTAATGACCTAATGACAGTTCCAAGTTCCTTTGTTGTGATGGTGCCATAGCCATCTTTATCAAATAGGGAGAAAGCTTCCTTGAATTCAGTAATCTGTTCTTGGGTCAGCTGATCAGCCATAGTGTGAGGGAAGAGAGGAAGAACAGAGAGAACGAGGGTGGCTGCACCAGGGCAGGGGCTGTGAACACAGGGGTGCCTCCACTACTGTTGCTGCTAAAGAGTTGTGTGCACCGATCACAATACGCTGCCACAGCTGCCCACACTGCCAACCAACTGTGAGTAATGGTGCCATATCCTGGAGGCTCCCAGCACCACTGCCAAAGTGCAAGCCTCCAATCCATGGTACATATACAGCACTAGGTATCCCTCTATCAGAGCCACAGCCGCCTCATCCAAAATGAGAATTTTAACAAAGAAATAGAAGCCATTATAAAAGACAAACAGAAAACCTAGAGTTGAAAAATACAGTGACTGAAGAATTTAATATAGAGCTTCAATAATATACACAACCAAGCAGAAGAAAAAAAAAGTGAGCTAAAAGACAGATCATTTGAAATCATCCAGTCAGAGAAGCAAAAAGAAAAACTAAATACAAAAGAATTAATAAAGCCTAAGTTAATTATAGAATATTGTTAAGAGAAACAACCTATGCATCATTGGAGTCCAAGAAGGAGAAGAAAGGGAGAAAGGGGCAAAAAGATTCTTTAAAAAATAATGACTGACAAATCAATCTTAAGAAAGGAAAGCGGAGCTGAAGGAATCAGGCTCCCTAACTTCAGACTATATTACAAAGCTACAGTAATCAAAACAGTATGGTACTAGCACAAAAACAGACATATAGATCAACAGAACAGGATAGAAAGCTCAGAAATAAACCTACACACCTATGGTCAATTAATCTATGACAAAGGGGCAAGAATATACAATGGAGAAAAGACAGTGTCTTCAATAAGTGGTGCTGGGAAAACTGGACAGCTACATGTAAAAGAATGAAATTAGAACATTCTTTAACATCATATACAAAAACAAACTCAAAATGGATTAAAGAACTAAATGTAAGATGAGATACTACAAAACTCCTAGAGGAAAACATAGGCAGAATTCTCTTTGACAAAAATCACAGCAATATCTTTTTAGATCTGTTCTCCTAGGGTAATGGAAATAAAACCAAAAATAAACAAATGGGATCTAATTAAACTTAAAAGCTTTTGCACAGCAAAGGAAACCAAAAACAAAATGAAAAGACAACCTACAGAATGGGAGAAAATATTTGCAAATGATATGACTGACAAGGGATTAATTTCCAAAATATAGAAACAGCTCATACAGCTCAATATCAAGAAAAGAAAAAACAAAAACAAACAACCCAATCGAAAAATGGGCAGAAGACCTAAATAGACAATTCTCCAAAGAAGACATCATGATGATCAACAGGCACATGAAAAAATGCTCAATGTCACTCATTATTAGAGAAATGCAAATCAAAACTACAGTGAGGTATCACCTCACTCCAGTCAGAATGGGTAGCATCAAAAAGTCTACAAATAATAAATGCTGGGGAGGGTGTGGAGAAAAAGGACCCCTCTTACACAGCTGGTGGGAATGTAAATTGGTACAGCCACTAGGAAGAACAGTATGGAGGTTCCTTAAAAAACTAAAAAAAGAGCTACCATATGATCCAGCAATCCCACTTCTGGGCATATCTCTGTAGAGAACTATAATTTGAAAAGATACATGCACCCCATTGTTCATTCAGCACTATTTACAATAGCCAGGACATGGAAGCAACATAAATGTCTATATCTTTAAGATATGGTGTGTGTGTGTGTATATATATATATATATATATATATACACACATACACACACACACACACACACACACACACAATGGAATACTACTCAGCCATAAAAAATGAATGAAATAATGCCATTTGCAGCAAACAAAGATGGGCTTAAAGATTATATTAAGTGATGCAAGTCAGAAAGAGGAAGACAATATCATATAGTATCACTTTTATGTAGATTCTAATAGAATAAAGATACAAATGAACTTATTTACAAAACATAAAGAGACTCAAAGACATAGAAAACAAACTTACTATTACCAAAGTGGAAATGGGAGAGAGGGATACATTAGGAGGTTGAGATTAACATATACATGCTACTATATATAAAATAGATAACCAAAAAGTACCTACTGTATGACACACGGAACTATACTCAATATTTTGTAATACCCTATAAGGGAAAATAATCTGAAAAAGAATATATATAATATATTCTGAATCATTGTGCTGTATACCTGAAACTAACATGATGTTGTAAATCAACTATACTTAACTTTTTAAAAAAATTTTTAATACTAATGGCTGAGAGCTTCCCAAATCTGGGGAAAGTTTTTGACATCCAAGTTCATGAACCTTCCCCAAAATATCAACCCAAACAATCTTCTTCAAAACACATTATAATAAAATTGTCTAAAATTCAAGACAAAGAGAGAATTTTAAAAGCAGCAAGAGAAAAAATATTCCTCACATGTAAGGAAACATTCCCCCTCCCCCCAATAAAGCAATAAGCAGATTTCTCAGCAAAATCTTGCAGATCAGGAGAGTGAGATGATATATTCAAAGTGCTAAAAGAAAAATACTGCCAACCAAGAATGTTTTATGCAGCCAAGCTGTCTTTCAGAAATGAAGGGGATATCGTCTCCCTTCCCTCGCTAAAAAAAAACACAAAGCTGAAGGAGTTCATCATCGCTAGATCTGCCTTACAAGAAATATTGAGAGGAGTTTTTTAAGCTGAAATAAAAGCACCCTAATTAGTAACATTAAAACATATGGAAATGTAAAACATTCTGGTACAGGTTAGTATATAGTCAAATCATAATACCCTAATATGGGGGTGTGTTAATCACTTAACTCTACTATAAATTTTAAAAGACATAAACATTGGAGGAGCTTCAAGATGGTGGCAGAGTAAGACACAGAGATCACCTTCTTCCCCACAAATACATCAGAAATACATCTACATGTGGAACAACTCCTACAGAACACCTACTGAACGCTGGCAGAAGGCCTCAGACCTCCCAAAAGGCAAGACACTCACGTACCTGGGTAGGGCAAAAGAAAAAAGAAAAAACAGAGACAAAAGAATAGGGATGGGACCTGCACCTCTGGGAGGGAGCTGTGAAGGAGGAAATGTTTCCACATACTAGGAAGCCCCTTCACGGGTGGAGACTGTTGGTGGTGGAGGGGGGAAGCTCCGGAGCCATGGAGGAGAGCGCAGCAAAACGGGTGCAAAAGGCAAAGCAGAGAGATTCCTGCACAGAGGATCAGTGCCAACCAGCTCTCACCAGCCCGAGAGGCTTGTCTGCTCACCCGCCGGGGCAGGCGGGGGCTGGGAACTGAGACTTGGGCTTCGGAGGTCACACCCCATGGAGAGGACTGGAGTTGGCTGCATGAACACAGCCTGAAGGGGCTAGTGCACCACAGCTAGCCGGGAGGGAGTCCAGGAAAAAGTCTGGAGCTGCCGAAGAGGCAAGAGACTTTTTCTTGCCTCTTTGTTTCCTGGTGAGCGAGAGAGGGGATTAAGAGCACCACTTAAAGGAGCTCCAGAGACAGGTGCAAGCTGGGGCTATCAGCGCAGATCCCAGAGATGGGCATGGGACACTAAGGCTGCTGCTGCAGACACCGAGAAGCCTGTGAGCAAACACAGGTCACTATCCACACCACCCCTCCCAGAAGCCTGTGCAGCCCGCCACTGCCAGGGTCCCGTGATCCAGGGACAACTTCCCTGGTAGAATGCACGGTGTGCCTCAGGCTGGGGAAATGTCACATGGGCTTCTGCCGCCGCATGCTCACACCGCATCCGTACCCTTCCCTCCCCCCGGCCTAAGTGAGCCAGAGGCCCCGAATTAGGTGCTTCCTTAACCCCGTCCTGTCTGAGCAAAGAACAGACTCCTTCAGGCGACCTACACACAGAGGTGGGGCCAAATCCAAAGCTGAACACTGGGAGCTGTGCAAACAAAGAAGAGAAATGGAAATCTCTCCCAGCAGCCTCAGGAGCAGCAAATTAAATCTTCACAATCAACTTGATGTACCCTGCATCTGTGGAATACCTGAATAGACAACGAATCATTCCAAATTGAGGAGGTGGACTTTGGGAGCAATGACATATCTATTTATTTCCCTTTTTGACTTTTTGTGAGTGTGTATGTGTATGCTTGTGTGTGTGATTTTCTCTGCATAGCTTTGCTTTTACCATTTGTCCTAGGGTTCTGTCTCTCCATTGTATTTTGTTTGTTTTTTTTATTATATAAAAACTTTTTTTTTCTTAATAATTATTTTTTATTTTAATAAATTTATTTTTTTTTACTTTATTTTATCTTCTTTCTTTTTTTCCTCCCTTTTATTCTGAGCAGTGTGGAGGACAGACTTTTGGTGCTCCAGCCAGGAGTCAGAGCTGTGCCACTGAGGTGGGAGAGCCAACTTCAGGACACTGGTCCACAAGAGGCCTCCCAGCTCCACGTAATATCAAATGGCGAAAATCTCCCAGAGATCCCCATCTCAACACGAAGACCCAACTCCACTCAATGACCAGCAAGCTAGAGTACTGGACACCCTATGCCAAACAACTAGCAAGACAGGAACACAACCCCATCCATTAGCACAGAGGCTGCCTAAACTCATAATAAGGCCACAGACACCCCAAAACACACCACCAGACGTGGACCTGCCCATCAGAAAGACAAGATCCAGCCTCATCCACCAGAACACAGGCACTAGTCCCCTCCACCAGGAAGCCTACACAACCCATTGAACCAACCTTAGCCACTGGGGACAGACACCAAAAACAACGGGAACTATGAACCTGCAGCCTGTGAAAAGGAGACCCCAAACACAGTAACTTAAGCAAAAGGAAAAGACAGAGAAACACACAGCAGTTGAAGGAGCAAGGCAAAAACGCACCAGACCCAACAAATGAAGAGGAAATAGGCAGTCTACCTGAAAAAGAATTCAGAATAATGACAGTAAACATGATCCAAAAGCTTGGAAATAGAATGGAGAAAATGCAAGAAACGTTTAACAAGGACCTAGAAGAACTAAAGAGCAAACAAAGAGTGATGAACAACACAATAAATGAAATTAAAAATTCTCTAGAAGAGATCAACAGCAGAATAACTGAGGCAGAAGAATGGATAAGTGAACTGGAAGATAAAATAGTGGAAATAACTACTGCAGAGCAGAATAAAGAAAAAAGAAAGAAAACAATTGAGGACAGTCTCAGAGACTTCTGGGACAATATTAAATGCACCAACATTCGAATTATAGGGGTCCCAGAAGCAGAAGAGAAAAAGAAAGGGACTGAGAAAATATTTTAAGTGATTATAGTTGAAAACGTCCCTCATATGGGAAAGGAATACTTAATCAAGTCCAGGGAGCACAGAGAGTCCCATACAGGATAAATCCAACGAGAAACATACCAAGACCCATATTAATCAAACTATCAAAAATTAAATACAAAGACAAATGTTAAAAGCAGCAAGGGAAAAACAACAAATAACACATAAGGGAATCCCCATAAGGATAATGGCTGACCTTTCAGCAGAAACTCTGCAAGACAGAATGGAGGGGCAGGACATATTTATAATGATGAAGGAGAAGAACCGACAACCAAGATTACTTTACCCAGGAAGGATCTCATTCAGATTTGATGCAGAAAATAAGACCTTTACAGCAAGCAAAAGCTGAGAGAGTTCAGCACCACCAAACCAGCTTTACAACAAATGCTAAAGGAACTTCTATAGGCAGAAAAGAAAAGAAAAGGAAAAGACCTACAATAATAAACCAAGAACAATGAAGAAAATGGTAAAAGGAATATACGTATCGTTAATTATCTTAAATGTAAATGGATTAAATGCTCCAACCAAAGGACAGAGATTGGCTGAATGGATACAAAAACAAGACCTGTATATATGCTGTCTACAAGAGACCCACTTCAGACCTAGGGACACATACAGACTGAAAGTGAGGGGATGGAAAAAGATTTTCCATGCGAATGGAAATCAAAGGAAAGCTGAAGTAGCAATTCTCATATCAGACAAAATAGACTTTAAAACAAAGACTATGACAAGAGACAAAGAAGGACACTACCTAATTATCAAGGGATCAATCCAAGAAGAAGATGTAACAATTGTAAATATTTATGCACCTAACATAGGAGGACCAGAATACATAAGGAAAATAGTAACAGCCATAAAAGGGGAAATCGACAGTAACACAATCATAGTAGGGGACTTTAACACGCCACTTTCACCAACAGACACATCATCCAAAATGAAAATAAATAAGGAAACACAAGCTTTAAATGATACATTAAACAAGATGGACTTAATTGACATTTATAGGACATTCCATCCCAAAATAACAGAATACACATTCTTCTCACGTGCTCATGCAACATTCTCCAGGATAGATTATATCTCGGGTTACAAATCAAGCCTTGGTAAATTTAAGAAAATTGAAATTGTATCAAGTATCTTTTCCAACCACAATGCTATGAGACCACATATCATTTACAGGAAAAAATCTGTAAGAAATACAAACACATGGAGGCTAAACAACAAACTACTTAATAACCAAGAGATCACTGAAGAAATCAAAGAGGAAATCAAAAATTACCTAGAAACAAATGACAATGAAAACACGATGACCCAAAACATACGGGACGCAGGAAAAAGCAGTTCTAAGAGGGAAGTTTATAGCAATACAATCCTACCTTAAAAAACAAGAAACATCTCAAATAAACAAGCTAACCTTACACCTAAAGTAAGTAGAGAAAGAAGAACAAAAAAACACTCAAAGTTAGCAGACGGAAAGAAATCATAAAGATCAGATCAGAAATAAATGAAAAAGAAATTAAGGAAATGATAACAAAGATCAATAAAACTAAAAGCTGGTTCTTTGAGAAGATAAACAAAATTGATAAGCCATTAGCCAGACTTATCAAGAAAAAACGAGAGAAGACTCAAATCAATAGAATTAGAAATGAAAAAGGAGAAGGAACAACTGACACTGCAGAAATACAAGGATCATGAGAGATTACTACAAGCAACTATATGCCAATAAAATGGACAACTTGAAAGACATAGACAAATTCTTAGAAATGCACAACCTTCTGAGACTGAACCAGGAAGGAATAGAGAATATGAACAGGCGAATCACAAGCACTGAAATTGAAACTGTGATTAAAAATCTTCCAACCAACAAAAGCCCAGGACAAAATGGCTTCACAGGCGAATTCTATCAAACATTTAGAGAAGAGCTAACACCTATCCTTCTCAAACTCTTCCAAAATATAGCAGAGGGAGGAACACTCCAACTCATTCTATAAGGCCACCATCACTCTGATACCAGAACCAAAGATGTCACAAAGAAAGAAAACTACAGGCCAATATCACTGATGAACATAGATGCAAAAATCCTCAACAAAATACTAGGAAACAGAATCTAACAGCACATTAAAAGGATCATACACTATGAACAAGTGGGGTTCATCCCAGGAATGCAAGGGTTCTTCAATATACGCAAATCAATCAACGTGATACACCATATTAACAAATTGAAGGAGTAAAACCATATGATCATCTCAACAGATGCAGAGAAAGCTTTCAAGAAAATTCAACACCCATTTATGATAAAAACCCTCGAGAAAGTCGGCATAGAGGGAACTTTCCTCAACATAATAAAGGCCATAAATGACAAACCCACATCCAACTTCATTCTCAATGGTGAAAAACTGAAACCATTTCCTCTAAGATCAGGAACAAGACAAGGTTTTCCACTCTCACCACTATTATTCAACATAGTTTTGGAAGTTTTAGCCACAGCAATCAGAGAAGAAAAAGAAATAAAAGGAATCCAAGTTGGAAAAGAAGAAGTAAAACTGTCACTGTTTTCAGATGACATGATACTATACATAAAGAATCCTAAAGATGCTACCAGAAAACTACTACAGCTAACCAATAAATTTGGTAAAGTACCAGGATACAAAATTAATGCACAGTAATCTCTTGCATTCCTATACACTAATGATGAAATATCTGAAAGTGAATTTAAAGAAACACTCCCATTTACCATTGCAACAAAAAGAATAAAATATCTAGGAATAAACCTACATAAAGAGACAAAAGACCTGTATGCAGAAAACTATAAGATACTGATGAAAGAAATTAAAGATGTTACAAATAGATGGAGAGATATATCATGTTGTTGGATTGGAAGAATCAACATTGTGAAAATGACTCTACTACCCAAAGCAATTTACAGATTCAATGCAATCCCTATCAAACTACACTGGCATTTTTCACAGAACTAGAATAAAACATTTCACAGTTTGTATGGAAACTCAAAAGACCCCGAATAGCCAAACCAATCTTGAGAACGAAAAATGGAGCTGGAGGAATCAGGCTCCCTGACTTCAGACTATACTACAAAGCTACAGTAGTCAAGACAGTATGGTACTGGCACAGAAACAGAAATATAGATCAATGGAAAAGGATAGAAACCCCAGAGATAAAGCCACGCACATATAGTCACCTTATCTTTGATAAAGGAGGCAAGAATATACAGTGGAGAAAAGACAGCCTCTTCAATAAGTGGTTCTGGGAAAACTGGACAGCTACATGTAAAGGAATGATATTAGAACACTCCCTAACACCATACACAAAAATAAAGTCAAAATGGATTAAAGACCTAATTGTAAGGCCAGGCACCATCAAACTCTTAGAGGAAAACATAGGCAGAACACTCTCTGACATAAATCACAGCAAGATCCTTTTTGACCCACCTCCTAGAGAAATGGAAATAAAAATAAACAAATGGGACCTAATGAAACTTAAAAGCTTTTGCACAGCAAAAGAAACCATAAAAAGACAAAAAGACAACCCTCAGAATGAGAGAAAATATTTGCAAATGAAGCAACAGACAAAGGATTAATCTCCAAAATTTACAAGCAGCTCATGCAGCTGAATATCAAAAAAACAAGCAACCCAGTCCATAAATGGGCAGAAGACCTAAATAGACATTTCTCCAAAGAAGATATACAGATTGCCAACAGACACATGAAAGAATGCTCAACATCATTAAGCATTAGAGAAATGCAAATCAAAACTACAATGAGATATCATCTCACACCAGTCAGAATGGCCATCATCAAAAAATCCACAAACAATAAATGCTGGAGAGGGTGGGGAGGAAAGGGAACCCTCTTGCACCGTTGGTGGGAATGTAAATTGATACAGCCACTATGGAGAACAGTATCGACGTTCCTTAAAAAACTAAAAATAGAACTTCCATACGACCCAGAGATCCCACTACTGGGCATATACCCTGAGAAAACCATAATTCAAAAAGACTCAGGTACCACAATGTTCATTGCAGCTCTATCTACAATAGCCAGGACATGGAAGCAACCAAAGTGTCCATCAAAAGATGAATGGATAAAGAAGATGTGGCACATATATACAATGGAATATTACTCAGCCATAAAAGGATCAAAACTGAGTTATTTGTAGTGAGATGGATGGACCTAGAGACTGTCATTCTGAGTGAAGTAAGTCAGAAAGTGAAAAACAAATACTGTATGCTAACATATATATATGGAATCTAAAAAAAAAAAAAAAGGTCATGAAGAACCTAGGGACAAGATGGAAATAAAGATGCAGACCTACTAGAGAATGGACTTGAACATACGGGGAGTGGGAAGGGTTAGCTGGGAAAAAGTGAGAGAGTGGCATAGACATATATACACTACCAAATGTAAAATAGATAGCTAGTGGGAAGCAGCTGCATATCTCAGGGAGATCAGCTCAATGCTTTGTGACCACCTAGAGTTGTAGGATAGGGAGGGTGGGAGGGAGCGAGATGCAAGAGGGAAGAGGTATGGGGACATATGTATATGTATAACTGATTCACTTTGTTGTAAAGCAGAAACTAACACACGTTTGTAAAGCAATTATACTCCAATAAATATGTTTAAAAAAAAGACAAAAGCATTAAAATAACTATAGGTACAATAACTTGTTAATGGATACACAATATAAAAAGAGGAAAATTGTGACATCAAAAACATAAAATTATGGGGGAAGTAAAAGTGTAGAGTTTTTGTATATAATCACTGTTAAGTTGATATCAGCTTAAAATAGACTGTTAAATCTATGAGATACATTATGTAAGCTTCATGGTGACCACAAAGCAAAAGCCTGCAGTAAGCACAAAAATAATAATAAGGGAATCAAATCATAACACCATAGAAAATCATTAATTCACAAAGAAAGACAATAAAAGAGGAAGAAGAGCACAAGAAAACTACAAAAAAAACAGAACACAAGAAGATGACATTAGTAAGTTCTATCCTATCAATAATTACTTTACATGTATATAGATTAAGTTCTCCAATCAAAAGGTACATAGTGGCTGAATGAATTTAAAAACAAGGCTCAACTCTATGCTGCCTACTAAAGGTTGACTTTACCTTTAAGGATACACATAGGATCTGTGTTAAGGGATATAAAAAGATACTCCATGCAGTAGGAACCAAAAGATAACAGAGGTAGCTATACTTAACTAGACAAATTAGATATAAACTGTAACAGGAGACAAAGAAAGTAAGTATACAATGATAAAGGGGTCAATTCATCAAGAAGATATAATAATTATAAACATATATGCACCCCATATCATAGCACCTATATTAAGCACCTATAATAAGCACACATATATAGCACCTATATTAAGCAAATTCTAGCAGATCTAAAGAAATAAATATACTACAATAAAATAATAGTAGGGTATTTCAATATGCCACTTTCAACAATGGATAGATCATCCAGTCAGAAAATTATTAAGGAGACATTGGGCTTGAACTACATTGTAGACAAAATGGACCTAACAAACATATACAACATTCCACACAACTGCAGCAGAATGCACATTCTTTGCATGTGCACATGGAACATTCTCCAGGATACAACATATGTTAGGTCACAAAACAAACCTTGGCAATGTAAAAAGATGGAAATCATACCAGGTATCTTTTCCAGTCACAGTGGTATGAAACTAGAAATCAACAATAGAAGAAAAACTGGAAAATTCACAGATGTGTGAAAATTAAACAACAGGCTCCTGAACAACCTATGGATCAAAGAAGAACTCTAATGGGAAATCAAAAATTATCTTAAGACACGGACTTCCCTGATGGCACAGTGGTTAAGAATTTGCCTGCCAATGCAGGAGACACAGGTTTGATCCCTGGTCCAGGAAGATCCCACATGCTACAGAGCAACTAAGCCCGTGCACCACACCTACTGAGCCCATGTGTCACAACTACTGAAGCTAGCACGCCTATAGCCCATGCCCCACAACAAGAAAAGCCACCACAGTGAGAAGCCCATGCACTGCCACAAAGAGTAGCCCCCACTTGCTGCAACTAGAGAAACCCCATGCACAGCAGCAAAGACTCAACACAGCCAAAACTTAATTAATTAATTAATTAATTTATTTATTTACTAAAAACAAACAAAAAATATCTTAAGACATATAAAAATGTCAACAAATCATACCAATACTTAAGGGATGGAGAAAAAGCAGTTCTAAGAGGAAAGTCTATATTGTTAAATGCCTACATTAATTTAAAAAAAAAGGAAGATTACAAGTAAACAACTTTACACCTCAAGGAATTACAAGAAGAACAAACTAAGCCCAAAGTTAGCAGAAGGATGAAATAACAGAGATCAGAGCATAAATAAACAAAATAGAGGCCAGTAAAAACAATAGAAAAGACCAACAAAACTGAGAGCCTGTCTTTTGAAAAGATAAACAAATTGACAAACCTATAATTAAACTAACTAAGATTAAGATAGAGGAGACTCAGGTAAATAAAATCAGAAGTGAAAGAGAAGACATCACAACTGAAATGACAGAAATACCAAAAATCAAAGAGACTACAGTAAACAATTATATGGCAATAAATTGAATAACCTAGAAGAAATAATGAATCCTAGAAACATAGAACCTACTTAAACTGAATCATGAATGCAAACGGATCAATAACCAGTAAGGAGATTGAAGCTGTAATAAAAAAATTCTAACAAAAGAAAATCTCAGCACCACATGGTTTCACCACCAAACATTTAAAGAATTAATACCAATTATTCTCAAATTTCAATTTTTCAATTCCAGTAAATTGAAGGAGGAAATACTCCCAAACTCATGTTATGAAGCCAACATTATTCTTATACAAAAGCCAGAAAAGGACACGTCAAGAAAACTACCACCCAATATTCCTAATGAATACAGATGCAAAAATTCTCAACAAAATACCAGCAAACCAATTTTAACACCACATTAAAAGGATCATACACCTTCATCAAGTGGAATTTATCCCTGGGATGTAAGGACAGTTCAACATACACAAATCAATAAATATGATACACTACACTAATAAAGTGAAAGATAAAAATCTTATGATTATCTCAATAGATGTAGAAAAAACATTTGACAAAATTCAATATCATTTCATGATAAAAAAAAAATCTCAACAAATCGGATATAGAAGAAATGTACCCCGACATAATAAAGGCTATCTATGACAGCTAAAATCACACTTAACAGTGAAAACAAACTTTTCCCCTATGACCAAGAACAAGACAAGGATACCCACTCTCACCACTTTTATTCAACATACTGGAAGTCCTAGCCAGAGCAGTTAGGCAATAAAAAGATTAAAAAGGCATCCAAATCAGAAAGGAAGATGAAAAATTATCTGTTTGTAGGTAATATGATCTTATATATAGAAAATTCTAAACACTCCTCCAAAAAACTGTTAGAACTAAAAAATGAATTCAGTAAAATGACAGGACACAAAATCAACATACAACAATCAGTTGCATTTCTATATGCTAACAATGAATTAACTGAAAAATAAATAAGAAATCCCATTTACGATAGTATCAAAAAGAATTAAATGCCTAGGAATAAATTTAACCATGGAGGTGAAAGTTCTGTACACTAAAAGCTACAAGACATTGATAAAAGAAATTGAAAAAATTAGACAAATAAATGGAGAGATATCCCATGTTCATGGATCACAAGAATATTGTTAAAATGTCCATATTACCCAAGCCATCTATCTATAGATTCAATGTAATTCCTATCAAAATTCCAGTGGCATGTTTCACAGAAATAGAATTAACAGAGGGAGGGGCAAGATGGCTGAAGAGTATGACGCGGAGATCACCTTCCTTCCCACAGATACAGTAGAAATACATCTACACGTGGAACTGCTCCTACAGAACACCCACTGAACGCTGGCAGAAGACGCCAGACCTCACAAAAGGCAAGAAAATCCCCACGTACTTGGGTAGGGTAAAAGAAAAAAGAAATAACAGAGACAAAAGAATAGGGACGGGACCTGCACCAGTGGGAGGGAGCCGTGAAGGAGGAAAGGTGTCCACACACTAGGAGCCCCTTCGTGGGCAGAGACTGCGGGTGGCAGAGGGGGGAGCTTCAGAGCCACGGAGGAGAGCACAGCAACAGGGGTGCGGAGGGCAAAGCGGAGAGATTCCCGCACGGAGGATCAGTGCTGAGTAGCACTCATCAGCCCGAGAGGCTTGTCCGCTCAGCCGACGGGGCGGGCGGGGGCTGGGAGCTGAGGCTTGGGCTTTGGTGCTAGTCGGGAGGGAGTCCAGGAAAATGTCTGCAGCTGCCGAAGAGGCAAGAGACTTTTTCTTGCCTCTTTGTTTCGCTGCGCGCAAGGAGAGGGGATTCAGAGCTCCACCTAAACGAACTCCAGAGACGGGCGCGAGCCGCAGCTATCAGCGCGGATCCCACAGCAACAGGGGCGCAGAGGGAAAAACGGAGAGATTCCCGCACAGAGGCTCGGCGCCAAGCAGCACTCACCAGAACGAGAGGCTTGTCTGCTCACCCGCAGGGGCGGGCAGGGGCTGGGAGCCGAGGCTCGGGCTTCGGTCGGATCGCAGGGAGAGGACTGGGGCTGGCGGCGTGAACACAGCCTGAAGGTGTTGGCGCACCACAGCTGGCTGGGAGGGAGCCCGAGAAAAAGTCTGCAGCCGCCAAAGAGGCAAGAGACTTTTTCTTGCCTCTTTGTTTAGCGGCGCGCAAGCAGAGGGGATTCAGAGCGCCGCCTAAACGAACTCCAGAGACGGGCGTGAGCTGCAGCTATCAGCGTGGACTCCAGAGGCGGGCACAAGCTGCGGCTAACAGCGCAGACCCCAGAGACAGGCGCGAGCCGCGGTTATCAGCACGGACCCCAGAGACGGGCAGGAGACGCTAAGGCTGCTGCTGCCACCACCAAGAAGCCTGTGTTCAAGCACAGGTCACTCTCCACACCGCCCCTCCCGGGAGCCGGTGCAGCTCGCCACTGCCAGGCTCCCGTGATCTGGAGAGAATGCACGGCACGCCTCAGGCTGCTGCAACGTCATGCCGGCCTCTGCCACCGCAGGCTCGCCCCGCCTCCTCTGTACCGCTCCCTCCCCACCGGCTGAGTGAGCCAGAGCCCCCGAAGCAGCTGCTCCTTTAACCCCGTTCTGTCTGGGCAGGGAACGGACGCCCTCAGGAGACCTACATGCAGAGGCGGGCCCAAATCCAAAGCTGAACCCCGGGAGCTGTACGAACAAAGAAGAGAAAGGGAAATCTCTCCCAGCAGCCTTGGAAGCAGCGGATTAAAGCTCCACAAACAACTTGATGTGCCTGCATCTGTTGAATACCTGAATAGAAAACGAATCATCCCAAATTCAAGAGGTGGACTTTGGGAGCAGGATATATTAATTTTTCCCTTTTTCCTTTTTTTGTAAGTGTATATGTGTAAGCTTCTCAGTGAGATTTTGTGTGGATAGCTTTGCTTTCACCATTCGTCCTAGGGTTAGGTCTGTCCATTTTTTGGTTTTCTTTTTTTTTTTACTTAAAAATTATTTTTTCCTAATAAATGTTTTCTTAATAATTTTTTCCTTATTTTCTATTTTTAGAAATTAAAAAAAATTTTTAATAAGTTTTTTCATATTTTTTATTTTAAAAATTAAAAATTTTTTTCCTAATACATTTTTTCCTTAATAAATTTTTTTCTTAATAATTTTTTTTCTTACTTTTTATTATAAAAAAATAATAAATCTATTTTTAAAAATTAAAAATAAAATTTCCGAATACATTTATTCTTAATAATTTTTTTCTTATTTTTTATTATAATAGCTTTATTTTATTTTATTTCATTCTCTTTCTTTCTTTCTTTTTATTTTTTTCTCCCTTATATTCTGAGCTGCATGGATGAAAGGCACTTGGTGCTCCAGCCAGGCATCAGGGCTGTGCCTCTGAGGTGGGAGAGCCACCTTCAGGACACTGGTCCACAAGAGACCTCCCAGCTCCAAGTAATACCAAATGGCGAAAATCTCTCAGAGATCTCCAACTCAAAATCAAGACCCAGCTTCACTCAACGACCAGCAAGCTACAGTGCTGGACACCCTATGCCAAACAACTAGCAAGACAGGAACACAGACCCATCCATTAGCAGAGAGGCTGCCTACAATCATAATAAGGCCACAGACACCCCAAAACACACCACCAAACGTGGACGTGCCCACCAGAAAGAAAAGATCCAACCTCATCCACCAGAACACAGGCACTAGTCCCCTCCACCAGAAAGCCTACACAACCCACTGAATGAACCTTAGCCACTGGGGACAGATACCAAAAACAACGGGAACTACGAACCTGCAGCCTGTGAAAAGGAGACCCCAAACACAGTAAGATAAGCAAAATGAGAAGACAAAAGAACACAGAGCAGGTGAAGGAGCAGGGTCAAAATACACCAGACCTAACAAATGAAGAGGAAATAGGCAGTCTACCTGAAAAAGAATTCAGAATAATGATAGTAAAGATGATCCCAAATCTTGGAAATAGAATAGACAAAATGCAAGAAACATTTAACAAGGACGTAGAAGAACTAAAGAGGAACCAAGCAACGATGAAAAACACAATAAATGAAATTAAAAATACTCTAGACAGGATCGATAGCAGAATAACTGAGGCAGAAGAAAGGATAAGTGACCTGGAAGATAAAATGTTGGAAATAACTACTGCAGAGCTGAATAAAGAAAAAAGAATGAAAAGAACTGAGGACAGTCTCAGAGACCTCTGGGACAACATTAAACGCACCAACATTCGAATTATAGGGGTCCCAGAAGAAGAAGAGAAAAAGAAAGGGAATGAGAAAATATTTGAAGAGATTATAATTGAAAACTTCCCTAATATGGGAAAGGAAATAGTTAATCAAGTCCTGGAAGCACAGAGAGTCCCATACAGGATAAATCCAAGGAGAAACATGCCAAGACACATATTAATCAAACAATCAAAAATTAAATATAAAGAAAACATATTAAAAGCAGTAAGGGAAAAACAACAAATAACACACAAAGGAATCCCCATAAGGTTAACAGCTGATCTTTCAGCAGAAACTCTACAAGCCAGAAGGGAGTAGCAGGCTATACTTAAACTCATGAAGAAGAAAAACCTACAACCAAGGTTACTCTACCCAGCAAGGATCTCATTCACTTTTGATGGAGAAATTAAAACCTTTACAGACAAGCAAAAGCTGAGAGAGTTCAGCACCACCAAACCAGCTTTACAACAACTGCTAAAGGAACTTCTCTAGGCAAGAAACACAAGAGAAGGAAAACACCTACAATAACAAACCCAAAACATTTAAGAAAATGGGAATAGGAACATGCATATACATAATTACCTTAAATGTAAATGGATTAAATGCTCCCACCAAAAGACACAGACTGGCTGAATGGATACAAAAACAAGACCCATATATATGCTGTCTACAAGAGACCCACTTCAGACCTAGAGACACATACAGACTGAAAGTGAGGGGATGGAAAAAGATATTCCATGCAATTGGAAATCAAAAGAAAGCTGGAGTAGCAATTCTCATATCAGACAAAATAGACTTTAAAATAAAGACTATTACAAGAGACAAAGAAGGACACTATATAATGATCAAGGGATCGATCCAAGAGGAAGGTATAACAATTGTAAATATTTATGCACCCAACATAGGAGCACCTCAATACATAAGGCAAATACTAACAGCCATAAAAGGGGAAATCAACAGCAACACAATCATACTAGGGGACTTTAACACCCCACTTTCACCAATGGACAGATCATCCAAAATGAAAATAAATAAGGAAACACAAGCTTTAAATGATACATTAAACAAGATGGACTTAATTGACATTTATAGGACATTCCACCCAAAAACAACAGAATACACATTTTTCTCAAGTGCTCATGGAACATTCTCCAGGATAGATCATATCTTGGGTCACAAATCAAGCCTTGGTAAATTTAAGAAAATTGAAATCGTATCAAGTATCTTTTCCGACCACAACGCTATGAGACTAGATATCAATTACAGGAAAAGATCTGTAAAAAATACAAACACATGGAGGCTACACAATACACTACTTAATAACGAAGTGATCACTGAAGAAATCAAAGGGGAAATCAAAAAATACCTAGAAACAAATGATAATGGAGACACGACGACCAAAAACCTATGGGATGGAGCAAAAGCAGTGCTAAGAGGGAAGTTTATAGCAATAGAAGCCTACATCAAGAAACAGGAAACATCTCGAATAAACAACCTAACCTTGCACCTAAAGCAATTAGAGAAAGAAGAACAAAAAAACCCCAAAGCTAGCAGAAGGAAAGAAATCATAAAGATCAGATCAGAAATAAATGAAAAAGAAATGAAGGAAACAATAGCAAAAATCAATGAAACTGAAAGATGGTTCTTTGAGAAGATAAACAAAATTGATAAGCCATTAGCCAGACTCATCAAGAGAAAAAGGGAGAAGACTCAAATCAATAGAATTAGAAATGAAAAAGGAGAAGTATCCACTGACACTGCAGAAATACAAACGATCATGAGAGATTACTACAAGCAACTCTATGCCAATAAAATGGACAACCTGGAAGAAATGGACAGATTCTGAGAAATGCACAACCTGCCGAGACTGAACCAGGAAGAAATAGAAAATATGAACAGACCAATCACAAGCACTGAAATTGAAACTGTGATTTAAAATCTTCCAACAAACAAAAGCCCAGGACCAG
The DNA here is from genome assembly GCF_965194805.1 of Balaenoptera borealis. Classification (NCBI taxonomy): domain Eukaryota; kingdom Metazoa; phylum Chordata; class Mammalia; order Artiodactyla; family Balaenopteridae; genus Balaenoptera; species Balaenoptera borealis. The sequence continues at coordinate 50,576,015 of NC_138876.1, read as the reverse complement.
ATGGCTTCACAGGTGAATTCTGTCAAGCATTTAGAGAAGAGCTAACACCTATCCTTCTCAAACTCTTCCAAAATATTGCAGAGGGAGGAACACTCCCCAACACATTCTACGAGGCCACAATCACCCTGATACCAAAACCAGACAAAGATGTCACAAAGAAAGAAAACTACAGGCCAATATCACTGATGAACATAGATGCAAAAATCCTCAACAAAATAATAGCAAACAGAATCCAACAGCACATTAAAAGGATTATACACCATGATCAAGTGGAGTTTATCCCAGGAATGCAAGGATTCTTCAATATACGCAAATCAATCAACGTGATACACCATATTAACAAATTGAAGGAGAAAAACCATATGATCATCTCAATAGATGCAGAGAAACTTTCGACAAAATTCAACACCCATTTATGATAAAAGCCTTGCAGAAAGTAGGCATAAAGGGAACTTTCCTCAACATAATAAAGGCCATATATGACAAACCCACAACCAACATTGTCCTCAATGGTGAAAAACTGAAATCATTTCCACTAAGATCAGGAACAAGACAAGTTTGCCGACTCTCACCACTATTATTCAACATAGTTTTGCAAGTGTTAGCCACAGCAAGCAGAGAAGACAAAGAAATAAAAGGAATCCAAATCGGAAATGAAGAAGTAAAGCTGTCAGTGTTTGCAGATGACATGATACCATACATAGAGAATCCTAAAACTGCCACCAGAAAACTACTAGAGCTAATCAATGAATTTGGTAAAGTAGCAGGATACAAAATTAATGCACAGAAATCTCTTGCATTCCTATATACTAATGATGAAAAATCTGAAAGTGAAATTAAGAAAACACTCCCGTTTACCATTGTAACAAAAAGAATAAAATATCTAGGAATAAACCTACCTAAGGAGACAAAAGACCTGTATGCAGAAAATTATAGGACACTGATGAAAGAAATTAAAGATAATACAAATAGATGGAGAGATATACCATGTTCTTGGATTGGAAGAATCAACATTGTGAAAATGACTCTACTACCCAAAGCAATCTACAGATTCAGTGCAATCCCTATCAAACTACCACAGACATTTTTCACAGAACTAGAACAAAAAATTTCACAATTTGTATGGAGACACAAAAGGCCCCGAATAGCCAAAGCAATCTTTAGAACGAAAAATGGAGCTGGAGGAATCAAGCTCCCTGACTTTAGACAATATTACAAAGCTACAGTAATCAAGACAGTTTGGTACTGGCACAAAAACAGAAATATAGTTCAATGGAACAGGATAGAAAGCCCAGCGATAAACCCACACACATATGGTCACCTTATCTTTGATAAAGGAGGCAAGCATATACAGTGGAGAAATGACAGCCTCTTCAATAAGTGGTGCTGGGAAAATTGGACAGGTACATGTAAAAGTATGAAATTAGAACACTCCCTGACACCATACACAAAAATAAACTCAAAATGGATTAAAGACCTAAGTGTAAAGCCAGACACTATCAAACTCTTAGAGGAAAACATAGGCAGAACACTCTATGACATAAATCGCAGCAAGATCCTTTTTGACCCAGCTCCTAGGGAAATGGAAATAAAAACACAAATAAACAAATGGGACCTAATGAAATTTAAAAGCTTTTGCACAGCAAAGGAAACCATAAAGAAAACAAAAAGACAACCCTCAGTATGGGAGAAAATATTTGCAAATGAAGCAACTGACAAAGGATTAATCTCCAAGATTTACAAGCAGCTCATGCAGCTCAATAACAAAAAAACAAACAACCCAATCCAAACATGGGCAGAAGACCTAAATAGACATTTTTCTAAAGAAGATATACAGATGGCCATCAGACACATGAAAGAATGCTCAACATCCTTAATCGTTAGAGAAATGCAAATCAAAACTACAATGAGGTATCATCTCACACCGGTCAGAATGGCAATCATCAAAAAATCTAGAAACAATAAATGCTGGAGAGGGTGTGGAGAAAAGGGAACCCTCTTGCACTGTTGGTGGGAATGTAAATTGATACAGCCACTATGGAGAACAGTATGGATGTTCCTTAAAAAACTAAAATTAGAACTACCATATGACCCAGCAATCCGACTACTGGGCATATACCCTGAGAAAATCATAGTTCAAAAAGAGTCATGTACCAAAATGTTCATTGCAGCTCTATTTACAATAGCCAGGACATGGAAGCAATCTAAGTGTCCATCATCAGATGAATGGATAAAGAAGATGTGGCACATATATACAATGGAATATTGCTCAGCCATAAAAAGAAATGAAATGGAGGTATTTCTAATGAGGTGGATGGAGTTAGAATCTGTCATACAGAGTGAAGTAAGTCAGAAAGAGAAAAACAAATCCTGTATGCTAACACATATTTATGGAATCTAAGGAAGAAAAAAAAAAAAAAAGGTCATGAAGAACCTAGTGGCAAGATGGGAATAAAGACACAGACCTACTAAAGAATGGACTTGAGGATATGGGGAGGGGGAGGGGTGAGATGTGACAGGGTGAGAGAGTGTCATGGACATATATACACTACCAAATGTAAAATAGATAGCTAGTGGGAAGCAGCCTCATAGCACAGGGAGATCAGCTCGGTGCTTTTTGACCACCTAGAGGGGTGGGATAGGGAGGGTGGGAGGGAGGGAGATGCAAGAGAGAAGAGATATGGGAACATATGTATATGTATAACTGATTCATTTTGTGTTAAAGCAGAAACTAACACACCATTGTAAAGCAATTATACTTCAATAAAGATTTAAAAAAAAAAAGAAATAGAATTAACAATCCTAAAGTTTTTATGCAACCACAAAAGATCTCAAATAGCCAAAGTAATTCTGATAAATAACAAAATTGGAGGCATAACAATTCCTTATTTCAAACTGTATTACAAAGCTACAGTAATTAAAACAGTATGGTACACATAGACCAAGGGAACAGAAAAAAGAGGCTAGAAATAAATCCATGCATATACAGTCAACTTATACTTTACAAGTGAGCCAATAATACTCAAAGAGCAAAGGATATTCTCCAACAATAACTGGGAAAACTGGATAGCCACATGCAAAATAATAAAACTGGAATTTTTCTTATACACTTACAAAAATTAAACTCAAAATGGATTAAAGGCTTAAATGTAAGACTCAAAGCTGTGAAACTCTAGAAGAAAAATCTCCCTGCATATGATTGGTCTTGGCAATGATGTTTTGGCTATGACATCAAAAGCACAGTGAAAAAATCAAAAATAAATAAATGGGAGAAGGACGTGCTCTCAGTCCCTCTTGCGAGAGCACCAGAATAACAACTGAGTGCTGGACAATCATCAACAGGAAGACACTGGACTTCACCAAGGAGGATATCCCACGTCCAAGGACAGAAGAGAAGCCACAGTGAGACGGTAGGAGGGGCACAATCTGAGTAAAATCAAATCTCATAACTGCTGGGTGGGTGACTCACAGACTGTTGAACACTTATACCACAGAAGTCCACCCACTGGAGTGAAGGTTCTGAGGCCCACGTCAGGCTTCCCAACCTGGGGGTCCAACAACGGGAGGAGGAATTCATACAGAATCACACTTTGAAGTCTAGTGGGAATTGATTGCAGGACTTCGACAGGACTGGGGGAAACAGAGACCCCACTCTTGGAGGGCACACACAAAGTACTGTGAACATCAGGACCCAAAGGAAGGAGCAGTGACCCTGGGGGACACTGAACCAGACCTACCTGCTAGTGTTGGAGGGTCTCCTGCAGAGGCGGGGGGTGGCTCTGTTTCATCGTGGGGACAAGGACACTGGCAGTGGAGGTTCTGGGAAGTACTCCTTGGCGTAAGCCCTCCCAGAGTCTGCCATTAGCCCCACCAAAGAGCCCAGGTAGGCTCCAGTGTTGGGTTTCAACAGGCAAAACAACCAACAGGGTGGGAACCCAGCCCCAATCATCAATAGTCAAGTGGATTAAACTTTTACTGAGCTCTGACCACCACAGCAACAGTCAGCTCTACCCACCACCAGAGCCTCCCATCAAGCCTCTTAGATAGCCTCAACCACCAGAGGGCAGATAGCAGAAGCAAGAAAAACTACAATCCTGCAGCCTGTGGACCAAAAACCACATTTAGAGATAGATAGACAAGAACAAAAGGAAGAGGGCTATATACCAGATGAAGGAACAAGAAAAAACCCCAGAAAAACAACTAAATGAAGTGGAGATAGGCAACCTTCCAGAAAAAGAATTCAGAATAATGATAGTGAAGATGATCCAGGACCTCGGAATAAGAATGGAGGCAAAGATTGAGGATGCAAGAAATGATTAACAAAGACCTAGAAGAATTAAAGAACAAACAGAGATGACCAATACAATAACTGAAATGAAAACTACACTAGAAGGAATCAATAGCAGAATAACTGAGGCAGAAGAAAAGATAAGTCACCTGGAAAACAGAATGGTGGAGTTCACTGCTGTGGAACAGACAAAAGAAAAAAGAATGAAAAGAAATGAAGACAGCCTAAGAGACCTCTGGGACAACATTAAATGCAACAACATTCGCATTATAGGGGTCCCAGAAGGAGAAGAGAGAGAGAAAGGACCTGAGTAAATATTTGAAGAGATTATAGTCGAAAACTTCCCTAACAAGGGAAAGGAAATAGTCACCCAAGTCCAGGAAGCGCAGAGAGTCCCACACAGGATAAACCCAAGGAGAAACACGTGGAGACACATAGTAATCAAAGTGGCAAAAATTAAAGACAAAGAAAAATTATTGAAAGCAGCAAGGGAAAAATGACAAATAACATAAAAGGGAACTCCCATAAGGTTAACAGCTGATTTCTCAGCAGAAACTCTACAAGCCAGAAGGGAGTGGCATGATACACTTAAAGTGATGAAAGGGAAGAACCTACAACCAAGATTACTCTACCTGGCAAGGATCTCATTTAGATTTGATGAAGAAATCAAAAGCTTTACAGACAAGCAAAAGCTAAGGTAATTCAGCACCACCAAACCAGCTCTACAACAAATGCTAAAGGAACTTCTCTAAGTGGGAAACACAAGTGAAGAAAAGGAACTACAAAAAAAAACTCAAAACAATTAAGAAAATGGTCATAGGAACATGCATATCGATAATTACCTTAAACGTGAATGGATTAAATGCTCCAACCAAAAGACACAGGCTTGCTGAATGGATGCAAAAATAAGACCCATATATACGCTGTCTACAAGACACCCACTTTAGACCTAGGGACACATACAGACTGAAAGTCAGGGGATGGAAAAAGATATTCCATGCAAATGGAAATCACAAGAAAGCTGGAGTAGCTATACTCATATCAGATAAAATAGGCTTTAAAATAAAGAATGTTACAAGAGACAAGGAAGGACACTACATAATGATCAAGAGATCAATCCAAGAAGAAGATATAACAATTATAAATATATATGCACCCAACATAGGAGCACCTCAATACATAAGGCAACTGCTAACAGCTATAAAAGAGGAAATCGACAGTAACACAATAATAGTGGGAGACTTTAACACCTCACTTACACCAATGGACAGATCATCCAAAATGAAAATAAATAAGGAAACAGAAGCTTTAAATGACACAATAGACCAGATAGATTTAATTGATATATATAGGACATTCCATCCAAAAACAGCAGATTACACGTTCTTCTCAAGTGCGAATGGAACATTCTCCAGGATAGATCACATCTTGGGTCACAAATCAAGCCTCAGTAAATTTAAGAAAATTGAAATCATATCAACCATCTTTTCTGACCACAACGCTATGAGATTAGAAATGAATTACAGGGAAAAAAACGTAAAAAAGACAAACACATGGAGGCTAAACAATACGTTACTAAATAACCAAGAGATCACTGAAGAAATCAAAGAGGAAATCAAAAAATACCTAGAGACAAATGACAATGAAAACACGACGACCCAAAACCTATGAGATGCAGCAAAAGCAGTTCTAAGAGGGAAGTTTATAGCTATACAAGCCTACCTAAAGAAACAACAAAAATCTCAAGTAAACAATCTAACCTTACACCTAAAGAAACTAGAGAAAGAAGAACAAACAAAACCCAAAGTTAGCAGAAGGAAAGAAATCATAAAGATCAGAGCAGAAATAAATGAAATAGAAACAAAGAAAACAATAGCAAAGATCAATAAAACTAAAAGCTGGTTCTTTGAGAAGATAAACAAAATTGATAAGCCATTAGCCAGACTCATCAAGAAAAAGAGGGAGAGGGCTCAAATCAATAAAAGCAGAAATGAAAAAGGAGAAGTTACAACAGACACCGCAGAAATACAAAGCATCCTAAGAGACTACTACAAGCAACTTTATGCCAATAAAATGGACAACCTGGAAGAAATGGACAAATTCTTAGAAAGGTATAACCTTCCAAGACTGAACCAGGAAGAAACAGAAAATATGAACAGACCAATCACAAGGAATGAAATTGAAACTGTGATTAAAAATCTTCCAACAAACAAAAGTCCAGGACCAGACTGCTTCACGGGTGAATTCTATCAAACATTTAGAGAAGAGCTAACACCCATCCTTCTCAAACTCTTCCAAAAAATTGCAGAGGAAGGAACACTCCCAAACTCATTCTATGAGGCCACCATCACCCTGATACCAAAACCAGACAAAGACACTACAAAAAAAGAAAATTACAGACCAATATCACTGATGAATATAGATGCAAAAATCCTCAACAAAATACTAGCAAACAGAATCCAACAACACATTAAAAGGATCATACAGCACGATCAAGTGGGATTTATCCCAGGGATGCAAGGATTCTTCAATATACGCAAATTAATCAATGTGATACACCATATTAACAAATTGAAGAATAAAAACCATATGATCATCTCAATAGATGCAGAAAAAGCTTTTGACAAAATTCAACACCCATTTATGATAAAAACTCTCCAGAAAGTGGGCATAGAGGGAACCTACTTCAACATAATAAAGGCCATATATGACAAACCCACAGCAAACATCATTCTCAATGGTGAAAACCTGAAAACATTTCCTCTAAGATCAAGAACGAGACAAGGATGTCCACTCTCACCACTATTATTCAACATAGTTCTGGAAGTCCTAGCCACGACAATCAGAGAAGAAAAAGAAATAAAAGGAATACAAATTGGAAAAGAGGAAGTAAAACTGTCACTGTTTGCGGATGACATGATACTATACATAGAGAATCCTAAAACTGCCACCAGAAAACTGCTAGAGCTAATTAATGAATATGGTAAAGTTGCAGGATACAAAATTAATGCACAGAAATCTCTTGTATTCCTATACACTAATGATGAAAATCTGAAAGAGAAATTATGGAAACACTCCCATTTACCATTGCAACAAAAAGAATAAAATACCTAGGAATAAACCTACCTAGGGAGACAAAAGACCTGTATGCAGAAAAGTATAAGACACTGATGAAAAAAATTAAAGATGATACCAACAGATGGAGAGATATACCATGTTCTTGGATTGGAAGAATCAACATTGTGAAAATGAGTATACTACCCAAAGCAATCTACAGATTCAATGCAATCCCTATCAAATTACCAATGGCATTTTTTACGGAGCTAGAACAAATCATCTTAAAATTTGTATGGCGACACAAAAGACCCCGAATAGCCAAAGCAGTCTTGAGGCAAAAAAATGGAGCTGGAGGAATCAGACTCCCTGACTTCAGACTATACTACAAAGCTACAGTAATCAAGACAATATGGTACTGTCACAAAAACAGAAACATAGATCAATGGAACAAGATAGAAAGCCCAGAGATTAACCCACGCACCTATGGTCAACTAATCTATGACAAAGGAGGCAAAGATATACAATGGACAAAAGACAGTCTCTTCAATAAGTGGTGCTGGGAAAACTGGACAGCTACATGTAAAAGAATGAAATTAGAATACTCCCTAACACCATACACAAAAATAAACTCAAAATGGATTAGAGACCTAAATATAAGACTGGACACTATAAAACTCTTAGAGGAAAACATAGGAAGAACACTCTTTGACATAAATCACAGCAAGATCTTTTTTGATCCACCTCCTAGAGTAATGGAAATAAAAACAAGAATAAAAAATTGGGACCTAATGAAACTTCAAAGCTTTTGCACAGCAAAGGAAACCATAAACAAGACGAAAAGACAACCCTCAGAATGGGAGAAAATATTTGCAAATGAATCAACGGACAAATGATTAATCTCCAAAATATATAAACAGCTCATTCAGCTCAATATTAAAGAAACAAACACCCCAATCCAAAAATGGGCAGAAGACCTAAATAGACATTTCTCCAAAGAAGACATACAGACGGCCACGAAGCACATGAAAAGATGCTCAACATCACTAATTATTAGAGAAATGCAAATCAAAACTACAATGAGGTATCACCTCACTCCTGTTAGAATGGGCATCATCAGAAAATCTACAAACAACAAATGCTGGAGAGGGTGTGGAGAAAAGGGAACCCTCTTGCACTGTTGGTGGGAATGTAAATTGATACAGCCACTATGGAGAACAATACGGAGGTTCCTTAAAAAACTAAAAATAGAATTACCATATGACCCAGCAATCCCACTACTGGGCATATACCCAGAGAAAACCGTAATTCAAAAAGACACATGCACCCGAATGTTCATTGCAGCACTATTTACAATAGCCAGGTCATGGAAGCAACCTAAATGCCCATCAACAGCCGAATGGATAAAGAAGTTGTGGTACATATATACAATGGAATATTACTCAGCCATAAAAAGGAACGAAATTGAGTCATTTGTTGAGACGTGGATGGATCTAGAGACTGTCATACAGAGTGAAGTAAGTCAGAAAGAGAAAAACAAATATCGTGTATTAATGCATGTATGTGGAACCTAGAAAAATGGTACAGATGAGCCAGTTTGCAGGGCAGAAGTTGAGACACAGATGTAGAGAATGGACATATGGACACCAAGGGGGTTAAACTGCGGTGGGGTGGGGATGGTGGTGTGCTGAATTGGGCGATTGGGTTTGACATGTATACACTGATGTGTATAAAATTGATGCCTAATAAGAACCTGCAGTATAAAAAAACAAACAAAACAACTAATACTAAACTTTCATTGGGTTATTTGTATGGAAATATGTTAATATAAATGTTTCAGACATTACATGAAATTTCTAAAAATCTTATATTTGTATTTGTATGGAAATATGTATGGAAATATGTTAATATAAATGTTTCAGACATTACATGAAATTTCTAAAAATCTTATATGTTCTGGTATAATGTTATAAGTAATAATCCTAGTTATTACTTTAAAATGTATATCTCAGAAATAACTAATTTCCTTGTCAACTGCATTATTATGAACTTTCATCAAATCTTTTACCGTGGTCATTTTTAAGTCTTTTGTCATTTACAGACAGTTCTGGGTGTACTCTGATGATTTTGTAAATATGTTCCTATAAAAGGGTTTCATCTTCAAGAAATTCATGGAAAAGACTCTGACAAGTACAGGTTTCTGGTAACTGACTGTACTGCTGAACTGAATGAATAAGCATTTTCAGAACTCTAATGAAAAACTGATGAACTCATAAAAGTGCTAACAAAAGATCAAGATGAAAAAAAAAATTAATTACATGGGACTGAGTGAACTGATGAGGATGAGTATAATTTTTGTGACTTTCTGTCTGCATTAAAAAAAAAAAAATCCCACAAGGACTCAGAGGCAAAGAATATACAAATCAATTTTCACTGCAAAGTAAAGGAGCTGTTACAGTGGAGGATTACTGTACTGAATGTCAATATTATGACATAGTATGAGTGTATTTCATGTTTGGTAATTGCAATCATTGTTGCTTTTGTTGTGGTCATCCATGTACAATGCTTGGTGTCAGTCTATTTATCTCTTGTAAAAATAAAATACAGTGTGTGTGTGTGAAAAAAAAAAAAAAAAAAGAACGTTTTCTTTAATATCTCCAGGGTTAGCCATTTTTAAACTTTTTGATCTTAGGCTCCCTTTACACTCCTAAAAAAGTTATCAAGAATCCCAAATGCCTTTTGTTTATGTGGTTATTCCCATCAATATTTACTATATTAGAATTAAAGCTGAGTAATTTTTAAAACAGTTTCTTATTCCATTAAGAATAACAAAAATAAAAATAATAACAAAACATATTACAAAAATGACATTTTCAGTGAAAAATAACTATATTATCCAAGACAAACAAAATATATATTTAATGGGAAGAGTTTTACATTTTTTTTGCAAATCAAGTCTCTTTAATATCTGGCTTAACAGAAAACAGCTGTATTCTCATCTCTGCTTCTGCATTCAATCTGTTGTGATATGTTTTTTTGGTTGAAGTATATTTATGAATGAAATCTCGCCTCACTCAGATAACTAGTTGGAAAAGGGAGGAATAGTTTAATAGCTTTTTCAGATAACTGTAGACATTATTCTTTGATATTACACCAATATTCAACAATAATCTGAATCTACGTATTATCAATGAACTTTTCATACTATTACATTAAAATTCATTGGTCTACCTTAAAAAAAACAAAACAAAACAAAGCAAAAAATTGTATTTCCCAGTTTGTTCACAGTCCCACCATCTATGACTGTTTCATATCTTCTATTCTCACTTCAATTCTCCAACTTCTGCTTTATCTTCATTTTCAGCTGATAATCATTCTTCCTATATCTCTCAGAAAATAGAAATAAATTGTTTTGAATTCCCACAAGCTCCTACCACATCTACCCACCTCATTATTTATGTGCCCACACACTCTAAATTCTTCTCCTGTTAATACAGGTTCACTGTCCATACTCCTATCCAAAGCCAATGCTTCAACTTATCTACTAGATCTCATCAACTTTTTCATGCTCAAGGACACTGCTCCAGCAAATATTCCCTCTTTCTCCTATATCATAAATGTTTCTCTCTCTCTGCTGAATCTTTCCTATAAACATAAAAACATACTAATATTGCTAACATCTTAAATAATAAAAATAATAAACTCCCTTCACTACCTAGTACCCCTCCAGCCTACACTTCATTACATGCCTTCCCTTTACAACAAAACTAATTTGGAGTTGTCTGTATTCAATGTCTCTAATTTATCTGCACCCATTCTCATTTGAATCAACTTCAAGCAGCTGAGCCAAACTGCTCTTGTCAAGGGAAAATATGAATTCTCTTCATATTTGACTGCCAAATTCACTAGTAAATATTCTTTCCCCATAATATTTTATGCATCAATGGCATGTGACACAGATTATCATTCACATCTTCTTGAAATACCTTTATCATTTGGCTTCCAGGACACCATGCATAGTTGGTTTTCATCACTAGGTTACTCCTTCTGAGTCACGTTTGCTACTTCCTGTTCATCTCCCTGATTTCTAAACATTGGGAGTGCCTCAATGCTTAATTTTTATACTTCACATATATCATCCAATTTCATAGCTTTAAATACCATTTACATGCTCATGAGTCACAAATTTATATCTCTACCCCAAACTTCTCCTCTGAACTTTTTTAATTAGCTGTATTGAAGTAAAATTTACTTTCAATAAAATTCATTAATTTGAAGTATACAGTTTGAGCTTGGGTAAATGAATACAGTCAGGTAAGCAAAATCAAGATATGGAACATTTCCATAAAGTTCCATTTCCAAAAAGTTCTCTCCTGCCCCCCTGCAGTCAATCCCTTTCCCCTGCCCTCAGACTCTGGCAACCACCAATCTGCTTTCTGTCATTATGGTTTTGTCTTTTTTAGAACTTCACATCAATAGAATCATGCATTATGTAATATTTTAAGAATGGCTTCTTTTACTTAGCATATCTTTTGAAACTCATCCACATTATTGCTCCTATCAGTAGTTCTTTCCTTTTTATTGCTTTGTAGAATTCCATGCATGGATATACAACAATTTGTTCATCAATTCCCAGTTGAGGATCAGTTGGATTCTACTGTGAATATTCGCATGTGGACATTTCATTGTGCTTTTCATTTTCATTGCCCCACTAACTAATGATGGTGAGCATCTTTCATATGCTTATTTCATATTCATATAAGTTATTTGGTGATGTGTCTACAAATCTTTCTCCCATTTTTGTTATTAGATGTATATCTTCTTATTAAGTATTGAGTTCTTTTTATATTATGGATATAAGTTCTTCAGTAAATATATGTTTTGCCAATATTTTTCCCATCTGTATCTAGCTTTTCATTTTCTTAACAGCTTATTTTGAAGAGAAACATTTTTAATTTTGATTAATTCTTTTTCTACCATCTTTTTTTACATATAGTTCATACATTTTGTGTCCTAAGAAGTATTTGCCTCAACCAAGATTACAAAGATATTTGCCTATAGTTTCTTCTATAAATTTTATAGTTTTAGATCTTACATTTAGGTCTACAGTCCTTTTAAAGTGAAATTTTTATAGGTTAGGTGGTAAGATTCACGGTTCATGTCACTATCCAACATGAACCATTTATATAATTCTATATGTCGCTCTTTATACCAATACCATGCTTTGAGTACTGCAGCTTTAAAGTAAGACTAGAAATCAGATAATAATAAGTTATTCAGTTTTGTTCTTTTTCAAAAATTGTTTTGGCTATTTTAGGACTTTTGATTTGAACATAGATTCTTGACTCAACTTGTCAATTTTTACCAAAAAAAGAAAAAAGAGAAAAAAAAAATCTGTTTCAATTTTGATCGAGATTACATTGAATCTGTAAATCAATTTGGGGAGCCCTGATATTTTGCCAATAATTAGTCTTTCAATCTGTGAACGTGGTATACGTTTCCCTTTATTGGGGTTTTCTTTAATTTCTTTAAGTAAATTTTGTATTTTTCAGTGTATAAACCCTACACATATTTTATGAAATTTATCCTATATATTTCATATTTGAATACTATTAAAAATTTTAACACCACTTAAAAAGTCTTATTACATTAAATTCAAATCCCAATTGTAGGTTGTGAATATATTGAAATACAATTAATTTTTAATATCTTGTATCCTGAAACCTTGCTAAATATATGTGTTAGTTCCAGAGGCTTCACTTTTCTTTCCAGTAGTTTCTTTGTAAATTCATTAGTTGTTTTTGTTTTTCAATGTAGATGATCATGTCATCTGCAAATAAAAACTGTTTCCTTTCTAATCTCTATGTCTTTTGTTTCTTCTTGTCACATTGCACTAGCTAGGAACCACAAAAAAACAGAAAAGACGTGGTGAGAATGGACATCCTTGCCTTATTCCCAATATTAAGAGGAAAGTATTCAGTATAATATTAGCCATAAGGTTTTTCTTGTAAATGCCCTTCATCAGACTGAGGAAGTTCTCTTATATTTATATTTTGCAGAGTTTTCATCATGAATGGATGTTGAATTTTGTGAAAATGCTTTTACTACATCTATTGAGATAATTTTAAGTTTTGTCTTCTTTACTGTTAATTGGTGAATTGTATTTATTTATTTTTGAATGTTAAACCAACCTTGAATTCCTGATATAAACTCTAATTGGTCAAGATGTATTATCCTTTTTTATACATGACTGGATTAGATTAGCTGACATTTTGCTTAAGGAATTTTTTGGTGGTGTTCTTGGGTTTATAATATGTTACTTTAACTTACCACAATTGTGTTAACCAGCTTCCAGGATGCTCCCCAATGATCTCTGTATTCTAGTGCTCAAGCCCTAATATAGTTTACTCCCACATTGATTAGGACTGACCTGTGCAAACAATAGGACATGTAAAACTGACAGTGTGTGACTTCCTAGGGTAGGTTGAAAATATGGCACAGCTTCCAACTTGTTCTTTGTTGCATCACTCACTCTGAGGAAAGCCAGCTTCCATGCTCTGAGGACATTCAGTAGCCCTATGAAGACTTCACACAGAGAAGAACTGGCCAAGACCCAGAACCAATTTTCCAGTCATGTGAGTGAGCCATCTCAGAAACAAATTCTCTAGCTCCAATTAAGTGTTCAGATGACAACAACCCCTTTCAACATCTTGACTGCAACTTCATGAGAGGCCCTGAGCCAGAGCCACCTAGCTAAGCCCCACCTGAAGCACATAAACCATATGAGATAATAAGTGTTTACGGTTTTTTTAAACTAAATTTTGGGGTAAGTTCTTATCCAACAATAGATAACTAATGCAATGGTCTACCTTCAGATGATAAATCATTTCACATACAGTATAAGAAATCTTCACCACTATACTTCTATTTCACCCTCCTATCCTTTGCACTAGTTTTACCTTATGCTTTACTTCCACATGTGTTATAAACCCAATAATATATTCTTTCTATTTTGTTTTAAGCAGTCAATTATCTTTCAAAGAGACTTAAAAACTAAGAAAATTAATTATTTTATATTTACCACATACTTACCATTTCTGACAATTTCTATTCCTCAATGGTGTCCAAATTTTCATCTGATATCATTTTCCTTCTGCCTGAATAACTTCTCTGATGACACTGAATTATATCTGCTTTTGTTTTTCAGAAAAAGTGTTTATTTCACCTTCATTTTTGACAAATAAAAAAACTGAGTATGGAATTCTATACTGACAGTTTGCTTTTCTTTCAACACGGAGGACTGTCTTCTGTTTTGCATAATTTCTGTCAAAAAGTTTCTGATGAGAATGTGTCTTCTTTACTATGGCATTTTCTCTTTATCACTGCTTTTCTAAAATTTGATTATAATATGTCTTGGTATAGTTTTCTTTACGTTTTTCCTTCTTGGGATTTGTTGATGGATCTGTGAGTTCATAGTTTTCATCAGATTTGTACAAATATTTGGCCACTATCCTTTAACTATTTTCTGCTCTCTTCCCACCTTGTTTCTAGGACTTCAAATGTAAGTATGAAGGATCTCCTGGCATTGTACTTCAGGTCATTAATGCTCTGTTCACTTTTCTTTCAGTATTTTTTCTCTCTGTACTTCATTTTTGATAGTTTTTATAGTTCTGTCATTTTCTTCTGCAATGTCTAATCATATGTTGATCACATCCAGTTTATTCTTTATTTTGGAAATTGTCTTTTTCATCTCTTGAAATTTGATTTGGGTCTTTTTTATATTATCTATTTCACTCTTCATCATAGTCATGTTCCCCTCTATCTTTTTATTAACATGAAGCATATTTAACAATATAATAGCCAATTTTAGTTATTCCATCATTTCTGTCATTTCTGGTTCTGTTTCTATTGTTTACATTTTTTTCTGATTATGGGTTATGTTTCTTCTTCTTCTTTTGAATTCCTGTTATTTTTTTTATTAGATATTGAACATTTAGACCTTGCACAATTGGGCGGTGGGTTTTGGTGTGTTCCTTTTCATAGTGTTGGGCTGTCTTCTCTCACACTGTTAGGTTATTGTACTTAGAATCAGTCTAACATTTTTGAGGCTTATTTTTTCACTTTGTTTGGAAAACCCAGAGCATCCTTTAGTCTAAGACTAATTTTGCTTCACTACTAACCTCACTATTAAGGTACCTTTCTGAGGATTCTATCCAATACTCCAAATAATGCAAGGTCTTTCCTCTCTGACTGGGGGAAAAAAACTCATTGCTGTCTCATGTGAGTTTCAGGAATTATTTGGCTTATTGCTTTCCAATGATTCTGTGCCCTGCCTGGGGTGGTTTCCTCTCTCATATGCAGATATCAATATTCAGACAAAAGGCTCAAGGAACCTCTGCTAATCACTGAATCAATCAATCAATCAATCAATCTCTTTCCCTCTTTTTCCCTCTCTCTCTCTCTCTCTTGCTCCCACTCTCGCTCTCGCTCTCCCTCTCCCTGTCTTCCTTGTCTGTCCCAAATATTCTAGCCACCTTAGCCTCCCTGGACTCCTATCCTAATTTCCTCTGCTCAGCTAGACCACGAAACTCCATCAAGTTTGTTTTCCTTCTCTCAGGATTCCCAGTGCCTGTTATCAAATGCCTGGAAAACATTGTTTGGTCCAGTTTTCTAGTTATTTAACGTGGGTGAGTAAATCCAGTCCATTTTACTCACAGCCAGAAGCAGAAGTGTTCTTTTTAAGTCTTTATTTAAATATCAAACTGCTAGGACCTTCAAGATGGCAGAGGAGTAAGACGTGGAGATCACCTTCCTCCCCATAAACACATCAAAAATACATCTACATGTGGAACAACTCCGACAGAACACCTACTGAATGCTGGCAGAAGGCATCAGACTTCCCCAAAGGCAAGAAAATCCCCACGTACCTGGGTAGGGCAAAAGAAAAAAGAAAAAACAGACACAAAAGAATAGGGATGGTACCCACACTTCTGGGAGGGAGCTGTGAAGGAGGAAAAGTTTCCACACACTAGGGAGCCCCTTCACTGGTAGGGAGGGGGGTGTTGGTTGGTTGGGAAGCCTCAGAACCACAGAGGAGAGCACAGCAACAGGGGTGTAGAGGGCAAAGCAGAGAGATTCCCACACAGAGGATCGGTGCCAACAAGTACTCACCAGCCTGAGACACTTGTCTGCTCACCCACCAGGGGAGGTGGGGGCTGGGAGCTGAGGCTCAGGCTTCGGAAATCAGATCCCAGGGAGAGGACTGGCATTGGCTGTGTGAAGACAGCCTGAAGGGGACTAGTGCACCACAACTAGCCAGGAGGGAGTCAGGGAAAAAGTCTGCACCTGCTGAAGAGGCAAGAGACCATTGTTTTGGGGTGTGTGAGGAGAGGGGATTCCTTCCCCGTGTGCCCACAGAAGTCAGAGCACTGCCTAAGCAAGCTCCAGATGGGTGTGAGCTGTGGCTATCAGCTTGATCCCAGAGATGGGCATGAAAAGCTTATACTGTTGCCACTGCCACCAAGAGTCCTGTGTGCGAGCACAGGTCACTACTCACACCCCCCATCCCTGGGAGCCTGTGTAGCATGCCACTGCTAGGGTCCCCAGATCCAGAGATAACTTCCCCAGGAGAACACACGGTGGACCTCAGGCTGTTGCAATTTCACACCAGCCTCTGATACCACCGCATTCCAATTATGACTACCATACTCCTCCCTCTCCCCAACCTGAGTGAGCAAGAGAGCTCTGATCAGCTGCTGCTTTAACCCCCTCCTCTCTGGGCAGGGAACACATGCTTGAGGGTGACCTACCCACAGAGGCAGAGCCAAAACCAAAGCTGAACCACAGGAGCTGTGAAAAACAAAGAAGAGAAAGGGAAATTTCTCCATGCAGCCTCAGGAGCAGCGGATTAAATCCCCACAATTAACCTGATGAACGCTGCATCTGTGGAACACCAGAATAAACAACAAATAATCCGAAAATTGAGGTGGTGGACTTTAGGAGCAACTGTAGATATGGGGGTTTACTTTCTGTGATTGATTTGTTTCTGATTTTTATGCTTATCTTACTTTAGTTTTCAGTGCTTGTTATCATGGGTGGATTTGTTTATTGGTTTGGTTGCTCTTTTCTTCTATTTTATTTTATCATTATTTTTTATTTTACCAATATTATTTTGTATTCCTTTTTTTTTCCTTCTTTTTTGTCTGAGCTGTATGACTGGCAGGGTCTTGGTACCCTGGCAGGGTGTCAGGCCAGAGCCTCACACGTGGGAGAACCGAAACCCAGACATTGGACCACCAGAGACCTCGCAGCCCCAGGTAATATCAATCGGCAAGAGCTCTTCCAGAGATTTTGGGCTCAACACTAAGACCCAGCTCCACCCAATGGCCAGCAACCACCAGTGCTGGATGCCCCATGCCAAACAACTAGCAAGATAGGAGCACAACCCCACCAATTGGCAGAGAGGCTGCCTAAAATCATATTAAGTTCACAGACACCCCAAAACACACCACTATAAGCAGCCCTGCCCACCAGAAAGACAAGATCCAGGCCCATACACCAGAAAAAAGGCACCAGTCCCCTCCACCAGGAAGCCTACACAAGCCACTTAACTAACTTCACCAACTAGGGACAGACACCAAAAATAATGGGAACTATGAACCTGCAGCCTGCAAAAAGGACAAACCGAACACAGTAAGTTAAACAAAATGGGAAGGCAGAGAAATATGCAGCAGATGAAGGAACAATGTTAAAACTAACCAGACCAAACAAATGAAGAGGAAATAGGCAGGTTACCAGAAAAAGAATTCAGAGAAATGATAATAAAGATGATCCAAAATCTTGGAAATAGAATGCAGAAAATAAAACAAATGTTTAACAAGGACTTAGAAGAACTAAAGATCAAACAAACAACAATGAACAACACAATAAATGAAATTAAAAATTCTCTAGAAGGAATCAATAGCAGAATAACTGAGGCAGAAGAACGGATAAGTGACCTGGAAGATGAAATAGTGGAAATAACTGCTGCAGAGCAGAATATAGAAAAAAAGAATGAAAAGAATGGAGAACAGTCTCAGATCTCTGGGACAACATTAAACACAGCAACATTCGAATTATAGGGGTCCCAGAAGAAGAAGAGAAAAAGAGTCTGAGAAAATATTTGAACACATTATAGTTGACAACTTCCTTAACATGGGAAAGGAAATGGCCACCCAAGTCTAGGAAGTGCAAAGAGTCCGACACAGGATAAATCCATGGAGAAACAACAAGACACATATTAACCAAACTATAAAAAATTAAATATAAAGAAAAAAAATTAAAAGTAAAAAGGGAAAAGCAACAAATAACATACAACAGAACGCCATAAGGAAACAGCTGATTTTTCAGCAGAAACTCTGCAAGCCAGAAGGGATTGGCAGGACATATTTAAAGTGATGAAAAGGAAAAACCTACAACCAAGATTACTCTACCCAGCAAGGATCTCATACAGATTCAACAGAGAAATTAAAAACTTTACAGACAAGCAAAAGCTAAGAGAATTCAGCATCACCAAACCAGCTTTACAAGAAATGCTAAAGGAACTTCTCTAGGCAAGAAACATAAGAGAAGGAAAAGACCTACAAAAACAAACACAAAACAGTTAAGAAAATGGTAATAGGAGCATACATATCAATAATTACTTTAAACATAAATGGGTTAAATGCTCCAACCAAAAGACATAGACTGGCTGAATGGATACAACAAGACCTGTATATATGCTATCTACAAGAGACCAACTTCAGACCTAGGGAAACATACAGACTGAGAGTGAGGGGATGGAAAAAGGTATTCTATGCACATGGAAATCAAAAGAAAGCTGGAGTGGCAATTCTCATATCAGACAAAATAGACTTTAAAATAAAGACTATTATAAGAGACAAAGAAGGACACTACATAATGATCAAGGGATCAATATAAGAAGAAGATATAACAATTTTAAATATTTATGCACCCAACATAGGAGCACCTCAATACATAAGGCAAATACTAACAGCCATAAAAGGGGAAATCAACAGTAACACAATAATAGTAGGGGACTTTAACACCCCACTTTCACCAATGGACAGATCATCCAAAATGAAAATAAACAAGGAAACACAAGCTGTAAATGACACATTAGACCAGATGGGCTAAATTGATATTTATTGGACATTCCATCCATAAACAGCAGAATACACATTCTTCTCAAGTGCTCATGGAACATTCTCCAGGATAGATCATACCTTGGGTCACAAATTAAGCCTCAGTAAATTTAAGAAAACTGAAATCATATCAAGTATATTTTCTGTCCACAACACTTAGACACTGATCAATTATAGGAAAAAAAACTGTAAAAAATACAAAGACATGGAGGCTAAACAATACACTACTAAATAATCAAGAGATCACTGAAGAAATCAAAGTGGAAATAAAACAAAACCTAGAAACAGATGACAATGAAAATATGATGACCCAAAACCTATGGGATGCAGTAAAAGCAGTTCTAAGAGGGAAGTTTACAGCAATAAAACCCTACCTCAAGCAACAAGAAAAATCTCAAATAAGCAACCTAACCTTACACCTAAAGCAAGTAGAGAAAGAACAACCAAAAAAACCCGGAGCTAACAGAGGGAAAGAAATCACAAAAATCAGATCAGAAAAAAATGAAAATGAAATGAACGAAAGTATAGCAAAGATCAATAAAACTAAAAGCTGGTTCTTTGAGAAGGTAAACAAAATTGATGAACCATTAGCCAGACTCATCACAAAAAAAGGGAGAAGACTGACATCAACAGAATTACAAATGAAAAAGGAGAAGTAACAACTGACACTGCAGAAATACAAAGGATCATGAGAGATTACTACAAGCAACTATATGCCAATAAAATGGACAACCTGGAAGAAATGGACAAATTCTTAGAAAAGAACACCCTTGCAAGAGTGAACCAAGAAGAAATAGAAAATATGAACAGACCAATCACAAGTACTGAGATTGAAACTGTGATTAAAATCTTCCAACAGGGACTTCCCTGGTGGCACAGTAGTTAAGAATCTGTGTGCCAATGCAGGGGACACGGGTTCAAGCCCTGGTCTAGGAAGATCCCACATGCCACGGAGCAACTAAGCACATGTGTCACAACTACTGAGCCTGCACTGTAGAGAGCAAAAGCCACAGCTACTGAGCCCACCACCACAACTACTGAAGTCCACGTGCCTAGAGCCTGTGCTCCACAACAAGAGAAGCCACTGCAGGGAGAAGCCCACACACCATAACGAAGGGTAGCCATTGCTCACTGCAATTAGAGAAAGCCATGCACAGCAACGAAGGTGGAATGCAGCCAAAAATAAATAAATAAATTTATTTTAAAACAATCTTCCAACAAACAAAAGTCCATGACCAGATGGCTTCACAGGTGAATTCTATCAAACATTTAGAGAAGAGGTAACACCCACCCTTCTCAAACTCTTCCAAAATATAGCAGCGGGAGAAACACTCCCAAACTAATTCTACAAGACCACCATCACCCTGATACCAAAACCAGACAAAGATGTCACAAAAAAAGAAAACTACATGCCAATATCACTGATGAACATAGATGCAAAAATCCTCAACAAAATACTAGCAAACAGAATTCAACAGCACATTAAAAGGATCATATACCATGATCAAGTGGGATTTATCTCAGGGATGCAAGGATTCTTCAATATACGTAAATCAATCAATGTGATACACCATATTAACAAATTGAAGAATAAAAACCATATGATCATTTCAATAGAGGCAGAAAAATCTTTTGAAAAATTTCAACACCCAGTTATGATAAAAAAAACTCTCTAGAAAGTGGGCATAGAGGGAACCTACCTCAACATAATAAAGGCCATATACGACAAACCCACAGCAAACATCATTCTCAATGGTGAAAAACTGAAAGCATTTCCTCTAAGATCAGGAACAAGACAAGGATGTCCACTCTCACCACTATTATTCCACATACTTTTGGAAGTCTTAGCCACAGCAATCAGAGAAGAAAAACAAATAAAAGGAAAACAAATTGGAAAAGAAGAAGTAAAACTGTCACTGTTTGCAGATGACATGATACTATACATAGAGAATTCTAAAGATGCCACCAGAAAACTACTACAGTGAATCAATGAATTCAGTAGAGTAGCAGGATACAAAATTAATGCACAGAAATCTCTTGCATTCCTACACACTAATGATGAAAAATCTGAAAGAGAAATTAAGGAAGCACTCCCATTTACCATTGCAACAAAAAGAATAAAACACCTAGGAATAAAACTACCAAGGGAGACAAAAGACCTGTAAGCAGAAAACTATAAGACACTGATGAGAGAAATTAAAGATGAAACAAACAGATGGAGAGATATACCATGTTCTTGGATAGGAAGAATCAATATTGTGAAAACGACTATACTACCCAAAGCAATCTACAGATTCAATGAAATCCCTATCAAATTACCAATGGCATTCTTTACAGAACTAGAACAAAAGATCGTAAAATTTGTATGGAGACATGAAAGACCTCGAGTAGCCAAAGCAGTCTTGAGGAAAAAAATGGAGCTGGAGGAATCAGGCTCCTGGACTTCAGACTATAGTACAAAGCTACAGTTATCAAGACAATATGGTACTGGCACAAAAACAGAAATATAGATCAACGGAACAGGATAGAAAGCCCATAGATAAACCCACACACTTATGGTCAACTAATCTATGACAAAGGAGGCAAGGATATACAGTGGAGAAAAGACAGTCTCTTCAATAAGTGGTTCTGGGAAAACTGGACAGCTACATGTAAAAGAATGATATTAGAACACTCCCTAACACCATACGCAAAAAATAAACTCAAAATGGATTAGAGACCTAAATATAAGACTGGACACTATAAAACTCTTAGAGGAAAACATAGGAAGAACACTCTTTGACATAAATCACAGCAAGATCTTTTTTGATCCACCTCCTAGAGTAATGAAAATAAAAACAAAAATAAACAAATGGGACCTAATGAAAGTTAAATTTTTTGCACAGCAAAGGAAGCTACAAACAAGAAGAAAAGACAACCCTCAGAATGTGAGAAAATATTTGCAAATGAATCAAGGGACCAAGGATTAATCTCCAAAATATATAAACAGCTCATGCAGCTCAATATTAAAAAAACAAACAACCCAATCCAAAAATGGGCAGAAGACCTAAATAGACATTTCTCCAAAGAAGACATACAGATGACCAAGAAGCACATGAAAAGCTGCTCAACATCACTAATTATTAGAGAAACGCAAATCAAAACTACAATGAGGTATCACCTCACATCAGTTAGAATAAGCATCATCAGAAAATCTACAAACAACAAATGCTGGAGAGGGTGTGGAGAAAAGGGAACCCTCTTGCACTGTTGGTGGGAATATAAATTGATACAGTTCACTATGGAGAACAGTATGGAGGTTCCTTAAAAAAGTAAAAATAGAATTACCACATGACCCAGCAATCCCACTACTGGGCATATACCCAGAGAAATCCATAATTCAAAAAACACATGCACCCCAATGTTCACTGCAGCACTATTTACAATATCCAGGACATGGAAGCTACCTAAATGCCCATCAACAGATGAATGGATAAAGAAGATGTGATACATATACACAATGGAATATTACTCAGCCATAAAAAGTAACGAAACTGGGTCATTTGTAGAGATGTGGATGGATCTAGAGACTGTTATACAGAGTGAAGTAAGTCAGAAAAAGAAAAACAAATATTGTATGCTAACACATATATACGGAATCTTAAAAAAAAATGGTTCTGAAGAACCTAGGGGCAAGACATGAATAAAGACACAGATGTCGAGAATGGACTTGAGTACACGGGGAAGGATAAGCTGCGATGAAGTAAGAGAGTAGCATTGACATATATACACTGCCAAATGTAAAATAGATAGCTAGTGGGAAGCAGTCACATAGCACAGGGTGATCAGGTCGGTGCTTTGTGACCACCTAGAGGGGTGGGATAGGGAGGTTTGGAGGGAGGCACCAGAGAGAGGGGATAAAGGGATATATGTATACATATAACTGATTCACTTTGTTATACAGTAGAAACTAACACCGCATTGTAAAGCAAATATACTCCAATAAAGATGTTAAAAAAATTTATCAAACTACTTGCTGGACAGCTCTTCTTGCAAATATAATAGGTGTATCAAATCTAACATGCACAATGTTTAACTCTGATTTCCTCTGCATGCCCTGCATTTAACTTGTCCCTCTTTTAGTCTTCCCTGTCTTTTCAAGAATATATCCAAAATTGAATCCTACCATAACCATCCTATTTCATTCTAGTTCCCCGTCGCTCTTTGCCTGGGTATTTCAATGGCACCTATATTAATCAGGTTTTAGTGCAATAATCCTGCCTTTAAAAATATCTTCCCAAATCTCAGTGTCTTTCAACACAATTTATTTCTTCAGCATAGATCTACAAGTCTGCTATGGACTTGCTCTGCTTGGCTGAGCTTAGCTGAGTAATCTTGAATTGGCTGTAGATTGCCAGTCGAGTTCAGGTCTGCACCATGTCTCTCAATCTGGGACCCAGGCTAAAGCAGCAATGGCTACGTGGGATACTCTTTTGACAAAAGCATAGAGAACTGAAAATAAACTAGCTGTGTCTTTTAAAGTCTTACCTCTTGACTGGCACACCGTCACTTTTCACTCACATTCCATTGGCTAAACAAGTTTAAAAGGCTGAATCCAGTGTTAGTGGGTGGGGGAAATTATACTCTGCCTAATGGAGAGGAGGACAGGGGGATGAATATTTGCTGTATAGTAATCTACCCTAGCCTCCTAATTTGTCTTCCTGTTCTTTCCCTTGCCCTTTTCAGTCTGTTGTCTACATAGCATTCAGAATGATCCTTTTAAAACATGCCAGGACCCTCCACTACTAAAAACCCATCAACAGCTACACATTTTGCTCAGAGTTCATATAATGGCCTATCATGCCTTAATCAGTCTAGCACCCGGTCACCTCTCTGATTTCATTTTCTACTATTGTCTCCTCACTCTCTCAGTTCCAGTAATGTAGGTCTCCTTACTAACCTGGAACAGGCCATGCAAATTCCTTCCTCAGGACCTTTGCACTTGTAGTGCCCTATATCTGAAATATTATTCCCCCCGTAAATGACTCTCGCTTCTTTCAGATTATTTGCTCAAATATAACCTACTTAGTGAGTTTTCCCAGAGTGTTTTATTTATCATTTCAAACATTTCAGTACTCCCTAGCCATCTTCTCTACATTAATTTTCTCCATAGCATTTAATATATTTTATTTTGTTTATTGTCTATCTCCTTCCATTAAAATGTGAACTCTAGGAGGGTAGGTAGTTTTCGTAGGTTTTATTCACTTCTGTATCCCCTTGTGCCTGTATATACTTATAGAATGAATTATCAGTAAGCTAGCACAAACAAGGTTGCTCCATTATTAAAAATAAATTCTCTCATGCGGGAGCGCCAGTCATCCTACCAGGACTAATCTGATTTTCAGTCTGCCTCTATCCTTTGACTCCCAGAGACAACATCTAGATTGATGAAGAATTTCAGGAATCCCAGGGGAGCACTCAAAAAAGAAAAAACCCTTAAGGAATTTTTAATTAGTAAGAAAGAATATCTTTGAGGAACTTACTGCAAATTTAAAACTTATACAAACAAAAAAAATATAATCTAGGAACCTCTAGAAAGAGTACATGTTAGGACATTTGATCATTTAGAAGAGGCCAATCTGTATTATACATATTCCATATATATAATTGAATTTTCTTCTATTTTAATATGCTTGTTTCATATATATAAGGAAGTCTACAGAAAGTAAACTGTGTAGGCCAATGAAATAACATATGTGAAAGTGCTTTGTGAAGTGTAAAGGAAATTAAGTTAAAACATGTAAAATACACTTTATTACATTTTTATTATGATACTAAAAGTAAGCCAAGGAGCTGGGTTAACTGGGGGGTCTGTGCTCTCAGGACAATAAGAGCTTTAGTGTTACTGAGAAGACACACAGACTACTTTAGCCTCCCCTTCAGTCAAAGGTACTGGTAGCAGCAGAGACATGGAGTACAGAATGGAAGAGAAGGCAGCTAAGTTACATAATTAACTAGGGGTAGGAAAATTCTGGTGTCAAAATCTGTACAACATCTCTAAGCCAAATTTAGTGGACAAATGAATCATTTGGTTCTTGCTCCAAACACAGATTCCCTCTCCACCTCCAGAGACTCTGATTGTGTAAGTGTGGGTTGGGGTCCAGGAAACTGCATTTAACCAGCACCACAGGCAGTTCTAACGGTGTGGTTGGAAAGCACTGCTCTAAGCTAAAGTTGCTCTTTCTGACAGTCCTGTTTTCCAACTTCATTTTAGGTGCTTTCTTAATAATGGCAGAAAGTGGCATACACAACACCTAATTCCAAAAATATGTAACCAAATATACTCATATGAATTAAAGAGTTATATTATCCAGCATATATGCCTTTAGTTCCCAATAGAGATGGCACAAAAAGACAAGTGAATGTTTAAGAGAATAAAAAGGAGAAAGGGCACATATGCCACAACTACTATCACTACCCTGACCACTAATACCACATGAGATAACACACATTCTGAGAAATTTTTTCATTATGACATTTTAGCGTGTGAAAGCACTGGTTTACAGATTATTCTGGAATTCTCTTTTTTAGATATTTGTCCTCTTCTGTTGTTGCTTGCTTGCTTTTTAAAATATCTGTAGCCTTCTAAGTTTTCCTTTTGAAAATGGCAGTGATGGAAAACTCTTTAGATTCTCAAGGCATTTTATTTCAACACATTCTGTTCAGCATGCTTCTACTGAAATAACTCTTTCAACAGTTCACATGACGTAATCTTTATTTAGGCTCCTCCCCCCCCATGTGAGATAAGCCTCCAGTTTAAGGCTGTGAGGAAGTGATTGCTCAGTCCAGAACCTCCTCCTTCTCCAAGCCAAAGATAAGAGAAGGGGCAGCAGCCTGGGAAAACTAAAGTGAAGAGACTTTCTAAATTGCTCTCTTCTTTCCAGTACTCCTGTGAAGTGAGGTTGGGGTCCATATGCTCTGAAGAGCAAGCAACATCTAGTGAGAGGTTATTTGTTACTCATTATATTGTAATTCTCTGTTGTTATCCCTGAACATCTGGTAAACACCATTAGGGTCTCAGCTGCACTGTGGTAAATTCTTAGCTGGGCCTTAGCTGGGCCTGGGTGCCAAAGATGGCAATGTCAACCTCTTCCTTGGGGACCAGGGTGGTGGTGGCAAAAATGATTAGCAAGATACTCAAGAGGCCAAGGACAGAAACCCTGTGTGCTAGGTCCAGTTCTCCCTTCCCCCCCACAGATCCTTCCATTGCTGACCATGGAGAGTCAAAGTATAAGGAAAGATATCCATGGAGGATCAAATATAAGGAAGCTCATAGGTTTCTTTGTAAGAGCCATCATTGTTCTGGTTCTTTACAAAATTTCTAAAAGTTTGATGCAAACTCTCCACATTCTTAACATTCTCTGTGTTTTCCATGGGATCGATTTTTGAACAAGTCTTTCAAAAGGAGCAGAGCATTTCCCTAATCATTCAAAACCATAATCTTTCAGTTAAATTACTTGAAAATGAAGCCTGGATCACCTGAATCATGGCCTGAATTCTATCCTTTACTCACTAGTAGGGACATGGCTGGAGAATAATAATAAGTAAGCAACATAGCTAAAGAACTTCATTTGATTTTTCATGAACAGAGGGCTCAAAATCTAAGCCAAGAATAACATAAAAAACAGTGATGAGGGACTTCCCTAGTGGTCCAGTGGGTAAGACTCTGTGCTGCCAGTGCAGGGGGCCCAGGTTCGATCCCTGGTCAGGGAACTAGATCCCACGTGCATGCCACAACTAAGAAGTCCACATGCCACAACTAAGACCCTGTGCAGCCAAAATAAATAAATAAAATAATAAATAAATAAATATTTTTTAAAAAACAGTGATGAGGGCTTCCCTGGTGGCGCAGTGGTTGAGAATCTGCCTGCTAATGCAGGGGACACGGGTTCGAGCCCTGGTCTGGGAAGATCCCACATGCCACGGAGCGGCTGGGCCCGTGAGCCACAACTACTGAGCCTGCGCGTCTGGAGCCTGTGCCCCGCAACTGGAGGGGCCGCGGTAGTGAAAGGCCCGCGCACCGCGATGAGGAGCGGTCCCCGCACCGCGATGAAGAGTGGCCCCCACTTGCCGCAACTAGAGAAAGCCCTCGCACGAACCGAAGACCCAGCACAGCCAAAAATAAAATAAATAAATAAAAATAAAAAAAGTAGCTATAAAAAAATAAAAAAAAAAAAACAGTGATGAAAATACGTTGCACCATGAAAGTAAACCCTTATAAAAGATGGCAACCTACAAAGCAGCTTATGTCAAAAGTTGGAATATTTGGAAACCTAATTAGTTTAAGTAATTTTTATTTGTTCTATACAAAATAAAAAACTTTTTACCCAAACTTAAACAATTCAGCTTTAGGAGGTAAACCAGCACCATAATTCCAATATATAACTCCTTCCTAATCCAGAAAAAGAAAGAAATAAAGTGGCATCTTTTCACCATCCTTCTGTCTCCAAAAGTAAGGAAAGAGATCACAGCCTATGAAGTATAGGAGACATGACCTAGGCCTTCTCAGAGAGCTTCAAGACACCCCTACTTCAAGAGAAGCAGCAGTTAATTAGTGGGCTGTCAGGACATCACATCCAGAAAGGACTCTCAATCAGTGCACATCACAGGAGAGGGCACTGAAGGGTTCCTAGCAGGCCCCAGAAAGCAGTTTTCCTGGGAGCAGACAATACAGACATGAACTTTAAAGGATGTTAGCATTTATTAATCTTTCCATTTCTGGTATCTTACATAGTATCTGGTGAATATAGGTACTTAATAAATGAATAAGGAAAAGACTCAAGACTTTTTAAGACTTATGATCACAGTAGATATAAAAAATAAAAATGTTAGAGTTTTTCTCCTTCTGAGATCGGAACAAAAAATGATAGTTAAGGAAAATAGTACTCAAAAGCAGTTGGGGCTTTCCTGGTGGCGCAGTGGTTGAGAATCTGCCTGCCAATGAAAGGGACACAGGTTCGAGCCCTGGTCTGGGAAGATCCCACATGTCGTGGAGCAACTAGGCCCGTGAGCCACAACTACTGAGCCTGTGCATCTGGAGCCTGTGCTCCACAACAAGAGAGGCTGCGATAGTGAGAGGCCCGCGCACCGTGATGAAGAGTGGCCCCCGCTCACCGCAACTGGAGAAAGCCCTCGCACAGAAACGAAGACCCAACACAGCTAAAAATAAATTGATTAATTAAAAAGAAAAAAAAAAAGCAGTTGTATTCAGTAAGGATACGTAAAGGGTCTGCACATTCATTTGTTTTCTTTTTTTTTTCTACTTTATTTTTCCATGTTTATACCTAGCAAATATTTTATTTATTGTTTATCTGTATATATATTTTTTATTGAAGTATAGTTGATTTACAATGTTGTGTTAATTTCTGCTGTACAGCAAAGTGACTCAGTTATACACATATACATTCTTTTCTATATTCTTTTCCATTATGGTTTACCCCAGGATATTGAATATAGTTCCCTGTGCTATACAGTAGGACCTTGTTGTTTATCCATTCTATATGTAATAGTTTGCATCTACTAACCCCAAACTCCCAGTCCATCCCTCCCCCATACCCCACCTCTTGGTAACCACAAGTCTGTTCTCTATGCCTGTGAGTCTGTTTCTGTTTCATAGAGAGTTCATTTGTGGCATATTTTAGATTCCACATATAAGTGATATCATATGGTATTTGTCTTTCTCTTTCTGACTTACTTCACTTAATATGATCATCTCTAGTTGCATCCATGTTGCTGCAAATGGCATTATTTTGTTCTTTTTTATGGCTGAGTAGTGTTCCATTGTATATACGTCCACATCTTCTTTATCCATTCATCTGTCAATGGACATTTAGGTTGTTTCCATGTCTTGGCTATTGTGAATAGTGCTGCTATAAACATAGGGGTGAATGTATCTTTTTGAATTATAGTTTTGTCCAGATACATGCTCAGGAGTGGGATTTCTGGATCATATGTAACTCTATTTTTAGTTTTTTAAGGAACCTCCATACTGCTTTCCAGAGTGGGTGCACCAACTTACATTGCCACCAACCATATAGGAGGGTTCCTTTTACTCTATACCCTCTTCAGCCTTTGTTATTTTTGGACATTTTAATGGTGGCCACTCTGATCGATGTGAGGTGGTATCTCATTGTAGTTTTGATTTGCATATCTCTAATAATTCACGATGCTGAACATCTTTTCAAGTATGCCTTCTTTGGAGAAATGTCTGTTTAGGTCTTCTGCCTATTTTTCGATTGGGCTGTTAGTTTAACTAGCAAATATTTTAAATGGTTAAATATGCATACTATGTATGTTTTATGTTCACAGAAAAATATATTGATATTGATTGGTAATTACTGATATTAATATAAAATGTTAACAATGGTTATTTTGTAGGAGGTAGAGGAGTGATACTTAGAAAATTGGGATAACTTTCACTTACTACATTTACCCACATCTGTTGAATTTTTATGTACAAACATGATTTTTTATTGGAAGAGAACCTCCATTCCCTTGCCTCGTGTTTACTTAAAGGGACCATACTAGTATTTCTTGCCCTTCTCCCTCCCTTATAGGCTCAGGAATTATCTGATAACTGAATTAGGACAAGAAACCAAGACATTTCACAGGAACTTTCTCAATCTTTTCAGAGCCAGTACGTCAGTCAGAGGCATGCATTTCTTTATTCTCTCTATTGCCCCCTTTTACCTCCCCATCCCTGACCTCCATAAATGAGTAAATAAAACCATGCAGGAGAGCAAAGACTTTGTCTCTTTTCTTCACTGCTCTGTCTCGAGCACCTAGAAAGATGCTAGCATTCATAGAATGCTCAATAAATAAATACTTTTTGAATAAGTTAATAAGTTCCCTCCACTCTCTACCATGTGGTGAGGGGCCTGCCCCCTCCAGAGTGGCTGGCAGTTGTGCAGCTGTGCTGGGAACTGAGCTGGTTGATGTGATTCAGAGACAAAGTTAACAAGTCCACTGAGGCTGCACGGAGGCCGTGTGTGTGTGTGCTTAGTCCAGTGCTGTTCAGCACTGTCTGCTGACTACTGAATTCATCTCTCATTTGGCTCCAAGTTCAAAAGAATAAGAAAGATATTATTTTGGGGTATCCTCGAATCCCAACATTTTTATCATTAAAACTTTTCATTTTAAGTGGACTTATTTTATTAGAGAGTTATATTGCTTTTTAAAAGCAATGTTAACTAGATCATGTACTTCTATTACTCTCTAATACACATGGGTAAAGAGTATTTGTCCAATAAGCAAATATATTCATTTCTAAATGCACCATGCAAACGGGGGGCAGTAAAAAATGAGAACCTGAATATAAAAATCAGCAGTTTAAAGGCCCAGAATAATTTTCAGCAACTAAGGCTTATGCATAACTTAAGAGACTCATTAGCTTCTTAAATTCTTAAATTTTCAGAGCCTATGAAAGCAGTATAGCCTGGCTATATATTTCAACCAACACTCAAAGCACGTAACACCAGGTAGCGTCAGAAAATTTTTTAAGAAATTGATAAAATGCCTCAGCTGCCTGCTGGAACAGAGGGAGGAAACAGAGCAGAAAAAAACAAAAGACAAATACAACCAATAACAAAACCATTCATCTCACAAACTTTTAGACTGAAGGCCTCCCTCCAGATTCTTGCAGGATTTCCTCCTTTACCTGATTCCTTTTAGATGTAATAATTTATATGGTGATCCTATGGTAACGTTTTATGTGAGTCACCAGTTTGTTCTATATGTCAAACAACCTAATCCCTTCCACATATTCTTCTCCTGTAACTCAGAGCAGAACAAGACAGGAAACCTGTACTCTCTCAGAGACAAGACTCTGCCAACATAGGCCAACTTCCTGAGAAGATGAGGGTTCCCATATTTTTAATTTGCTGGTAACTTATTGTAAAGGGAGACTTATTTTGTTCTTTGTTTGTTTTGAGGGGACACCTAAGTTAGCTTGAAATTACCTTTGATTTCAAACTCAAGACTAAACTTTATCAGACAGAACAGGAATCTGCCCAGTTCTGCCACTTGCTAACCAGGTAACATTGGGAAAGTAACAGTAACTGAGTGTTTGCTACTAAAGCACTGTTCAAACTGCTTTACTTAGATTCATCCATTTAATCCTCAAAAAGACCCTTTGAGGTGAGACCCAAGGAGACAAGGTAACTGAGTGAGAGAACAAGTAACCCACTCAAGATCACAGAGCTGGTAAGACAAAGAACTAGGATTAAACTAAGGTAACCTTTTTGCTAAAGCCTGTACTCTTAACAACTTTACTGGTGGGTTTAAAATTTTTTAAATGTAACCCACTGTAAGAAATATTTTTACTATGACCCATAGTAAGAAATATGTTCTACAACACAACCCAATACATATATATTTTATCAATTAAGACTCACCTATAACTTGAGAGTCTTTATTATATGTATAATTGAAACCAAATTTTATGAAAATATACTTATTCATTTCATGCAGTACACTGGTATTTTTCTACTGTATTTTATTGTTTAAAATTGCTTGTCAATCCTCACCAAACTGATTTCAATTTCCACTGAAGCTCATGACCTGAACTTTGAAAAACAAAGTACTACATTTCTTTTTACCACCATGAATTTTGTGAGGATTAAATATGATACCGTGTACAAAACCTTTAGCACAATGCCTGACACAGACTGTGCACCCAGTGCATGATAGTGATTATTACTGATCTTGTAAATTAGCAGTAAGTAAGGGAGGTAAGAACACTTAGGGGGAAAACCTGACTGGAGTATAGATGAATTTATGGCCTGTTGGGATCTTTCCCGGGCAGTGAGATAGGGAATTTCCCCAGTATTTTAAATTTATATTGTAATGGAAATCCACATTTAGAAAGAGACCGGGCTTGTAGCTAACTCTGATTTCCTCTTCTTTACTATAAAGGACAATTTACAAGTTGCTATGCCTCTCTGCTGGAACCCTCAGTAAACCCAATTTATTCATTTATGTTCCCATCCCACACTACTCTGGACACTATGAGCTTTACGAAATTGGTCTTCAGCTGGGGAGGTACACACATTTCCTACTGATGCTTTATTAATTACCACTAACTTAGTGGCTTAAAACACAAACTTATTATCTTACAATTCTAAGGGTCACAAATCTGAACCAGATCTTACTGGGCTAAAAGCCTTTCTGGTGGCTCTGGGAGACAATCCCTTTCTTTATGTTTTCCAGCTTCTTTTTAGACGCCAGTATTCCTTGGTTCTTCTTCCATCTTCAAAGCCTGCAACAGCAGGTTGACTCCTTCTCTCATCAAATCACTCTAACTCTGACACTGATTCTTCTTCCCTGAATCTTCTTTCTTCGTCTTCCATCTATAAAGGATCCTTGTGATTATACTGGGTCTACCTTATAATCCAGAATAAGTTCCCTATTTTAATATCTTTGATTTAATCACATCTGCAAAGTCCCTTTTGCCATGTAAGGTAACATTCAGAGGCTCTGGTGATTAGGATGTGGACATTTGGAGGGGGAAGAGGGTCAACTATTCTGCCCAACACAGGAGACAAACCATACAAAATAGCAAATAAGATTTAACAACAATAACACAAAGCATTTATTGAACATTTACTATACAGTAGGCATTGTGCTGAGTGCTTTACTTGATAACTCATTTCCTTGTTGAGAAACCAAGGCTCCAAAATATCAGATAGTGTCAAACCTAGGTGTGCCTGACTTCAAAGATCATGCTCTCAACCACTTGACTACATAGTTAAGTACTAGATGTGTGTACATTTAGTGGTTTGCAACTTCTCCCCAGCAAGTACTCCTTTTTCTCTTTCCCCCCAAGAACGATATTTTGAAAAATTGTGTATGTTAATTTTTTTCATTAATCAAAGATAATTGTAACAGCTGATAGCTTTGAGCTAAACTTTTTGCCTCTTTGGATTTATATAGTTACAGTCAAATAATGCAACTTAATATTTTATTTAACATATTTTGGCATCATTTTGGAATACTGAAGCATAACTCACTTTGTAGATGCCTAGGAGTTCAGAGAAGAAGGAAATCAATGGGAGTGGGTGGAGCAGTCAGAAGAAATAGGGTCTAACTTCAGTCTCAAAGAAGCAGAAATTTCAGGTAGACTAGAGAAGAGAGACGATCATGAATGAGAAGTGAGAACAAGTACATGTAGGAATGAGACATAGGGAGCTTGTTAGGAGAACTGGAAAAAAGAAGTTAAAGAAGAATAAATAAAGCATTGAGGCTTCGAAAGATAGGTAAATAAAGTTAAATTTAACCAGACAGTAAAATACAGAAGCTGGAAAATTTCTGAGCAGGAGCCTTTGGGCTTGGGGAGATTAATCGGCTAGAACAAAGAGCATGAAAGGAGGAAGTGAGAGACTGGCAACTGTAATTCACCTTCCGAGAGGGAAATTGGTGGCTGGGAGGCATAGAAAGGGGTAGAGACTAACTTTTCACTATACCCCTTTTGATTCTTCTAAATTTTATACAATGTACATGTATGAGTTAATGTAATTATAGATACATATATGTAATATATATAATGTATAAGTAACATATAGAAGCAGACATGTATGTAAGACTATCATTACTGA
Source organism: Balaenoptera borealis (assembly GCF_965194805.1). NCBI lineage: Eukaryota > Metazoa > Chordata > Mammalia > Artiodactyla > Balaenopteridae > Balaenoptera > Balaenoptera borealis. Next base: position 50,541,861 of record NC_138876.1, on the reverse strand, counting down.
CCCAAAATACCATATAATAAAACTACACATCTACTGTTAGCACACTTAAGAATTAAGGATAAACCACTCCTCAGTTGTACTCTGCACCCCTCAACGCCTGCCCTGAGTAGAGCAACTTCAGCAATTTTCTCATTGGTTTAAAAAATTGATCCTTTAGTCTCTGTCTACCTACCTCATCCTAAGCATCAACTCCAGGTTGGGCTGGTGCCCAAGGAATTATATATTGCTCTTACATGTTTGCCCAACTTGAATGAGAACCTACTTCAGAACTGACTCAGAAATCTCACAGGATGCTGTCATTCACCCCCAGGATCAATGATCGATAATAGAGTTATATGGTCTATACCTCCTGACCCAGCTCAAGGTCCTGACTCAGACAATGCCTGCTAGCTGGCCTCATCCCCACACCCAAGGCTCCACTTCATCACCAGTGTATTGGCATCAATATTTATCTTTTCAAAGGAAATTTTTTATCTCATAAATCAATAGGTATCCTGTTGTTATCCAGTTGTTTTGTTTTTAAGAGATAATTAATGAAATAACTTCATCAAAGTTTTTGTGGGAAGATGTTGAACCTTTGTACTTTCTGAATAATCTATGTTTTATTTGTAGTGTTAGAAAGCTCAACAGTGAAAGCAAGTACCCCATAATGCCTAGGCACACAACCTGCTGCATTAGTGCTCTGAGCAGTAACTGAGACAAATGGAGGACTATAGAATTATTCAAATGTTTTGAGGTTTAGGGAGAGTTGCATTAGAAAACAATTCCTTAATCATACTGTGACTTAATTACATTCAAAGCCATAGTGTCTAGCTCTTGCAGTTTAGAAGTTATACATGAAGATTACATAAATAAATACAAGTTACAGCAGGCAGAGGAGAGAGATAATAAACCAAAACTGACTGACACAGCTAGATCCTAAAAGCCAGTTTGGTTACTCTTTGAACATTTTGTCAATTTTCATGTGTAAGATAACATGCTATATTGTATGAATGAAAGTGTTATATCTAATTATTTGATCTGCCTGTCTTATGTTAGTCAGTGGAGAAATATTTATTGAGCTCCACACAGATGAGTAATTTTAGAAACCATGTTAGTAAGGAAACATCCAAGGGTGGAATAAGTGCTAAGCCTCTAAAAACTGTTCTCTCTTTTCTTAAAACTCCTGGAAGGCAGGAAATACCCTGTGTTTTTCTATATGTGCCTTGTCCAGTGTTCACCCTCAAATGACACTAAACTAGAACAAAGAAAACCTTAAAGAAGAGCCATGATTCAGAACTAAAATTAATTAATATGTCACAGTTCATAAAGTACTTCCTTTACGGATGAGGAAAGCAAGTTTCAGTAAGGATAAGCAATGCAGGTACTAAAATAGAGACTGGGGTTAAAACCAAACATGATCCTGTTAACGTGTTTTTATATGTGTGATTAAGGCCAAGCCTTTGCCCATCTACCCACAAATTATAGATAAGATGTTACAAACTCATATTATGGAACCTTAAAGCATTTTATTGCCCCAGAGTGTAGTGAGGTACAGACTTCATTCACCATGCTATTGCTTCTTTGAAACATGCAGACCCACCAGTTGTCCTGGTGGGACATGGTTCTCATACTTGGATTTTGTAGCCCTCTCTAAAATGTACCAAAAACTCTCTGGAAGCAACTAAAAATGATTCTCTCCTTTGAACTGACCTTCAAATCACCTCTTTCTGTAAGTTTTTCTCAATCATTTCATTTACACTCTACAAAATAATAGTGATTAAATTCCTCATTCACTAACTCTCTGGTAACCTCCATACTTCAGCATGAATATAATTGAACATCTTTACAGTGTTTCTGTTAAATATTTGTGTGCATAAACATATGTACACTCTATTACGTCTCCAATGATAGCTTCTTAATAACTGAGATATTTCAGGCATTTAATTCAGATGTATGCACCATTTGAGTACTCACTAAATAAAAATATATACAATGCTTTTATTCTAGTAAGTTCATTACCTCATCACAAAGCAAATATAAAGAAAGTTGCAAATTTATGATATTCGGCTCTGACTTTTACATGTATAGGTCCTGGTTTTACTGTGATTCTAGGATACTATATCATGTACCTCATTAATAAGGGCCCTCTGATAAACCTGAAATAAACCATCTGGTTTACTCCCAGTTCTATCACCTTTTACTTGTAATACTTGAAGCTAGTCAATCTACTCTTAGACTTAGTTTTCCCATCTTTAAAATGGGAATTGTTGGGGAGAACACTTACCACCATCCCCTCATTCCAGGTATTTTCTTCCAGGAGGAGTTCTTTCGCTGGAATAACATACCCAGGCTCTCGCTGTACCATCCATTCCCCTTCCCTCATCAGGCCAGTACTCCTTCCTAGGGGAAGAAGAGTACCTTACCTGACTTGTAGGTTTGGTAACATAGTAGCTCATCTTTTTTTCTTCCCTTTCTCTTTGGAATCTTCCTGCCTTTATAATATCATTTATTAGCCCCATCATATCTCAATAGGGATAATAGTTACAACACAAGCTTGTCTTAATGATATTGTATTTGGTAGAATGTAAAACACTTTTATGTGTGAAAAGTTAGTATTTCAATTTTAATACTTCTTTCATCTATTTATTTCATAATAAGTTTTTAAAGAAGATTGATATATTCATTCAATCAGATGACTAAGTTTTCACTAAATCTACTAAAAGGAATAAACTTAATACCTAATTATGCTTAAAATAAAATATCTTCTATCTAACATATTCAGTTGTACATGGTTTCTTTAATAATATTTTAATTTTCTAAATAGGTGAAAGAAGATACTACTGCTACTTAGACTACAGTCTAAGAGTTTAGAGATAGAGTTTAGATTCAGAGAGTTATCAGAATATTGGCTGCAAAGATTTTTAAAAATCTGGTACTTTTGTCATAATTTTACCTCTATGAACTATAACGATTTTTAAACATGAACTTGTAACTTTGAAAAAACAAAAACTTGAAGTGAGCACACCAGAGAATTCTGCATGCTTTTCACCCAAGAACTGCAGTCTTCTACTGGCTGTAACATCCTTCCACAGCCTAAGGTGATAGTAGGTGGATTATTATCACTTTCATTGTCCTAGGCACTGTTGAACAAAACAGATATGGCCCATGTCTTCAGAGAGATCACATTTGAAACAAGAGCATGCCTACACAGTTTTTAAGTCATTTTTCACTAATTCATAAGCCAGTCTTGACAATCATAAAGTTGATAATTCTCACTTAGACTAAATTTGGCAAGGCCCAAATATTTTACTTTGAGAAAGAAAACTAATACTTATTGGGTATAATCTTATGCACATTATCCTATTTAATTCTCCTAACACCCTTAAGAAAAGTATTATTTTCACTATTTAATAGATGAAGGAAATGAGACTCACTGAGATTACAAAATACCGAAGAGGTCATACACATAGATTAATGAAGAAGGAGACTTTTAACTCCATTGGGTGCCAAAGCCCCATATTTTTCTGCTAGAATCAGATCAGTTAATGTCAATTATATTCCAATTCCAAGTTGTTATTATAATAAGGAAGATTTCTAAACAATAAAAATGATGTATATAAAGACTTAAATCGGGAGATTAACCAAGATGGTGGAGTAGAAGGAAGTGCTCTCACTCCCTCTTGCGAGAACACCAGAATCACAACTAGCTGCTGGACAATCATTGACAGGAAGACACTGGAACTCACCAAAAAAGATACCCCACATCCAAAGACAAAGGAGAAGCCACAATGAGACGGTAGGAGGGGCACAATCAGATTAAAATCAAATCCCATAACTGCTGGGTGGGTGACTCACAGACTGGCGAACACTTATACCACAGAAGTCTACCCACTGGAGTGAAGGTTCTGAGCCCCACGTCAGGTTTCCCAACCTAGGGGTCCGGCAACAGGAGGAGGAATTAATAGAGAATCAGACTTTGAAGTCTAGTGGGAATTGATTGCAGGACTTCAACAGGACTGGGGGAAACAGAGACCCCACTCTTGGAGGGCGCACACAAAATAGTGTGCGCATCGGGACCCAGGGTAAGGAGCGGTGATCCCGGGGGAGACGGAACCAGACCTACCTGATAGTGTTGGAAGGTCTCCTGCAGAGGAGGGGGGGTGGCTCTGTTTCACGGTGGGGACAAAGACACTGGCAGCAGAAGTTCTGGGAAGTACTCCTTGGCATGAGCCCTCCCAGAGTCTGTCATTAGCCCCACCAAAGAGCCCAGTGTTGGGTTGCCTCAGGCAAAACAACCAACAGGGAGGGAACCCAGCCCCACCCATCAACAGTCAAGTGGATTAAAGTTTTACTGAGCTCTGACCACCACAGCAACAGTCAGCTCTACCTACCACCAGAGCCTCCCATCAAGCCCCTTAGATACCTTCAAACACCAGAGGGCAGCCAGCAGAAGCAAGAAAAACTACAATCTTGCAGGCTGTGGAACAAAATCTACATTCACAGAAAGATAGGCAAGATGAAAAGGCAGAGGGCTATACACCAGATGAAGGAACAAGAAAAAACCCCAGAAAAACAACTAAATGAAGTGGAGATAGGCAACCTTCCAGAAAAAGAATTCAGAATAATGATAGTGAAAATGATCCAGAACCTCGGAATAAGAATGGAGGCAAAGATTGAGAAGATGCAAGAAATGATTAACAAAGACCTAGGGGGTAGGAAGAAGATGGCGGAAGAGTAAGACGCGGAGATCACCTTCCTTCCCACAGATACATTAGAAATACATCTACATGTGGAACTGCTCCTACAGAACACCCACTGAACGCTGGCAGAAAACGTCAGACCTCCCAAAAGGCAAGAAACTCCCCACGTACTTGGGTAGGGCAAAAGAAAAAAGAAATAACAGAGACAAAAGAATAGGGACGGGACTTGCACCAGTGGGAGGGAGCCGTGAAGGAGGAAAGGTTTCCACGCACTAGGAGGCTCCTTCGTGGGCGGAAACTGCGGGTGGCAGAGGGGGAAGCTTCGGAGCCATGGAGGAGAGCACAGCCACAGGGGTGCGGAGGGCAAAGCGGAGAGATTCCGGCACGGAGGATTGGCGCCGAGCAGCACTCACCAGCCCGAGCGGCTTGTCTGCTCTCCCGCCGGGGTGGGCGGGGCTGGGAGCTGAGGCTCGGGCTTCGGTCAGATCCCAGGGAGAGGAATGGGGTTGGTGGCGTGAACACAGCCTGAAGGGGTTAGTGCACCACAGCTAGCCGGGAGGGAGTCCGGGAAAAAGTCTGCAGCTGCCGAAGAGGCAAGAGACTTTTTCTTCCCTCTTTGTTTCACGGTGCGCGAGGAGAGGGGATTCAGAGCGCCGCCTAAACAAGCTCCACAGACGGGTGTGAGCCGCGGCTATCAGCACGGACCCGAGACGGGCATGAGACTCTAAGGCTGCTGCTGCCGCCACCAAAAAGCCTGTGTGCGAGCACAGGTCACTCTCCACACCGCCCCTCCCAGGAGCCGGTGCAGCCCGCCACTGTCAGGCTCCCGTGATCCGGGGACAACTTCCCTGGGAGAACGCACAGCGCACCTCAGGCTGCTGCAATGTCACGACGCCTCTGACGCCGCAGGCTGGCCCCGCCTCCTCCGTACCGCTCCCTCCCCCCGGCCTGAGTGAGCCGGAGCCCCCGAAGCAGCTGCTCCTTTAACCCCGTTCTGTCTGGGCGGGGAACGGACGCTCTCAGGTGACCTACACGCAGAGGTGGGTCCAAATCCAAAGCTGAACCCCGGGAGCTGTGTGAACAAAGAAGAGAAAGGAAAATCTATCCCAGCAGCCTCAGAAGCAGCGGATTAAAACTCCACAAACAAGCTGATGTGCCTGCATCTGTTGAATACCTGAATAGACAACGAATCATCCCAAATTCAGGAGGTGGACTTTGGGAGCAGGATATATTAATTTTTCCCCTTTTCCTTTTTTTTTGCGTGTATATGTATATGCTTCTGGGTGAGATTTTGTCTGTATAGCTTTGCTTTATAATAGCTTTATTTTACTTCACTATATTTTATCCTCTTTCTTTCTTTCTATTTTTTCTCCCTTTTACTCTGAGCCGTGTGGATGAAAGGCTTTTGGTGCTCCAGCCAGGCATCAGGGCTGAGCCTCTGAGGTGGGAGAGCCAACTTCAGGACACTGGTCCACAAGAGACCTCCCAGCTCCACGTAATACCAAACGGCGAAAATCTCTCAGAGATCTCCATCTCAACCTCAAGACCCAGCTTCACTCAACGACCAGCAAGGTACAGTGCTGGACACCCTATGCCAAACAACTAGCAAGACAGGAACACAGACCCATCCATTAGCAGAGAGGCTGCCTAGAATCATAATAAGGCCACAGACAACCCCAAATACACCACCAGACGTGGACATGTCCACCAGAAAGACAAGATCCAGCCTCATCCACCAGAGCTCAGGCACTAGTTCCCTCCACCAGGAAACCTACACAACTCACTGAACCAACCTTAGCCACTGGGGACAGATACCAAAAACAACAAGAACTACGAACCTGCAGCCTGTGAAAAGGAGACCCCAAACACAGTAAGATAAGCAAAATGAGATGACAGAAAAACACACAGCAGATGAAGGAGCAGGGTCAAAACACACCAGACCTAACAAATGAAGAGGAAATAGGTAGTCTACGTGAAAAAGAATTCAGAATAATGATAGTAAGGATGATCCAAAATCTTGGAAATAGAATAGACAAAATGCAAGAAACATTTAACAAGGACGTAGAAGAGCTAAAGAGGAACAAAGCAACGATGAAAAACACAATAAATGAAATTAAAAATACTCTAGACGGGATCAATAGCAGAATAACTGAAGCAGAAGAACGGATAAGTGACCTGGAAGACAAAATGGTGGAAATAACTACTGCAGAGCAGGAAAAAGAAAAAAGAATGAAAAGAACTGAGGACAGTGTCAGAGACCTCTGGGACAACATTAAACGCACCAACATTCGAATTACAGGGGTCCCTGAAGAAGAAGAGAAAAAGAAAGGGACTGAGAAAATATTTGAAGAGATTATAGGTGAAAATTTCCCTAATATGGGAAAGGAAATAGTTAATCAAGTCCTGGAAGCACAGAGAGTCCCATACAGGATAAATCCAAGGAGAAACACGCCAAGACACATATTAATCAAACTGTCAAAAATTAAATATAAAGACAACATATTAAAGGCAGCATGGGAAAAACAACAAATAACACACAAGGGAATCCCCATAAGGTTAACAGCTGATCTTTCAGCAGAAACTCTGCAAGCCAGAAGGGAGTGGCAGGATATACTTAAAGTGATGAAGGAGAAAAACCTACAACCAAGATTAATCTACCCAGCAAGGATCTCATTCAGATTTGATGGAGAAATCAAAAGCTTTACAGACAAGCAAAAGCTCAGAGAGTTCAGCACCACCAAACCAGCTTTACAACAAATGCTAAAGGAACTTCTCTAGGCAAGAAACACAAGAGAAGGAAAACACCTACAATAAAAAACCCAAAACATTTAAGAAAATGGGAATAGGAACATACATATTGATAATTACCTTAAACGTGAATGGATTAAATGCTCCAAAAAAAAGACATAGACTGGCTGAATGGATACAAAAAGAAGACCCATATATATGCTGTCTACAAGAGACCCACTTCAAACCTAGAGACACATACAGACTGAAAGTGAGGGGATGGAAAAAGATATTCCATGCAAATGGAAATCAAAAGAAAGCTGGAGTAGCAATTCTCATATCAGACAAAATAGACTTTAAAATAAAGACTATTACAAGAGACAAAGAAGGACACTATACAATGATCAAGGGATCGATCCAAGAGGAAGGTATAACAATTGTAAATATTTATGCACCCAACATAGGAGCACCTCAATACATAAGGCAAATACTAACAGCCATAAAAGGGGAAATCGACAGCAACACAATCACAGTAGGGGACTTTAACACCCCAGTTTCACCAATGGACAGATCATCCAAAATGAAAATAAATAAGGAAACACAAGCTTTAAATGATACATTAAACAAGATGAACTTAATTGATATTTATAGAACATTCCACCCAAAAACAACAGAATACACATTTTTCTCAAGTGCTCATGGAACATTCTCCAGGATAGATCATATCTTGGGTCAAAAATCAAGCCTTGGTAAATTTAAGAAAATTGAAATCGTATCAAGTATCTTTTCCAACCACAACGCTATGAGACTAGATATCAATTAAGGAAAAGATCTGTAAAAAATACAAACACATGGAGGCTACACAATACACTACTTAATAACGAAGTGATCACTGAAGAAATCAAAGGGGAAATCAAAAAATACCTAGAAGCAAATGACAATGGAGACACGATGACCCAAAACCTATGGGATGCAGCAAAAGCAGTGCTAAGAGGGAAGTTTATAGCAATACAAGCCTACCTCAAGAAACAGGAAACATCTCAAATAAACAACCTAACCTTGCACCTGAAGCAATTAGAGAAAGAAGAGCAAAAAAACCCCCAAAGCTAGCAGAAGGAAAGAAATCATAAAGATCACTTCAGAAATAAATGAAAAAGAAATGAAGGAAACAAGAGCAAAAATCAATGAAACTAAAAGCAGGTTCTTTGAGAAGATAAACAAAATTGATACACCATTAGCCAGACTCATCAAGAGAAAAAGGAAGAAGACTCAAATCAATAGAATTAGAAATGAAAAAGGAGAATTAATCACTGACACTGCAGAAATACAAACGATCATGAGAGATTACTACAGGCAACTCTATGCCAATAAAATGGACAACCTGGAAGAAATGGACACATTCTTAGAAATGCATGACCTGCTGAGACAGAACCAGGAAGAAATAGAAAATATGAACAGACCAATCACAAGCACTGAAATTGAAACTGTGATTAAAAATCTTCCAACAACTAAAAGCCCAGGACCAGATGGCTTCACAGGCGAATTCTATCAAACATTTAGAGAAGAGCTAACACCTATCCTTCTCAAACTCTTCCAAAATATTACAGAGGGAGGAACACTCCCAAACTCATTCTACAAGGCCACCATCACCCTGATACCAAAACCAGACATAGATGTCACAAAGAAAGAAAACTACAGGCCAATATCACTGATGAACATAGATGCAAAAATCCTCAACAAAATACTTGCAAACAGAATCCAACAGCACATTAAAAGGATCGTACACCATGATCAAGTGGAGTTTATCCCAGGCATGCAAGGATTCTTCAATATACGCAAATCAATCAACGTGATACATCATATTAACAAATTGAAGGAGAAAAACCATATGATCATCTCAATAGATGCAGAGAAAGCTTTCGACAAAATTCAACACCCATTTATGATAAAAGCCTTGCAGAAAGTAGGCATAGAGGGAACTTTCCTCAACATAATAAAGGCCATATATGACAAACCCACAGCCAACATCATTCTCAATGGTGAAAAACTGAAATCATTTCGACTAAGATCAGGAACAAGACAAGGTTGCCCACTCTCACCACTATTATTCAACATAGTTTTGGAAGTGTTAGCCACAGCAATCAGAGAAGAAAAAGAAATAAAAGGAATCCAAATTGGAAAAGAAGAAGTAAAGCTGTCACTGTTTGCAGATGACATGATACTATACATAGAGAATCCTAAAGATGCTACCAGAAAACTATGAGAGCTAATCAATGAATTTGGTAAAGTAGCAGGATACAAAATTAATGCACAGAAATCTCTTGCATTCCTATATACTAATGATGAAAAATCTGAAAGTGAAATTAAGAAAACACTCCCATTTACCACTGCAACAAAAAGAATAAAATATCTAGGAATAAACCTACCTAAGGAGACAAAAGACCTGTATGCAGAAAATTATAGGATACTGATGAAAGAAATTAAAGATGATAAAAATAGATGGAGAGATATACCATGTTCTTGGATTGGAAGAATCAACATTGTGAAAATGACTCTACTACCCAAAGCAATCTACAGATTCAATGCAATCCCTATCAAACTACCACTGGCATTTTTCACAGAACTAGAACAAAACAGTTCACAATTTGTATGGAAACACAAAAGACCCCGAATAGCCAAAGCAATCTTCAGAACGATAAATGGAGCTGGAGGAATCAGGCTCCCTGACTTCAGACTATATTACAAAGCTACAGTAATCAAGACAGTTTGGTACTGGCACAAAAACAGACATATAGATCAATGGAACAGTATAGAAAGCCCAGAGATAAACCCACGCACATATGGTCACCTTATCTTTGATAAAGGGGGCAAGCATATACAGTGGAGAAATGGCAGCCTCTTCAATAAGTGGTGCTGGGAAAATTGGACAGGTACATGTAAAAGTATGAAATTAGAACATTCCCTGACACCATACACAAAAATAAACTCAAAATGGATTAAAGACCTAAGTGTAAGGCCAGACACTATCAAACACTTAGAGGAAAACATAGGCAGAACACTCTGTGAGATAAATCACAGCAAGATCCTTTTTGACCCAGCTCCTAGAGAAATGGAAATAAATACACAAATAAACAAATGGGACCTAATGAAACTTAAAAGCTTTTGCACAGCAAAGGAAACCATAAACAAGACCAGAAGACAACCCTCAGAATGGGAGAAAATATTTGCAAATGAAGCAACTGACAAAGGATTAATCTACAAGATTTACAAGCAGCTCATGCAGCTCAATAACAAAAGAACAAACAACCCAATCCAAAAATGGGCAGAAGACCTAAGCAGACATTTCTCTAAAGAAGATATACAAATTGCCAACAGACACATGAAAGAATGCTCAACATCATTGATCATTAGAGAAATGCAAATCAAAACTACAATGAGATATCATCTCACACCGGTCAGAATGGCCATCATCAAAAAATCTACAAACAATAAATGCTGGAGAGGGTGTGGAGAAAAGGGAACACTCTTGGACTGTTGGTGGGAATGTAAATTGATACAGCCACTATGGAGAACAGTATGGAGGTTCCTTAAAAAACTTAAAATAGAACTACCATACGACCCAGCAATCCCACTACTGGGCATATACCCTGAGAAAACTGTAATTCAAAAAGAGTCATGTACCAAAATGTTCATTGCAGCTCTATTTACAATAGCCAGGACATGGAAGCAACCTAAGTGTCCATCATCGGAAGTATGGATAAAGAAGATGTGGCACATATATACAATGGAATATTACTCAGCCATAAAAAGAAATGAAATGGGGGTATTTCTAATGAGGTGGATGGAGTTAGAGTCCGTCATACAGAGTGAAGTAAGTCAGAAAGAGAAAAACAAATACAGTATGTTAACACATATATATGGAATCTAAGGGGAAAAAAAAAGGTCATGAAGAACCTAATGGCAAGATGGCAATAAAGACACAGACCTACTAGAGAATGGACTTGAGGATATGGGGAGGGGGAGGGGTGAGATGTGACAGGGTGAGAGAGTGCCATGGACATATATACACTACGAAATGTAAAATAGATAGCTAGTGGGAAGCAGCCGCATAGCACAGGGAGATCAGCTCGGTGCTTTGTGACCACCTACATGGGTGGGATGGGGAGGGTGGGAGGGAGGGAGATGCAAGAGGGAAGAGATATGGGAACATATGTATATGTATAACGGATTCACTTTGTTATAAAGCAGAAACTAACACACCATTGTAAAGCAATTATACTTCAATACAGATGTTAAAAAAAAACCAAAAAAAAGAAAACAAAAACCTAGAAGAATTAAAGAACAAACAAACAGAGATGACAAATACAATAACGGAAATGAAAACTACAGTAGAAGGAATCAATAACAGAATAACTGAGGCAGAAGAACGGATAAGTGACCTGGAAGACAGAATGGTGGAATTCACTGCTGCGGAAGAGAATAAAGAAAAAAGAATGAAAAGAAATGAAGACAGCCTAAGAGACCTCTGGGACAACACTAAATGCATTATAGGGGTCCCAGAAGGAGAAGAGAGAGAGAAAGGAACAGAGAAAATATTTGAAGAGATTATAGTCGAAAACTTCCCTAACATGGGAAAGGAAATAGCCACCCAAGTCCAGAAAGCGCAGAGAGCCCATACAGGATACACCCAAGGAGAAACACACTGAGACACATAGTAATCAAATTGGCAAAAATTAAAGACAAAGAAAAATTATTGAAAGCAGCAAGGGAAAAACGACAAACAACATACAAGGGAACTCCCATAAGGTTAACAGCTGATTTCTCAGCAGAAACTCTGCAAGCCAGAAGGGAGTGGCATGATATACTTAAAGTGATGAAAGGGAAGAACGTGCAACCAAGATTACTCTACCTGGCAAGGATCTCATTTAGATTTGATGGAGAAATCAAAAGCTTTACACACAAGCAAAAGCTAAGAGAATTCAGCACCACCAAACCAGCTCTACAACAAATGCTAAAGGAAATTCACTAAGTGGGAAACACAAGAGAAGAAAAGGACCTACCAAAACAAACCCAAAACAATTAAGAAAATGTTCATAGGAACATATATATCGATAATTACCTTAAACGTGAATGGATTAAATGCTCCAAACAAAAGACACAGGCTTGCTGAATGGATACAAAAACAAGACCCATATATATGCTGTCTACAAGAGACCCACTTCAGACCTAGGGACACATTCAGCCTGAAAGTGGGGGGATAGAAATAGATATTCCATGCAAATTGAAGTCAAAAGAAAGCTGGTGTAGCTATACTCATATCAGACAAAATAGACTTTAAAATAAAGAATGTTACAAGAGACAAGGAAGGACACTACATAATGATCAAGGGATCAATCCAAGAAGAACATATAACAATTATAAATATATATGCACCCAACATAGGAGCACCTCAATACATAAGGCAACTGCTAACAGCTATAAAAGAGGAAATCAACAGTAACACAATAATAGTGGGGGACTTTAACACCTCACTTACACCAATGGACAGATCATCCAAAATGAAAACAAATAAGGAAACAGAAGCTTTAAATGACACGATAGACCAGATAGATTTAATTGATATTTATAGGACATTCCATCCAAAAACAGCAGATTACACTTTCTTCTCAAGTGTGTACGGAATATTCTCCAGGATAGATCACATCTTGGGTCACAAATCAAGCCTCAGTAAATTTAAGAAAATTGAAATCATATCAAGCATCTTTTCTGACCACAACGCTATGAGATTAGAAATGAATTACAGGGGAAAAAACTTGAAAAGCACAAACACATGGAGGCTAAACAATACGTTACTAAATAAACAAGAGATCACTGAAGAAATCAAAGAGGAAATCAAAAAATACCTAGAGACAAATGACAATGAAAACACGATGATCCAAAACCTATGGGATGCAGCAAAAGCAGTTCTAAGAGTGAAGTTTATAGCTATACAAGCCTACTTAAAGAGACAAGAAAAATCTCAAGTAAACAATCTAACCTTACACCTAAAGGAACTAGAGAAAGAAGAACAAACAAAACCCAAAGTTAGCAGAAGGAAAGAAATCATAAAGATCAGAGCGGAAATAAATGAAATAGAAACAAAGAAAACAATAGCAAAAATCAATAAAACTAAAAGCTGGTTCTTTGAGAAGATAAACAAAATTGATAAGCCATTAGCCAGACTCATTCAGAAAAAGAGGGAGAGGACTCAAATCAATAAAAGCAGAAATGAAAAAGGAGAAGTTACAACAGACACCGCAGAAATACAAAGCATCCTAAGAGACTACTACAAGCAACTTTATGCCAATAAAATGGACAACCTGGAAGAAGTGGACAAATTCTTAGAAAGGGATAACCTTCCAAGACTGAACCAGGAAGAAACAGAAAATATGAACAGACCAATCACAAGGAATGAAATTGAAACTGTGATTAAAAATCTTCCAACAAACAAAAGTCCAGGACCAGATGCCATCACAGGTGAATTCTATCAAACATTTAGAGAAGAGCTAACACCCATGCTTCTCAAACTCTTCCAAAAAATTGCAGAGGAAGGAACACTCCCAAACTCATTCTATGAGGCCACCATCACCCTGATACCAAAACCAGACAAAGATACTACAAAAAAAGAAAATTACAGACCAATATCACTGATGAATATAGTTGCAAAAATCCTCAACAAAATACTTGCAAACAGAATGCAACAACACATTAAAAGGATCATACATCACGATCAAGTGGGATTTATCCCAGGGATGCAAGGATTCTTCAATATACAGAAATCAATCAATGTGATACACCATATTAACAAACTGAAGAATAAAAACCATATGATCATCTCAATAGATGCAGAAAAAGCTTTTGACAAAATTCAACACCCATTTATGATAAAAACTCTCCAGAAAGTGGGCACAGAGGGACCCTACCTCAACATAATAAAGGCCATATATGACAAACCCACAGCAAACATCATTCTCAACGGTGAAAAACTGAAAACATTTCCTCTAAGATCAGGAACGAGACAAGGATGTCCACTCTCACCACTATTATTCAACATAGTTCTGGAAGTCCTAGCCACGGCAATCAGAGAAGAAAAAGAAATAAAAGGAATACAAATTGGAAAAGAAGAAGTAAAACTGTCACTGTTTGCAGATGACATGATACTATACATAGAGAATCTTAAAAATGCCACCAGAAAACTACTAGAGCTGATCAATGCATTTGGTAAAGTTGCAGGGTAAAAAATTAATGCACAGAAATCTCTTGCATTCCTATACACTAACGATGAAGAATCTGAAAGAGAAATTATGGAAACACTCCCATTTACCATTTCAACCAAAAGAATAAAATACCTAGGAATAAACCTACCTAGGGAGACAAAAGACCTGTATGCAGAAAACTACAAGACACTGATGAAAGAAATTAAAGATGATACCAACAGATGGAGAGATATACCATGTTCTTGGATTGGAAGAATCAATATTGTGAAAATGACTATACTACCCAAAGCAATCTACAGGTTCAATGCAATCCCTATCAAAGTAACAATGGCATTTTTTACGGAGCTAGAATAAATCATCTTAAAATTTGTATGGAGACACAAAAGACCCCGAATAGCCAAAGCAGTCTTGAGGGAAAAAAACAGAGCCGGAGGAATCAGACTCCCTGACTTCAGACTATATTACAAAGCTACAGTAATCAAGACAATATGGTACTGGCACAAAAACAGAAACATAGATCAATGGAACAAGATAGAAAGCCCAGAGATAAACCCACGCACCTATGGTCAACTAATCTATGACAAAGGAGGCAAAGATATACAATGGAGAAAAGACAGTCTATTCAGTAAGTGGTGCTGGGAAAACTGGACAGCTACATGTAAAAGAATGAAATTAGAACACTCCCAGCACCATACACAAAAAATGAACTCAAAATGGATTCGAGACCTAAATGTAAGACTGGACACTATAAAACTCTTAGAGGAAAACATAGGAAGAACACTCTGTGACATAAATCACAGCAAGATCTTTTTTGATCCACCTCCTAGAGTAATGGAAATAAAAACAAAAATAAACAAATGGGACCTAATGAAACTTAAAAGCTTTTGCACAGCAAAGGAAACCATAAACAAGATGAAAAGACAACCTTCAGAATGGGAGAGAATATTTGCAAACGAATCAACAGACAAAGGATTAATCTCCAAAATATATAAACAGCTCATGCAGCTCAATATTAAAGAAACAAACAACCCAATCCAAAAATGGGCAGAAGACCTAAATAGACATTTCTCCAAAGAAGACATACAGATGGCCAAGAAGCACATGAAAAGATGCTCAACATCACTAATTATTAGAGAAATGCAAATCAAAACTACAATGAGGTATAACCTCACACCAGTTAGAATGGGCATCTTCAGAAAATCTACAAACAACAAATGCTGGAGAGGGTGTGGAGAAAAGGGAACCCTCTTGCACTGTTGGTGGGAATGTAAATTGATACAGCCACTATGGAGAACAATATGGAGGTTCCTTAAAAAACTAAAAATAGAATTACCATATGATCCAGCAATCCCACTACTGGGCATATACTCAGAGAAAACCGTAATTCAAAGATACATGCACCCCAATGTTCTTTGCAGCACTATTTACAATAGCCAGGTCATGGAAGCAACCTAAATGCCCATCGACAGACGAATGGATAAAGAAGTGGTGGTACATACATACAATGGAATATTACTCAGCCATAAAAAGGAACGAAATTGAGTCATTTGTTGAGACGTGGATGGATCTAGAGACTGTTATACAGAGTGAAGTAAGTCAGAAAGAGAAAAACAAATATCGTTTATTAACGCATGTATGTGGAACCTAGAAAAATGGTACAGATGAACCAGTTTGCAGGGCAGAAGTTGAGGCACAGATATAGAGAACAAACGTATGGACACCAAGGGGGGAAAACCGCAGTGGGTTGGGGATGGTGGTGTGCTGAATTTGGCGATTGGGATTGACATATCTACATTGATGTGTATAAAATTGATGACTGATTAAAAAAAAAAAAGACTTAAGTCATCATGATGTATATAAAGACTTTAGTCATCACTTTTGTAGATAGCATTGTAGAGCTTATTTATTCTGTAGATAGCAATGTAGAGCTTGTGTCCCATACTACATACCAAAGAGCCATTCACATCATAGACAGTCAATAAATGCTGAATTAAAATGTTAATATGTAAAAGAAAAAGCAAATTATAGCCAATGGAATTAGTTCCATAAAGTTTAAATTATTCCTAACAGAAACTATTATTAAAGAGACACATCAACATTTTAATATTGCTAGACTGAACTTCTTTAAAAGATATCCTTGCTCACATATAAAATAACTCTTCATATAAAAGTGTGTTGAGTGGTGCCAAATCATTCACACTCCATCTCTCAGTACTCTATTACTTCGTGAGAACAGATGAACTGATTCAGAATACAGCAATATAATTTCCTTTGTTCAACTGCTGGCTATGCCTCTTAATAGCTGTGGGACCTTACACAAGTAATTAACATCTCTGTGCCTCAGTTTCTACATCTGCAAAGTTAGAGTGATAATAGCATCTATTGCATAGTGTTGGTGTACTAAGTGAGTTACTCTATGGAAATTGCTTAGAAGAGTCCCTGACACGTAGCAAGCATTATATAAGTGTTAGGGTTTGTTTGTTTTTTTTTAATTCATTTATTTATTTACTTATTGGCTGCATCGTGTCTTCGTTGCTGTGAGCGGTCTTTCTCTAGTTGCGGCGAGCGGGGGCTACTCTTTGTTGCGGTGCGTGGGCTTCTCATTGCGGTGGGTTTTCTTTGCTGTGGAGCACAGGCTCTAGGCACGTGGGCTGCAGTAGCTGTGACACGTGCACTCAGTAGTTGTGGCTTGCAGGCTCTAGAGAGCAGGCTCAGTAGTTGTAGCGCACAAGCTTAGTTGCTCCGCAGCATATGGGATCTTCCAGGGCCAGGGCTTGAACCCGTGTCTCCTGCATTCGCAGGCAGATTCTTAGCCTATAAGTGTTAGTTATTATTGCTGTTGTTGATATTGTTGTTGTTGTTGCTGTTTTAGAAATTCAGTACCTCATGTCCATATCCCCATAATCCACAAAGGACTTGAAGGGTGATATTATGGCCAACCAGAATCTCTTCCTCAGGAGTTCTGGGCTATGAAAAAGAACCAACACCGTTGACAAGTCCCTAGAGAAGTTAGAGGAGCCAGTTCTTTAACTGAAATGCAGATAGTGAGGGCTCCAGGCTGGGTAATAACTGCTCTATGAATCTGTCAATGTCCTCTATCCAAAGACCACCAGGAACACATCTGCAGTTCTATAAATCTGGGTTTACTGACTCATTGCAAGCAGGAGTTATGTGTACCATGAGGAATCAGGACATCTCAGTAAGAGGATGTTTGTTAGAAATAATTTATTATGGGATTTGGACTTCTTGTAGGTGATTCTGAGGAGCATTCAAGGAAACGGGTATCTTCCCTGCATTGGATGCTCTCCAGGAGCAGGAGTGATTCTCTGATCAGGTATCTTAATAATTTATATCTAGACAGTGAGAATAATGAAATTGAGATAAAGCTATAATTGGTAAAGAAGAAGCAGGTACTCATTATTAGTCAGGAAAGGGCAATGTTTGTTCATTTTTGTGGTTTGAACAATGTTTTTACCTCTGTCTGTTCAAACATGATAATGAAGTGGTCTTATTTTTTCTTGCTCCACTACAGTGACAAAATAGTCTTGTCTGAGGTTGGTGTTCTATGAAAGTGTTTATATTGAACAGGAGAATGCCACAGATTCATTGGGAGTGCCAGGCCAGCTCCCAGCTAATAAGGGCTGCTTTTCTCTTTCTTAAACTAGGTAAGAATGTTTTGCTTGAAGGGCAGAGCTGGCCAGGAAAATAACTATTATTATTATTATTTACATGGATTGACAGGTTTATAACTTATAAAGTTCTTTTATATTCATTGTATAACTTGAGTCTCTCAGAACAATCCTAGGAGATAGGTAGGCTATAGGGCCTCCACATCGCACAACTCTAGGGGGCCCATTCATAATGTATTCCACGTGAATGGCACCTCCCCACTGTGAATAGTGTCCTTGGCAGGAGTTGTGCAACAAGGTTTCCCTGGCAGGGCAGACATTTCTATTCCTTTTTACAATTATAAAAATTAAGTCAAAGAAGCTTCCTGAGTGTTCCTTAGTTCCCAATAAACCTTAGAGTTCTCTCTGGCAACCTGTTCAGCTGCTGACGTTGGATCCCTGCTTCAGTCATGTTTCCGATTCCAAATTGCACCAGCCGGCGCTGTTATGACCTAGACTAGAGGTCCCCAACCTTTTTGGCACCAGGGACCAGTTTTGTGAAAGACAATTTTTCCACGGACTGGGTGGGGGGAATGGCGAGCGATGTGGAGCGATGGGGAGCAGCAGACGAATCTGTGCTCGCTTGCCCGCCGCTCACCTCCTGCTGTGCGGCCCGGTTCCTAACAGGCCACCGACCGGTACCAGTCTGCAGCCCGGGGGTTGGAGACCCCTGACCTAGACTATATTGGCTACTACAGTAAGAAAAGCTCTGCCTTCTTCCACAACTTTGTCTATGCTTGCCCAAAAAAGGATGCTAAAAAGGGTACTGAACTTATAATCTCTTTCATATAGCCACTGCCTAAAGCAGAAAAAAAAAAAAGTGTGTCTTTGTCTCTGTGTGTGTGTGTGTGTATTGCCTAAAAAATATATCTTAGTATATTTTGCTTACAAGCTAGGAGTGACAGCTGGAGAAAATGATTTTGAGTTCTGAAGACATTTGAAAAAGCAAAATATCCTGCTTAATTCAGGAGCTAAAATTTTTAAATGCAGACTGTGCTACTGGTAACATATCTTTCCACACTCTTAGAAACCTGCCAAGTAAAATGTCAAAAGAAAATGGAATTTCCCATGAAATGTCCATTAATAATAAATTTTTGTCCATCACTGTCTTTTTGTAGCTGGGAAATTCCCTCTTGCTACTAAATTCCTCTCCTGAGACATCATATAAAGTGAAACCGAAAATGTACTACCCTAGTGATACAGCAAGCAGTTCCCGGAAAGAATATGAGCTTTAATTCAAATAGATTTGTGCAGGAATCATGTCTCTGTAATTTAAAAACTCTATGACTTTGGGCAGTTTGCCTTACCTCTCTTCATTAAATTACCATGCATTGCTTCTTTCCCCTAATTTCTGAGTGTGCCCTCGACTTCACTATCAGACCCTGGACTTCACTATCAGACCCTGGACTTCCCTATCAGAACATTTATCGCACTCTACTGTAATTGTATGCTTAGGTTCTATCTCCCTTAGAACACTAAAAGCATTTTAAGGACAGAGACCATGTGTCTTTTGTTATCCCTGTATTTCCAGCACCTAGCATTATGGCACATAATATTTGTTAAATTCATTTGTTGTCTTAGGGGAGGTGAACTGGAGATCTGAAGAATCAGGAAGGCTTACTTTTCATTTACATACCTTTTTATAATTCTTGTGGTTCTTTGTTATGGCAGTCCCTGGAAACTAATACACCCAGGTACAACTTTTTAAAACTTTTTATTTGGACATAATAATAGACTCACAGGAAGTTGTAAAAATAATACAGAGCAGTCCCACATATCCTTCACCCATTTTCCCCCAATGGTTACCAGATGCTTTTAGACCAAAAAATAGAAAAAAATAGAATATGAGATGTTTTTAATTCTTGCATTTGTACTCTTTTAAGTAGTTTATTTTTCAACTTTTCTGTCTTGTTTCTAATTTAAAAGACTATGAGATATATCCCCTCTTTTTTTGGATTTCCTTCCCATTTAGGTCACCACAGAGCATTGAGTAGAGTTCCTTGAGCTATATACAGTAGATTCTCATTAGTTATCTATTTTATACATAGTATCAATAGTGTATATATGTCAATCCCAATCTCCCAATTCATCCCACCCCCCCACTTCGTCCCTTGGTGTCCATACGTTTGTTCTCTACGTCTGTGTCTCTATTTCTGCTTTGCAAATAAGATCATCTATACCATTTTTCTAGATTCCACATATAAACGTTAATATATGATATTTGTTTTTCTCTTTCTGACTTACTTCACTCTTTATGACAGTCTCTGGCTCCATCCACATCTCTACAAATGACCCAATTTCATTCCTTTTTATGGCTGAATAATATTCCATTGTATATATATACCACATCTTTATCCATTCCTCTGTCGATGGACATTATATGTATACATATAGCTGATTCACTTTGCTGTACAGTAGAAACTAACCCAACATTGTAAAGCAACTACAATAAAAATTAATTTAAAAAATAAAATTAGAAAAATAAATAAATAGCACTTACAGGAATAAAAGGCATTGAAGCTTAAAAAAACAAACAAACAAAACAAAAAACAGACTATGAGAGATTTCAAGCATGCCATTTGAAGCTACCATGTCCCTAAAATAGCACATGCAGATATAAATAACCTTTATTCTCAGTAAATGGAAAATATGACTTAATATGATTCTACAGAATTTTGAATAGATGAATTCAACATACAGGTGTTGAGGCTTGTTTTTTAGCCTAATTTGCATAATTTTTCTCATTTTTTTGTTTCTCATTTAGTTGATGTAGTTTAGCATCATTTTTCTGTCATTAGCCATTCATTATGGGCATTAATTAAACAATGTACATATCACTAAGAATACATATATTTTAAGCTGTATAATGGTGAAACTATCATGAAAGCTAAAGGTTTGAGGTTGTGATAAACAAATTGAAGCCAGATATTTAGAAGGGCTGCAATAAAAAGAATCTTAGCATTTAAATGAGTTTAGAAGCACTGAAATCCAGGAATCAGCAGATCAACATTATACTATCTATCTCGAAAAGAAATGAAAGAAGGTGTGTGGAGAAACAGCACTCTCATTTGTCTGCAGAAAAAAAAAATTGGAAGAACCTCAGTGAAGATCAATTCAACAATACAAACCAAAATTACAAATGAACATAACTCTTTTGTCCAGCAATTCAGCTTCTAGGACATATATATGGATACACTTGCACATGTATGAAATGACATATGTAACGATTACTTATTGCAGCATAATTTGTAAGAGTAAATATGTGGAAACCAGCTAAGTGTCCACCAATGAGGGGTAAATTATGGTATATCCATCATCTAAAAAAAAAAAAGATGAGAAAGCTTTTTATGCATTTGTATGGAAAGATATCCGAAATAGATTACTAAGTGAAAGACAAGCAAGGTGAACAGGTATATACTGTAATACTAATTAAGTAAAAGTAAGAGACATAATATACACCCACATATATTATTTATTTTGTATTTAAACCTATTAACCTTTTATTGAAGTATAACATATATATATACAGAAAAGTGCACATTGTGTAACCTCAAAGAATTTTCATAACTGAACATACCCATGTAACTGGCACCAAAAGTCTAGGTCCTAGATCAAGAAACAGAACATTTCTATCACCCCAGAGGCCTCATCATGTCCCTTCTAGTCACTATGACCACCCTACAAGAGTAGACATTATCCTGATTTCTAAAAGCATAGGCTAGTTTTGCTTATTTTTGTACTTAATAGGAATTGACTCATAAAATGTATACTCTTCTGTGTCTAGCTTTTTCATCCAGTATTGTATTTGTGCAATTCATCAATATTGTACACTGCTCAATATCATTGCTGTTTAGTATTCCACTGTGTAAATGGGCCACAAATCATTTACCCATTCTACTATTTATGGATATTTGGGTAATTTCCAGTTTGAAGCTATTATAAATAGCACTATTATGAACTTTCTAGTATATGCATATGCATGTCCATATACCTAGGCAAGGAATTGCTGAGGATCTGCATATCTGCAATTTTAATAGTACTGCCATACAGTTTGTAAAATTGATTGTACCAACTGACACTCCCACCAGCAATGTACAAGAGTTCCAATTGTTACAAAACCTCACCCACACTTGCTATATTCTGTCTTTTTAATTTTAGTTATTCTTGTATTTGTGTAGTGATATTGCACTGTGGTTTTAACTTGTAGTTCTCTAATGACTGATGATGTCGAGCACCTTTTCACATTCATTTGCTATTTGCTATTTAGATATACCCTTGTGTGAAGTATCTAGGTCTTTTGCCTAATTTTCTATTGAATTATCTGTCTGTTACACTTTTAAATTTTGAACCATGTGAATACTAATTTTTTAAAATTTAAAAGTAATGTAATTAAAAATTTAAATAGGGGTTTCCCTGGTGGCGCAGTGGTTGAGAATCTGCCTGCCAATGCAGGGGACACAGGTTTGAGCCCTGGTCTGGGAGGATCCCACATGCCGCGGAGCAACTGGGCCCGTGAGCCACAACTACTGAGCCTGCGCGTCTGGAGCCTGTGCTCCGCAACAAGAGAGGCCGCGATGGTGAGAGGCCCGCGCACCGTGATAAGGAGTGGCCCCCGTTTGCCACAACCAGAGAAAGCCCTCACACAGAAACGAGGACCCAATATAGCCAAAAATAAATATAAAAATAAATTTTAAAAATATATAAATAAATTTTATAGCATTCTATGCTGCATGTTCTCTCCTTCTGGAATTATAATATACTAGTATTTCAGAAGCTCTAAAAAGTCGTAAAGTTTTCACCACCACAGAACAGTTGGAGAAACGCTGTTTCCATTCTTGTCTAATTTTTAGTTTTCATGGAATTAATAATTGCTTCCTTTTTTCACTTGCTTATATTTTTTAAGTTCTCTCTCGAATTTTATCACGTATTTCTTTAGCTCTATCAAACATCTATCAATATAACTACCCAAATACTCAAAATTAGTAATCTAAATAAATTCAATTACACTAACCAGTCTTCCTTCTTGGAGTCTGCCATCTTCCTTCTGCAGTGAAAACGATTGCTCTCTAATTCTGCCACATATCTTTCACCCTGGCATTTCCCTTCACATTCTCCTGGTCCTTTTTTCTGGATCCCATGTCTTTCTCTTTGTCTTGCTCTCATGTTTTGTTGGAGCACATCCTCTAGTAACTTTCCCTAAAAAAAAAAAAAAAAAAAAAGGTGGATGGATGGATGGAAAATAAATGTTTTCATCCTTGTATATGTGAAAATGTTTTTATTCTACTCATACTTGATGGATAGTTTGACTATAGGATTCTAGGTTGGAAGTTATTGTCTTACAAAACTTGAAATTTCACGGTAGTGTTTTAGCATAAAAGTGTTATTGTTGAGAAACCCAATGCCATTCTAATTCCCATCCGTTTATTCCTGCTTCTTCCCTCTGAAAACTTTTAGAATCTTCTCTTTGTTCTTAATGTTCTGATCTTTTTAATGGTGTGCTTTAACATAGGTCCTTTTTCATTCACTGTGGGTAGCTGGTGGGCCCTTTCAATATGAAGATCTTTGTCTTTTGGTCCTGGCAAAAATTCTTGAATTATTATTTTGATCATTTCCTCCCTTCTTAATTTTTGTTCACTTTCTCTAGAATTCTTAGTTTGTAAACTGACTGGATGAATGAATGAATGGGAAAAGTTTTCTGAGCACTTTTTGTAGCAAAAAGCTTATTAAGGAATGAACCACAGATTATCAGACCATATCTTTAAAGCTAAGTATTTTATTTTAAATTATCAAATTTTAAAACACACTCTTTCATTACAGCTTCCATTTATTGTAAAATGTAACACTGCTACTCTCATTTCAGGCAATACAAAAATACAGGAAGCACTGATTTTCTGTAGGCAGAAATCCCTGATTGAAGTCAGGCATTCCCTATTACTTTTGCTTTAGAATTCATTAAATGCCTAGCATGGACTTGGTCTTGTGTATAATATTTGCACCACACTTCGCAAAATAGTCATTTCAGGTGTAGAAAAGTGTTTGTTTAAGGTAAAAAGACTTTTGCAGTCTTTTTTGGTTGGCATTAAACACCGCATTCTTCCCAGATCTATAAGAAAGAAATGTTTGCAGTCTTACCTGGAATCAAGGGAGGGACTCTCTCAAGGTTACTTTTCAATCTCTGTCTATAATTATGGACGTCAGGAGAGAAAAAAAAAAAAAAAGTCAGAAAAATACGTCCCTAGTAGAGAAGCACTCAACAGGAACTAAACATCTGAACTTTTAGACAGCATTAAACTCTGACAGGGCTTATCAGCCACCCCCACACGACTGAAGTAGTTGGAAGTGAGGTTAGATTGGAGTCCAGATAAGCAAGTGAATCTACACCCCTACCTGACTCACCGGGCTGAGAAGTGCGGAGCCCTAGTAAGTCACGACCGCACTCCCTCAAAGGGCTTTCCGCGCAGGCACGGAGTCAGGAAACGGCAGCTGCCACACCCACCCTGCTACCTCCGGTGTTTGGCGACTCCCGGAAGACGCGCCGATGGGACCAGAGGAGATTCCTCCTGGATGGGAGGGTCCGCTGACTGGGTGTGAGGCTGCGGAGAGGAAATTTCCCCAAAAGAAAACCTTTCCAACCTAGCGGGTTGGGGGGAGAGAAGACAAATTGAGCGCCCCTGGCTCACTTCCCCACTCCCAAGCCCCCGCCCGAGCCCCGCCGGTGTGGCACACGTCGTCTGGGCACCACAAAGCGGAGATCTCGGGCCTCAGGCCGAGGCGGGAGCCTTGCTGGGAGGATCGCGGGCCAGGGGCCCTCATCCACGCCTCGGCATCCGCCGCTGACGTCGCCTGAGAAGTCTGGGGAGGGAGGAGCTCCGACAGGCAGGCTCGGGTGGCTGGCAGCGCCTGGGAGGGCCAGGTCGGAGAGAGGAAGCTCCTCCCCTGTGCGCCCCGCCGCCGCAGAGTTGACCCGTCTCTAGAAGAGAAGAGTCCGCTCCGGCTCCGGGTAAGCAGCGGCTTGGCGTGGGCTGCGCGGGGAATGGACGACCTCGTGACCTAGTGTCCCGCAGCCTGTAGGGCCTGCTGACCCGGCTTGCGCAAGGGGTGGAGCCGCGGGAGCGGCGGGCACTTCCGGAATCGACCGGCTTGCCTGAGTGCCCGCGCCACCCGCTACCATGAACGAGGAGGCCATCTGCAGCGCCCTGCCCACCATCCCGTACCACAAGCTCGCCGACTTGCGCTACCTGAGCCGCGGCGCGTCCGGCACCGTGTCTTCTGCCCGCCACGCAGACTGGCGCGTTCAGGTGGCCGTGAAACACCTGCACATTCACACCCCGCTGCTCGACAGGTAGGGCGCCCCGGCGGCTCCACCGCGGAGCCCCGAAATCTTCGTCCCCCACCCCACTGGCTCTAACCCCGGGCAAGCGGGCTCTGAAGCCCAAACGACGGTGACCACTTGGGATCGGCCGCACACCTCGTCACCTCTAGGCAGCCGTTCAACGCTTGGGCTAACATGGTGGGGAGAGCAGGCTTCTCTGGAGATGCAGCAATCACGCTTCTTTTCACTGCCCTCTCCTTTTTTTCTTACTCCTGGGCCTCCTTTCTCCAGACACCAAAAATCAGCAATCACAGCCCAACTCTAAACGTCCTCTTTATTGAAATTGGGTTTTTGTTTGCTTTGTTTTTCCCTTTTTTTTTTTTTTTTTTTCTGAAGTCGAATTCTAGGGCTGCACTGCCCAACAGGTAGCTCTTAGCCACAGGTGGCTATTACTTTTTTTTAAAGTGGCTATTAGAAAATTTCAAATTGTATATGTGGTTCACATATTTTTATTGAACAGCACTGCTCTAGAGTCTGGGACGTTTTGGTTTGGGCTTTTTGTTGTTTTTGGTTTACACATGTAGGCATGAAAGTTTAGATATCAAACTCAATTTAGTTTCTCCTCTTACCGTCACAGGGAAGGAAACCTGTCTCTAGAGGAAACTTGTATTATTTTTGCTAACAATAAACTGAAATCAGAAAGCTGTTAAATGACCAAAAATTTTGAATGTCTCTCCCATCCTGGAACAATTTTAGTGCAATGTCCAGATTTCAAGGGAAGGCTAGATTAGTTCCTGTTTCCAGAGAAACCTTTCAACCATATATATTAATCAGTGAGTCTAGTCACTAGTCTTGTGTATTTTCCTTCCAATAGGAATTTAACTAGACCCTGCATTCAATTCTTAGTGAGTTAACATCCACAATTGCAACATTCTCCTCTCCTCCCCCAATATCTAAAGTGAAAATATGTCATGCTAGATGCCTGATTAACCAGAGGCTGTCAGTATCCAACAGCAGATAAATTCCTCAGCTTCAGCCCTGCTAATGTTATTGACTTTCATCTGCCTGTGGCTTTTATTTGCTCTCTTGCTATCAGGCTTGGATGGGCTAGATCTCACAGTAAGTTTGAGACACCTCTAGAAATTGTTCCCGCTTTTAGTGTACCATAATCCTGATTTAGTGATATACAGGGTATATTTACCCTGGGTCTTGAATTCTGTGGAGCAATTACTGGGAAATTATGTGTATGTGTATGTAGTCAACTTTGAAGGGTGGTGGTTGATTAGACAGGGTAGATGTATTTTAGAATCAACTATTAAAATATATGGAAATCTAGCACTGATGGACTCATTAGGTATTTTAAAGGAGATTGATCCTCCTATTTTGGATGCTGCTTCTCAAGATTTTAATTTATCTAAGTTTTGTGCCATTTGGGGCTAAGAAATGAAGAGAGTTCCCTTTCGTGCTCATTAACAATTTCATAATCTAAAATTCTTCACTAAATCGGGTAGGAAATTAATTCTGCTGTCAAAGAAGCCATAAGGACCAGTGCAACACTCTGGCATTACTGCATCACATTTTTTCTTCCACTTGTTACCTAGAATGTTAACATTAGCAGTATTTATGTAGTCTGAGCATAGGACTGGGCTATGCAGTTGACTCACAGGGTGTCTTATGTCCTTCACTTACAAAGTGGGAATAACAGATACATGTACTTCTTGGGCTCTGGTGTGGATAATGTTTGCATTGTTCTTTGGGATCACAAAAGAAAAATAAGTTTTTGTGCTGTAACATGTTCTTATTTTAGTGATTGGTGAATTATTCTCTGTAACCTGACTTCTGCCCAGTGAGTGGACCTTCCCGAACAATCTCCCAACTCCTTATGGTAGATGAGTCTGATAGGTTGTTCAAATACCTTGTGTAAACAGTGTAACTGTTTTGTAACTGAAATTTGCTATGGGTAATTTTGGTAATATGTCTATAAAAGCTGTTTTACATTTTTATTTTTTAAAATATAAAAACCTATTTTTAAACTGTTTTGGCTTTTTCTGTTTTCCCACTCATTCTTCCTGAAATCTGACTTCAAGAATTTTCCTTCTCTGATTAAGCAGTGAGTGGAAAAAACAAAGGCTTTAGAGTCCCACAATTGCAATTCAAATCTGATTCCAAATCCGCCACTTACTGTTGGCATGACCATTAGAAATTATTAATTTATGTGAGCCTTAGTGCTCTCATATATAAGGTAGGAATAATGAAACCAACTGTAGTAGAGTGGCCGACACATAATAAGATCACAAGAGAAGGAAGAATACATCATACTCTTAATGGGAGGAAGAATTAGTATATTAAGTATCACTAAGATATCCCCTAGCATGCCCTCTCTATAATTCTTTCTCCGAGTATCCAGGAACCTTCCCGGCAAAGGTGCCACTCAATAACTGTCTTGTTGACCTACATTTCATGAGGTAAATACAGACCTGTTTCAGCTTAGGAAATATAAATTTAATTAAAGCAGGTCTCACAAATTGGTATAATTGGTTGCCTCACAGTTGGGATATTAAGTGGCTAAAGAGCAGGGAGAAGAAGAGAAACTCTATGCATTCTTGTAATTCTTGTATTTTGAAACATGTAAGTATATTACCTATTCAAAACATAGATGACTAAGATTTTTTTGCTTTATTTTGCTTATTGTTTGTTTTTAAAGGAGGCTTCATAGTCTGGTCTGGAATGTCTGTTGCTTTTCTTATTTCAGCAGCCATTCATCAAGAGCTTGGGTGGTTTAAGCACCAACTAATCATCATCGCTTACCTAATAAGCTTCTCCTAGAGACAATTCTCTTTCTATTACTGCTGCTACCAATACCAAATCATCCATGGTAAAAATTGATGACAAATCTAGTTCCCTTCATATATATATGTACACACACACGTACACACACACATACATACACACACATATACACATATATATATATGTATATACCTCCCTTAGTCAATCAGGTCAGTCAGTCAGCCACCAGAGCCTGGGTATTCTATTCAGCTAGTGTTTTTCTTTCTATTTCCACTGCAACCTTTATAGTTTCAGACTCTCATTGCTTCACATCTTAACTAGTATTATAATCTTCTAACACCTGGCTTTCAAACTCTACCTCCTTCTGCTGATCCTACACCTTGCTGCCAAGTTAATCATCCTAAAAGTTTGTTCCATTCATGTCATTCCTGTGCTCAATAACCTGTAGTCACAACTCAGTGACTACCAAATAAAGTGTAAACACTCTCACCTGGCTTTAAGGCTCTGAGATGAGGCGCTACCCTACCCTATTCACCTTCACTCCCTTTACACACGCTGTTACACATCCTGATTCATATTAAACAATTTGCCATTTTCCAGATATAGCCTGTACTTTAACTTCCTTGAATTCATTTGATACACATCTATTAGACAAATTCTGTGTGCCAGGTACTGTTCCAGATCCTGGGGATACACAGATGAAAAAGAAAGGCAAAATCTCTCCCATCTTGGAGAGGGACCACATATCTTGGATGCCCTTTTTCCAATGGTTGAAATTCTATCCATCCTTAAAGTACTGTTGACATCTCTCTCTAAAGGCTGTAGCAACTCCCTTAGCCCAAATTTACTAGTTCTCTGAGCTCCCTATATTTATTTATTTATTTATTTGCTTGCTTATTTACTTGTTTTTGATGGCACTTATCACATTCTGCCTTATATTTTAAGTGTTTGGTTTGCTTTTCTTATTTGCTTTTCTTATTTTTTAACTTTATTGAGGAATAATTGACAAATATAATCATATATATTTAAAGTACAAAACATGATTATTTGCTATACATATACATCATCATGGAATAATTACCAATATCAATATAATTAATACATCCAAAGACATACAAATGACCAATAGGTATATGAAAAGGTGCTCAACATCACTAATCGTTGGAAAAGTGTAAATCAAGACCACAGTGAGTACTTATTTTTCTTAAAAAGATTTCTGGACAGTTTGAGGTCACAGACTATGTGTTTTGTTTTTTGTTTTTTTTAAACTTAATAGTCTCCATAATGCTGAGCACAGTTCTTTATTCATAATAAATGTTCAATATTTATTTGTTTTATGAATGAAAAATCAAATGAACCTGGGATCCAGAGTTAGCCCAGGGATCCATTATAAGCATTTACCTGTTCTCAGTGTCCTTTTCCTGTGTTCCAGTATATAATTTCTAAGCATTATTGACCCTATGCAACTATTATCATCTAGTCATTAAAATCTACAACATTTAAGTGTTTTAGTATTCAGGATATTTAGAAAATTTTTACATGGTATGCAACCATAAAATTTAATATAACAGCCTAATCAAATTTGATCATTTTAATACAACATAAACTTAATGTAATTAGTTCAAGCACCTATCATTCTAATATAGATAGACTTTATAAACTCAAACATTGTATTCTTTCCCTTTCCTGAGAAGAGTACAATAATAATCTGTATGTAGCACTTTTTTCTGTCAGTGGCTTATACAGGTATTTTGGTCTCTAAACAGACCTATGGAATATATAGGGTAGATATTATCCCTACTTTAAACATGAAGAAACTGAGAGAAGCTACATAATTTACATGAGGTCAAAAGCTAATGAATGAAAAAATCCAGGATTAATTAGTATTTATGGGCATGATTGTATATTTTTCATTACTTTGAAATAATTATACATTTTCTTTCTTTAGTGAAAGAAATGATGTCTTAAGAGAAGCTGAAATTTTACACAAAGCTAGATTTAGTTACATTCTTCCAATTTTGGGAATTTGCAATGAGCCTGAATTTTTGGGAATAGTTACTGAATACATGCCAAATGGGTCATTAAATGAACTCCTACATAGGGTAAGTATTATACATTTTCAGTGGTTATAATTCTGTTATTCAACCTATATAGTGCTTTGGTTTTACAAATGATCAGATTATTTGGGGATATATAGATGAATTAAAATAAGAATAATGAAAAACGTCACCATTTATGGCTTCTTTTGTGTTGTTAAAAATACTGTGGAGTCAGACCCTGCATTCTAAGTGACCTAGATTATTTTGCTTAGGTTACTGTTCCTGAGGTTTGCACTGAATTCTAATATCCACATGTATATATATGTAGGAGAGGAGCAGGAGAGAGAAAAGATAAACTCTGCACATCATACAGTTTATTGTTAGTTTAAGCCAGATTTCATTTTATGTTAAAGACAATTTAGGGTTCGAATTAAATGTTAATAATACCAGTTCATAATGTTCTGAATTAATAGGCCAAATAAATCTAAGTATCAAATATATGAGCTTTTCCAATAATAGACAATGGCATGAGCCATGTACCTTTTTCTCAAGGTATCAGTTATCTGGCTTTAATTGTGAATCCCATCAGTAAACAAATATGGCCGGGGTGGGGGGGTGTCCTCATTCTCAAAATATGTGTATTCATCTATTGTTGTTTGCTTGATCTCATATTACTAGGATTATCTCTAGCCTGCAGTTTCTGTCAAGAAATATTTTTAAAGAACTCGGTCTATTTTGTGAGGGTTGCTTTAGTTAAAACTGAGTAGTAACATAATCTGTAAAATCTAGTCACTGGACACTCCTAAATTCTGATACATCACAGTGTTCTATAAGCAAACAAGGGAGAATGGGTGCCACTGTCACCACTCATGGAGTGACTTCCTCTTTATTTCAGGATACTACACATTCTGTTTGTGACAGGACCATCTGAAACAAGGGTAGAGTAAAGTAACTAGTGTCAGTGTATAAGATTTGTGTAACCAACACAGCAAGTAAGATACAAATACTAATTAAACACAGTTTCCTTTTGTTAAATGAGTATAAGCATAAATTCTAATGTTGTCTTCCCATACCCCAGCACCCCAGTAGATGCTCTGGTACCCAAATTTGGAGCCCATTAGGAATTCCAGAGCCTCCTACAGGGGGATTGCTAACTCCTGGAAGGAATCATAAAATACATAGTGAGCACTCATCTACCTTCCTCTCCATGATCAAAAGCTTCCATATAGCACTATACTGCAGAGAGGCCTTGTTACTTCTTTAAACTATATAATTTTCAGAAAAAGTTACCTTTTTAAAGATTAAAAGATTCAGTTACTCAAGGGGATGGGAATCTGTGTATACAAGAGGAATTAATGTTGAACATTTGTGTTTTGTGTTTCTTTTGGTGTCCTGTATTATTAGGTCAGGATTTATCTTGAAGCACCTTCCCCCAACCTCACAAAAGATTGTTGAAAAAAATCAAAATACTATGTAAAGACAAGTATTTTGAGCCATTCCCCTGCCAAGTTAGTTAAGCTGACCCATTTGCAGAAAAATTCTTAAGAACAGTTTTGAGCTCAGTGGAAGCATACTTTTTCATATTATTTAGTAAAATGTACCCAGTGGCATTGTCCCTGATGATTCATTGTTGGATTTTCCCAGATTATCTAATTTTTCTGATTATGTTCATTATCCTGGGAAGCTGTATTAACTTTTATGTTCAGAAAACATTTAAGAAAGTTCAGATGACTAATCACTTGTAAGTACCAGGAAATATGAAGATGATTTTTGTCTCCTTCACAAAAGCAAAACTCCCAAATGCTAATTTTTCAAGCTGAAATGCAAGTAAATATATGATTTTAAATTATGAAGTATTAGTGCTTAGTAAGTAAATATGGTCATAATTTTAATTGATGCAGTGGTTATCATAATCAAGTATGGTTTTATATTAATAGGAAATTTAAAATATAAGTTTTGAATAGAAACAAATTGTGTGTGTGTGTGTGTACACATTCATGAGCACAAGTTATTTGATAGAAGCCATAGAATGGGAAGATGGGTATGAGTATAAATATATGTCTGGGTATTATACAGATAAAAAATGATTTAAAACTGTCTCAACTGAAGAAAGACCCCATACCATGTAGTTGCATTACCAGTATAAACTAAAAGGAAATATCAGTACTGTAAAGTCATTATTTTCTCTAAAAATTGAGGAAAGTAAGATACAAGGATGTTAAATAACGTCAAATTGATACTGTATAACAAAATGAGTATTTTTTGCCCTGAATTTAGTTATACCAGATATTTAGTTTAATACTATATTTCCTCATGGAATATTTCATTTTCTAAGTGGAAATAAATTTGGCCACTAATTTTAGTTTTGTTTCTTTCCATATATATGAAGAAAAATGAATATCCTGATGTTCCTTGGCCATTAAGATTTCGTATTCTGCAAGAAATTGCACTAGGTGTAAATTACCTGCACAATATGAATCCTCCTCTACTTCATCATGACCTGAAGACTCAGAATATCTTATTGGATAATGAATTTCATGTTAAGGTAGTTACCTTTTTTAAAAAAAAGCTTATCTGCATCCTTGTGTTTAATAGTTTTAAAGACTTTTTAGTTATTTCTTCTACCTTGCCAATTTAATATCTCTGCCTTTTCCATAGCCCCTAATTCAGTGCCACTTCTTCCTGCTGCAGTGAGTTAGTTATTCCTAGACTACAGACATTGGTAAAATTATGGTTCAAAATATAGTCATTATGTTCTTAATTTAAATTGTCAAGTAGACCTTTGTTAACTTTTTATTTTGAAATTATTATAGATTCATAGATGGTTGCAAAGATAATACAAAGAAGTCCCATGTACCCTTCGCCCAGTTTCTGCCAGTGGTTACATCACATATAATTATAGTACTATTTCAAGACCAGGAATTTGGCATTGGTACAATGCATGTATATAGTTCTGTATCACTTTAACATGTGTAAATTTGTGTAACCACCACAGCAATCAAGATATAGCAGTACTCTATCACAAGAAAGATATCACTTATGCTACCCCTTTATAGTCATACCTTCTCCCCTCCGTCATACCTAACTACTGTCAACCACTAACCTGTCTTCCATCTCTATAATTTTGTCATTTTGAGAATAGTATATGAATGGAATCATACAGTGTGTGATATTGTGAGATTGCTTTGTTCACTTAGCATAATGCCTTTGAGATCCATTTAAGTTGTTGCTTGTGTCAATAGTTGGTTTCTTTTTCATTGGTGACTAGTATTCCATGGTATGGGTGTACAAAAGTTGTTTAACCGTTCACCTATTGAGAGATATTTTGGTTATTTTTAGTCTTTGGCAATTACAATAAAGCTCCTATGAACAGTCCTGTGCAACTTTTTGAACAAACATAAGTTTTCATTCCTCCTAGATGAATGCCCAAGAGTGTAACTGCTTGGTCATATGGTAAGCATATGTTTAGCTTTTTAAGAAACTACGTAGCTACTTTCCACAGTGGCTGTACCGTTGTATATTCCACCAGCAATGTATGAAAGACCCAGCTTTTCTGCACCCTCACCAGCATTTGGTTTTATCATAGTTTTCTATTCTAGCATTCTAATAGATGTATAGTGATATATCACCATGGTCTTAATTTTCATTTTCCTATAATGTTGAATATTGTTATTTATTTATTTGCCATCTCTATATCCTTTTCAGTGAAACATCTCTTCATATCTTAAGACCATTTTCTACTTGGATTCTTTGCTTTTTTACTATTGGGTTTTAAGAGTTCTGTGTATTTTTTAGATATAAGTCCTTCATCAGATATGTAGTTTGCAAAAATTTTCTGCCAATTCAAAGTTTGTTCTTTTCATCCTTTTAACAGAGTCTTTAACAGAGCAAAAGTTGTAATTTTTTTCTTTTATGATCATGCTTTTGCTGTCATGTCTAAGCACTCTTCACCAAGCCACAGGTATTGCAGATTTACTTCTATGTTATCTTCTAAAAGTTCCATAGATTTATATTTTACATTTAAATCTGTGATCTGTGATCTATTTTGAATTAATTTTTTGCATAAAGCATAAGATTTAGATACCTAAAGGCACCAGAGGAGTAGTGATTTCAGTTACCCTATATGTAACTGATGACAGCAAATAAAAAGTAGTTGCTGAGAAATTAATACTAAATGTAACTCACTTTATTTTTGCATAGTATTTTGCTACACTTCTTCAAATAATATACATAATTGAAGATTATTATAAGTATCCAAAAATGTTCAAATAAGTAATAAGGAAGTTGGAACAATAGAAAAATAAATATAAAAAGTGTGAGAAAAGTTAAGTGAAAAAATAAACCTTTATTGAAGGCACTTCCTCTCCCTAGAATAAAATGGAAGGAAAAGGAAGAAAGAAGCAAGCTGCTGCCTCAATATTGCTTAAAAAAAAGAGACAAATCTATTATATCAGTTACAGAACCATACAGGTAGAAGTGACTTATTCTAGTCCCCTGATCAGCTGGTCCCCTGAATCCTCACTACAACAATCCCTCATCTCCCAAGGGAGTTACCCTGTGACAGCAGAGTCTTTAAGATCCATAACTGAATGACTGTGACATTTTTTTATATGGTCAGTCAAAACTCCTTCTCTGTTGCTTCCACTCAGCGGTCCTAGTGATAAAGTGAGTTCAAAGTCCAATTTTATTTCCACCTGACAGCCCTTCTGAGATTTGAAGTTAGCTATAATCCCCCTACTTCTCACATACACTTCTCCCTTATACACATCTTTAGTTTATTCAACCAATTTCCTTATTACATAGGTTTTAATCCCAGGTGCTATCTAGATGCATCTGTGTTTAAATCTCTCTTAAATTTTGATCCTCAGAACTAAACAAAGTACCCATATTACCTAACACAAGTTTGTGTGGCCAACACATAGTGAGGTCAAACAAACCAAAATGTCAGAGTTTGGAGCAGAGAAAGGTTTATTGCAGGGCCAAGCAAGGAGAAGAGGTAGCTCGTGCTGAAAAAACCCTAACTACCCAAAGGGTTTCAGCAAAGCATTTTTAAAGGCAAGGTGAGGAAGGGGCACACCTTGGGTATGTGGTCAGCTCTTGCACAAATTCTCTGGTTGGTTGATGGTGGTCAATCCTTAGGTGCTAGAAGGTCTGGGGGTTACATGTCCATGATCATCAAGTAGTTAATTTCTTCCATTTGGTGGTGGTTTTAGCATCTGAAAAACTCAGGAAATATGCATTGGATACTATTATCTAGGTAGTTTAGAAAGGAGCTAAAGCAGAAGATATGGGGTTGGGGGGGAGGTCTATCCCAGGAAGGCCTCATAGGGTCCTGCTCAGTTACACCCTTGATGTGGTGTGATAAATGTAGAATGGTCCTTAAGTACTTTACTTCGTATTCATAGTTCCTTACTAATTCGTCTTTTGGGGGGCAGTCCTATAACAACATTCAAATTGGGCTCAGTGTCAACAAAAAGCACTGAGAGGTTTTCTTTCTTTTTTTTTTAATGTATTGTTACTTAAGTCATGTCTCCTTGTCATGTACTTTACAGAATATTTTCTGGACATCATCAAAGTTTATCTTGTTAGATTTGGGTGATAACTTCAGCTCTTAAGACCTTTTTGAATGTTTTTTCTGTAGTCCAAGGATTTTTAACTTTGTCCTCCAGCTTTGTGTCATCTTCAAATTTAATTAGCTGCTTTTTTATATCTTCAAGTCATGATTAACTATTAAGCAGTACAGAGCTCAAATCAGAGCTACACAACATGGTCTGAAAACCTCCCTTCAGGTCAATATCAATCCTTTTATTAATTAGGACTTTTGGAGAATAAGCATTCATTTTGTTTGGAATACTCCTAAAAGAGCTGTTATACAGCCCATATTTCTCCATTTTTTTCCATTAGAATATTACAAAAGTCCTTGCTTGACTGCTTTCCCAGGTGTCCTTGTTACCGAGTCCAAGTTCATACTGCTCACTGCAGGACAGGGCCAGTAAATCAACAGACGAGGTGTTGGGGCAAGGAATAGCAGCTTTATTCAGAAAGCCGGTAGACCAAGAAGATGGTGGACTAGTGTCCCAAAGAACCACCTTACCCAAGCTAGAATTCAGGCTTTTGTTTTTATACTAAAAGGGGAGAGGGTGTGGTTGGTTGTTGCAAATTTCTTGGAATCTTTTGTTCTTGCAGCAGTCCATGTAGGTCAGGTCTTGATGTTCCTGTAAACCTCCAACAAGACAAATGTAATTGTCTGTTCTGTAACTTTTTATCTCTGTATGAATAGAAAAGTGTTATACCCTTAAAGGTCAGAGCCTTGAGAATGGGCTGTCTTGTATATTTCAGGCTATAGGCAACATTCTTAACTTGTAGCAAAAGCAATAGAATACAAAGGTTAAAGTAAAAGAAACAGATCCAATATGGAGTCAGATTTATTCTTCCTTGTTACATACTCATGACTTACTCCCTTTCCTTTTCTTCCTCATTATCAGAGTGGCTTTCCCTGACAACCCACCTAGTTCCTCTGTATCCTCATACCTTGATTAATGCTTCTCCATAGTATTTTTCACCATCTTACAAAACATTTTTTATTAATGTGTTTATTGACCATCTCTCCCAATTATAATATAATAAGCTTCACAAAGACTAAAATTTAGTCTGTTTTATTCACTGCCACCTGCTTAGCATATGCCATATAGAAGCATTCAATAAGTAGTTGTTGAATGAACAAATGAATGAATTCCAGATCTTCTATATATACCCAATAGGCCTGATAATTTAATAGTCAAGGATATTATTAAAGTACCTCAGAATGTTTTATAATGTACAAACTGTTTTAACGTTTACTCTTTGACAGTAGTACTACTGACAAAAAAGGAAATGAAGTCTGTCATTCCTTTATTAAGTGTTTGTGGAGCAACAGTGTTGTGCTAGATACCCCAAGTACTTGGGATATGTCATATGAGGTCTGAAATTGATCACTGGGCTGATATAATTTTTCATTAGTTCTTTCTGGCTCTTTTATCAATTAGTCGTAAAGTAACCCTTTCATTAAATTTTCTAAATTTTTAAACCTGGGATTAAGGATAGTCTCTGCCAATATATAGATTTGCAAAATCAATATTATTTTCCCTTTTTAAAAATCAGAATGACATTTGCTTTTCTCGTATCCTGTAATACCTCCATCACCATGGAGGTATTTGCGAGTATTCTAACTAAACCTGAAATACATGTAAAATGACCTGAGATTTGTACTTTATAAACTTTTCAACCTCCTTGGACTTTATTTTCTTCATCTCAGTCCAGAAACTATTCTTGATAGAGAAAACAGAAGCAAAGTAATAGGTGATGATGATCCCTACTTTCTCTTTTTCATTGATCAGTAGGGTACCCATGGTCTTTCTTTGAAATAAATAGAATTTAAAATAGTTTGGCTTTGTGTGTATTTTTAACTTTTATTAGCTTTAGCACATACAAAACTGTGACCTTTCTAATACTATTCTTATAAATTATGACACTCTTTTATATGCATCTTGTGTGTCTCTACTTTTTATTTTATAAATGTTCCTTAAAAGTCAAAGTTTAGGGGCTTCCCTGGTGGCGCAGTGGTTGAGAATCTGCCTGCCAATGCAGGGGACACGGGTTCGAGCCCTGGTTTGGGAAGATCCCACATGCCGCAGAACAGCTGGGCCCGTAAGCCACAATTACTGAGCCTGCGCTTCTGGAGCCTGTGCTCCGCAACAAGAGAGGCGGCGATAGTGAGAGGCCCGCGCACCGCGATGAAGAGTGGCCCCCGCTTGCCGCAACTAGAGGGAGCCCTCGCACAGAAACGAAGACCCAACACAGCCATAAATAAATAAATTAATTAATTAATAAAAATTAAAAAAAAAAAGGCTACAGGGCTTGTTGATGGATGGGGAGTGAAAGAAAGGGAGTCAAGGATACTTCAAGTTTAAAAAAAAAAAAAAAAGTCAAAGTTTATCAGTGACTCATGAAAAAGTAACAGTTACCTGATCTACCTATCTTCTTGGAAGGGCCTTTAGATGAAGTGCAAAAAATCTTTTAAAATACTTAATGAAATTAAATGGAAACACACCTTGCTACAGTTTTTTGAAGTAAATTTTTATACTGGAATGCTAACCAGAAACATAGTATCTAAAAGAAAAACATTTACTACCAATTAAGATCAACCAGGACTTTTCTACTTTAAAAAGAATATATTCAATTTGTTTATCTGCTGGTCAGTATCAATTAGTGCACCTTAAATACAAATGAACCTGTGGTAGGCTTATTTGAAATAAATATTTATATGTACCATGTTTGATTTCTCAACTGTTCTGTCCGTCATGTGTGGAAACCAGAATACTTAGAAGTTATTCTTCATAGCGTCTTACTGATAACTTTATAATTTTACAGACATGGATAGTATTATGTAAATGAAAATAGGTATTCTGGTAGGGTAATAAGATTATGGATGATTTTTATGAATAGTATGTTTTAATTTCCTCTAGTTTTTTAATCTTTTTTTAAATTGAAGTATAGTTGATTTACAATATTGTGTTAGTTTCAGGTTTACAGCAAAGTGATTCAGTTTTATATATTTTTCAGATTATTTTCCTTTATAGGTTATTTTGAGATACTAAATATAGTTTCCTGTGCTAATACAGTAAATTCTTGTTGCTTTTATCATCTTTTTTAACTAAAAAGAACCTTTACCTTTGAAATGCATGTTAAGATCTTGTATAGAATAGAAAAGTTCCTATTCTCTGTCTTCATTGCTGAATGATATCAGGACCCTCAAGAAATCATGGAACGTGTATTCCTCTCATCATATTCTTCACTTTTTTTTCTTCTCTGGAAGATCCAGATTTAATGAATCGTGTCTTTGGTATATGGTGTTTGTAATAGAGAAGGGGGAGAAATATGGTTCCATGTGAAAGCCAAACTAAATTAGCTGATAAAGGGAAGTCTGATTCAGTTTTCTAGGTGAGATTTGAAAACATAGATGAAGACCTTAGGTGAAGTAAAAGGAGCACATAAGGAAGCAAGCTCAGAATACATTTTCTCCAGCACTGTATTCAAACCAGTATTTAGCCCAGTAGTTTGCAATTTGTGGGTCAGGTATAAGATGGACCACATCCCAATTTTTTTTTTTAACATTTCTCACTGTGGCACAGAAATAAACTTTGCTTCTCATAGTAATGCTTATTATCCTAGAAGATGTGCAGCTGAAGTACTGTTTTTGCTTTTAGAGAATGAGTGGGAGGAATAAGAGTTTGTAGTGGCAAGTAGAAGTAGGATATACGGTTCCCCGTCTTAATACCACCTCAAAGTGTATTAAAGACCTTGAAACTATGTACTGTGCTTGTTGGTATTGTATGAATAAGAGCAATCTTTAGAGGTTTATTCCCATGTACAAAACATTAATAATACTAATACACAGGGATCATTTACTATGTGTCAGATACTGTTCTGAGTGCTTCACTTAGAATAACTAGTTTAATTTTCTCAGTACAACCCTGTGTTATGTTATTATCCCCAGTTTAAAGATGGGTAATCTGAGGCACAGAGAAATTAGAAAACTTGTCCAAGGTTGCACAGCTAATTAAGGGGTAGAAATGGAATGTAAATCTAAGTAATCAAGGCTCTAGAACCCATGTTCCAGAACACATATTATATTGCCTTTAGAAATCAATCCAACTTATCTTCATGTAGTGGCACCATGTTTCCTCTTGGTTTTTTCTAATTTTTTTTCTTAGGCTTACCCTTTTATTATGATAATGTATGAAAGATTCATATAGGCTACCCCCTCCCTTTTTGGAGTGGGGCCATAATTTTTTTTTAATCTCAAATTCATCTAAACACTAAATAAATTATTTCTTCTCTTAAAGCTAGTAAACATTTTAAGAGTTAAATGATTGAACCACAAATGGTGTGCTGGATGGAGCTCATTCCACTCTGTTGACTCCTAAATTGTGCCGTGTAAAGGTCTAAGTGATTTAAATTAAATGTCTTCAAAGTTTTCCTATACTCTTTTGTTCACTAAATATTGTTTCTGTTCTTATATTTTTGTCTCCCTTTAAAAAAAAAAAACATTGGAACGTTTTAGATACTTAGTTATAAGATATTGTGTATTGACAGTATCTGCACAAAATTTACAAGTGAAGTAAAACTGTA
Organism: Balaenoptera borealis; assembly: GCF_965194805.1. Classification (NCBI taxonomy): domain Eukaryota; kingdom Metazoa; phylum Chordata; class Mammalia; order Artiodactyla; family Balaenopteridae; genus Balaenoptera; species Balaenoptera borealis. The sequence goes on along the minus strand of NC_138876.1, from coordinate 50,501,217 downwards.
AAGGACATATCAAAAGTACAGAATGTTTGTCACTGATAATGCTTTAGGCACTCCTTGTCATGGACATAAATATGTTTTATATGCTAACTATACTATTGTCAACAGGTATTCTTTTAGTGGTAGGCATAAATCATATAATAATGAGTTATACTATATTGGAATTTTACTTATTTCAAAATTTAAGGAAACTATTTTTAGCACATTATAAATAAGAACATATAAACCTGAGTTGTAAACAATACCCAGTGACAATCATATTAGATATGAGTAGTTTAGCAGTTCTGTGAGGTATAGGTAAATTTTGAAAGCACATGATATAAAGCTACTTGTCACAAAAAGTGAAGTGTATATACTCGTTCAGAATAAAAGGCAAAAATACTCCTGTTTAATTTTTCAAAACTTAGTCTCTTTTAAAATTTGTAATATTATGCTGAACTTCAAGTCAGTTTATATTGCTTTTAGAGTTGTTGGGTTCAGCACTATGGAATCCAATTTGTTAAGAAACTAATAGACTATTATAGAAATAAAATATTAATATATATAGCATTTACTCTGGTCTCATGTTTAAATATAATAAATATAAACAAAAACAATCAATTCTTGAATTTTTTTAAAGAGAAAATTTAAAAATTCAATTACTCTTTTCCCTTCCAGATTGCAGATTTTGGTTTATCAAAATGGCGCATGATGTCCCTCTCACAATCACGAAATAGTAAATCTGCACCAGAAGGAGGGACAATTATCTATATGCCACCTGAAAACTATGAACCTGGACAAAAATCAAGGGCTACTATCAAGCATGATATATATAGGTACAGCATGTTACCTTTGCTCAGAGTTAACCTTGTCTAAAAAACAAGATTAATCAATCAGAATTTTGAAGCTACATTTTAAAAGTACGATTTTTATGCTTCTGTCATAAGTGTGGTGAAAATAAATTAGAGACAGTGGTTAATGTTTTTCAGATTAAAGATGCCTTGCTTTGGGAGTTCCCTAGTGGCCTAGTGGTTAGGATTTCAGTTTTCACTGCCGTGGCCCAGGTTCAATCCCTGGTCAGGGAACTGAGATCCCACAAGCTGTGTGGTACGGCCAAAAAAAAATTAAAAATTAAAAATATGAAAATAAAGATGCCTTGCTTTTTTTAAAAAAATATATTTATTTACTTATTTATTTGGTTGTGGCAGTGGGCTCCTTAGTTGCGGCACATGGGCTCCTTGGTTGCAGCATGAGGGCTCCTTAGTTGCAGAATGCATGTGGGATCTGGTTCTCTGACCAGGGATCAAACTCGGACCCCCTGCATTGGGAGCACGGAGTCTTAACCACTGCGCCACCAGGGAAGTCCCGATGCCTTGCCTTAAGCTACTTTTACATCCTTAAAAATTATTAAAGCATATCTTATTGTCCTACCAATTTATAATATTCAAGGGTTTTTATCATATGTGACCTTGATAGGGGGAGGGAAACAGTGCAATTAACATTTAACACTACCAAAAGAGACAGTACTTACACCAGAAAAAGAGTCAATAGAATAGGGCTACATGAGACAGCCTTTTTTATTGCTCTTTATTTTGTGTGAATAATAGAATCATGTAATTAAAGGGCATAGCTTATCTAGGTGTTAAAGAATCATCCACAAGTTATCCTTGCCTATAACTTCAAGTTTTTATTACAGTAATTTCCTGATTTTTCAAATTGAATTAATTCCCTTTCAAAACAAAACTGTATATGAATATTCATCATCTTGGTTCTATATAGTGATTCTTTAAGCAGCATTTCACTACATTATTACTTTAAAAAATGGTGTCTCCACAGTCAGCTTTTAAAATCAGTACCATTTTAGTTTATTATGAATAGTTTATAAAGTACTATATGTATATTTTTATCTTAAACAGCTATGCAGTTATCACATGGGAAGTCTTATCTAGAAAACAGCCTTTTGAAGGTAAGTGTACTTTGACTTCCTTATTCTAGGTGACATCATATTGGTAAGTCATACTCAGAACTATCTGAATAAAGACCACTTATTTTAAATCTGCCTAACAGTCATTTTGTGGAAAACACACTAGAAAAACATAACAATTTATCAATGTGAATCCACTGTATGTTGGAAAGTACTGGATTAAGGATCAGAAAAATGTAGATTCTTCTTGTTCTGATAGTAGTTAACTCTATTATAAGCCACTGAATCTCTTAAGTCCTCATTTTTTTTCATCTGCAAAGTAAGAATTTTGAATTCTTATTTCTAAGATTCATTCCAACTATAAAATCGTTTGTATGAAAATTTAACTAGTGCTTCTTCCAAAGACCAGCAAACACTGAAGAATACTTTTCAAATTTTCTGATAATAGTGTCTCTTTCTTTACTTTGAGGTTCATTTAGGTCAGTTTGCTGTGTAACAACCTCAAAATCTCAGTAGTTTACAAACTAAACATTTATTTTTCATTCACATTCGGTTATTAGTTGCTGTGGCTCTTCTTGGCTCTGCTAGGTTCTGCTCAGCTCTGCTGAGCTCTGTTTTACTCTACTCTCTTCATACTCCATTGGCCAAATCAAATCGCATGGCCAAGCCCAGAATTAAAGAGGTGAAGATATAAACTCCTCCCATGAGAGGCAGCAAGTCTGGCAATAGCTGGGATATAAATATTCCTTTGACAGAAAGGGAAGTAATGAATTATTCCTAAGATTTTAAGATTTCCTCATGCTCATTTGGTTGGCTTTAGAATGTATTTAATATATTAACTCATAATATATTTCTAATGAATGAAATATATTTGTTTTGACAGAAGTCACCAATCCTTTGCAGATTATGTATAGTGTGTCACAAGGACATCGACCTGACACTAATGAAGAAAGTTTGCCATTTGATATACCTCATCGAGCACTTATGATCTCTCTAATAGAAAGTGGATGGGCGCAAAATCCAGATGAAAGACCGTCTTTCTTAAGTTAGTGTACAGTTTTAATCTGGACCTTTTGAATTACAAAAATAACAAATACGCTATAAATAAAATATTCCTTGAACAACTATACAAGTTAGATGACAAGCTCAAAGTTTTTTTTAATTCAAAGTTGTTTTTATTTTATGAGATGAGCTTGAAGTGGTAAGGAGAGGCTGTTGACTATCATCATAAAAAGGTTAGAAATTTATTCCAAGTACAATGGAAAGCCATTAAAGTGAGTTTTTCAGGGAAATAACATGATTAAATTTAAGTTTGGGAGATATCACTCGCTGCTGTGTATAAAATTGATTGGAGAAGGGCAAGAGTAGAATTTCCAGACCAATCCTGGAGATCGAAAAATCAGATAGAATTAAGATTTATTTCAGAGGTAGAATGAATCATCACCTAAATGTAAACATAGAAGAAAATCTTCATGATCTTGGGTTAAGCAAAGAACTCTTATATATGACATCAGAAACAAGATCTCTTAAAAAAATTCTTTGATAATTGAACTTCAAAAAAATTGAAAAATTTTACACTTCAAAAGATGCTATAGAAAATGAAAAGACAAGCTGTAGACTGGGAATCTTCTTTCCAACTAAAAAAAAAACAAATATATTTTCCATTCAAAACTTATGTCTAGTGCTCATCAGCATTGTATTTTAAAAAAATCAAAAGTTGCTCTAATAATGGATTAACATTTTATCTCTTATCTCCCAGATCCATGTAATAGGGTGTGTGTGTGTGTATGTATGTGTATTTATATGTATACATATGTATGTGTGTATTGGCTTGGCCAAAAAGTTTGTTTGGGTTCTTCTATAAGATTTTACAAAAACCTGAACGAACTTTTTGGCTATCCCAATATATATCTCCTTTGTCCCCAGTGCCACTTCCAAACTGTAATTTCTTCTCCATTCCCTAAAGACTCCAGCTCTTCTGAAGATCATGCCATTAGGCAGTACTTCTCTACAAACTTCCTGGTTTTTCCCTATTGTTCATTGCAGAACAGTGGCTTTTGGCTTACTGACTTCTACATCCTGCATTGATCAGTGCTGCTGAATATTTGAGAGGAACGCTCTGCGGATCTCTGGAGTTCTCTCTCTGTGTACCTCTCCTCTTTGGTGCTTTGTCCTATAAACTCTATCTGCCTCCGTCTACCCTAACTCCCAGCCCTGTCTCTTCAACTCTGAGCTTCCACTGGGCCCCGCCTTACTTCCCTACCCTGTAGTATAGCTGGAAAGTCTCCCAAGGCAGTAAGCTTGGGTAGTCAGGCTGTCATAAGGCTGACCTGCGTTGTTTCCTATCACTTAGAGATCACTGTCCTTTGTTGCCTGATATCTAGTGTCTTGAAAACCACTGTTTCATGCATTTTATCTGGCTAATGGTTGTTTAAGGCAGGAGGGTGAATTGGTCCTTGTTGCTTCATCTTGGCCAGAAATGGAATTCATTGTTTTCTTTTTAAATTAATGGCTAAAACTGGGCACTAAACACTACTTAGCAATTCTGTTATGTTTCTCAAATACATCTACTATTACATTCTCATAGATCACCTGTTCTTAAGTTGTGGTGCAGGGACCTCTGGAGGTGGGGTTGGTTCCTGAGACTTATAAGGGGTTCATAAAATCAAAACTTTTCAAAATAATAAACATTAAGGTATTATCTTCCCTTTTTACTCTCATCCTCTGGAAAAATCTTTCCAGAGACTAAATTAAGTTTGATGATATCATTGCTCCAACAGATAATGGAATGTGTTTTCATATACTCTGATGTGTTAAAATTTTGTTTTAATCTAATGTAGTAAATGTCAATAGATATGATCAACATATACAAAAGCTCTTAATAATTTTGAAGAGTTCTGAGACCCAAAAGTTTGAGAATTACAGACTTAGATGATCATCTTGTACTACTGTAGGAGATGCGTAAGTCCCATACTTCATGTTTCCAAAGTGAAGATGAAATTCCATTTCAATCCCCAGAAGGAAAGCATGAGAGGAACATTTCTAGGTCCTATCTGCCCCTCAGCACTCCTCCTCATTTGTTAGTTTTAGAGAAAAAGAAAGCACACTTATCTAGTCCCTTCTCAGTTTTCTCCTCCTTTTAGAAGTAAGCTTGTCTAAAGAATGCACATTTTGTGCTTCCCCATATGGAAGCAGGTAAGGCCTGTAGCTGAGTGAGTAAAACTGTCAACTGAAGGGACAAAGTATTACTAAGCCCATATGCTACAGATCTAAAAAGGGACATATTCCAATTAGCTTTATCAGTAATAAAGGTGATATTTTGATCATCATCTATCATTATTGTGTGGCCTTTCTTAATAGATTCTGAACTTAGGAAGAGAAGACGGGGTAATGCATATTGTACCTTATCTTCCCTTCTTAAACCTCCTACACTCTATGTTCTGTATTTCTTTTGAGCATTGAGAAAGTAGAAACCATGAGAGAGCACTCCCTCATAGTTCCACTACCAGATCTATAAACTTAGTTGTACTTGACCTGTCTTTCCTGCTTTATCTCTTTTACAGTGGGAAAAAAGTGTTCTTATACAATTGTAAACAGTATTACTTGCGCTCTGGATGCCATTCCCTTACTCTCTCCAGCATTCTGTTCCTTATATTCTCTCTCTGCTCTTGCATTGCCAATCTCTGCCTGTCTACTGGATCGTTCATCTGTCATACAGATCTATGCTATTATTATATCCTATCTTTATATAGGAAAAAAATTCTTGACCCCATATCATCCTTCAGCTACCACCTCATTTTTCTACTCCCATTTAGATCTAAACACCTTGTAGGAATTGTCCATACTTATTGTCTCTACTTCTTCATCTCTAATTCAATTTTTAACAAACTTGCATCAGTCTTCTGTTTTCATATCTCCACTAAAGCTGCATTTGTTCAAGTTACCAAGGATGGCAATTTTGGAAAATACTGCTTATCTTACTTGGCCTCTCAGCAGATTAGATATGGCTGACTCTTCCCTCCTTGAAACTTTCCCTCTGATAGCTTCCAAGACACAAGAGACCATACTCCCTATTATCCTCTCTTCCTCTATCTCTTTTTTTCTTCCTCTGCTCAGTTTCTAACTGTTGGAATGCCTCAGAGCTCTAATATGGGTCCTTTACTGTTTGCCATCTGTACTTTCCCCCTAGATGATCCAGACCAGACCATGGCTTTTATACCATCTATATGTTAGTGATGCTCAGTTTTATATCCAGAGCCCTGGCCTCTCCCTTAAGCAACAGGTCCATATATTATTGTAGTAATAGTGGTAATTATGATTGTTTCTACTCGTTGGCTATTATGAATCATGCTGCTATGACTGTTCATGTGCAAGTCTGTGTGTGAACATATATGTTTTCATTTCTCTCAGGTAACTACCTGAGTGGAATTGCTTGGTTGTATGGTAAATTTATCTTTCATTTTTAAGAAACTGCCAAACTGTTTTCCAGAGTGGCTGCATCATGATACATTCCCACCAGCAATGTGTGAGGTTTTCTGTTTCTCTACATCATTGTCAATACTTGTTATTTTCTGTCTTTTTAATTATACCTATTTTAGTGGGTATGGAGTGATGCCTCATTGTAGTGTTAATTTGCATCTCCTAATGACTAATGGTGTTTAAGCATATTTTCATGTGCTTTTTAGCTATTTGTGTGTCTCCTTTGGTGAAATTCAATCTTTTACCCATTTTTAAATTGGGTTGTTTGTCTTAAGTTGTTAGAGTTCTTTTTATATTCTAGATATAAGTTCTTTAGCAGATACATGATAGGTAAAAGTGTTCTCCTAGTCTGGGGCTTGTCTTTTTGTTTTTCTAAATAGCATCTTTTTAAATGCCAAAGGTTTCACTTTTTTTGAAGTCCCATTATCAAAAAATTTTTATGGATCCTGTTTCTGATGCCATATCCAAGGATTATTTGCCAAACTCAAGGTCATGAAGATTTTCACCTATATTTACATTTAGGTGCATAGTCCATTTCAAGTTAATTCTATGTATGTTGTGAGGTAAGAATCTAAATTTTTCTGTTTTTGTGTGGATATCCAACTGTCCTAGTACCATATGTCGAAAAGACTATCCTTTCCTCATTGAGTTGCCTTAGCAACTTTGTCAAAAAACAATTGCCCATACTTGTAAGAGCTTTAGACTCTCAATTATGTCCCATTGATCTATCTTTAGATATGTCTATCTTTATGCCTGTACTAAACACTCTTAAGACAGTTGAATGTCATCAGTTTGGGGAAAAATTTACTTAGGGCCTTATCAGTTAAATATTAGCGTTTATGTTTTTCATTTTAATGGTTATAAGCAACCTGAACTCATTTTTTTTTTCTGAACTCATTTTATTTATCTTATTTAGAATGTTTAATAGAACTTGAACCAGTTCTGAAAACATTTGAAGAGATAACTTTTCTTGAAGCTGTTCTTCAACTAAAGAAAACAAAGGTAAATTGTTAAATGTAATACCGGAAATTAGAATGTTAAATCATGGAGAGTTTTAGTTTAGTTTAATTTAGTTTTTTTCTACATACCTTCCACAGATACAAGCTACAGTACTGGGGCAGTAGTTATCAGAGAGTATGAATGCTGTCTTGAATCTGTCACCAAAGAACTTTTCCATTTCATTCAAACAGCCACCTCCAGATTTCAAGGGATTTTCAGACCTCTCATATAGCAAATGTAAATTTAAAATGTGTAATGAGTGCCAGTTATATACAGTTAATGCCCTAAATTACTACAGTTGTTGTTGTTTTAAATCTATGTTTATTTCTCTGAAGTTTTGTTATATAGAGAGTAAAAGATGTCTGGGTTATTGCACTTTATTGCCAAGTTAAGCTGTAGAATTTTTATTAATAATTGAGGCCCAAATGTGTATTTTCTATGGCTTGTTTATATCTTTTTGTTTTCCCACTCAAACACTCCATGTTGCATAGACCAAAGTAGCAGTTGATATGAATTACCTAGAACAATTGTCTTATTTACTCATTCTGCTCTTGTAGATCAGAAAAACAATTGAAGGAACCCATTACTGCAAGTTTTTCTTGCTGCTATCAAAAATTGTTTAGAAAGCAACTACAGTCCTTTAGGGACAAAGTTAGCCTAGTTTAACACTTTCTGGGTTTCATTAAGTTGCATTTGAGATATGATAATAAAAACCATCAGTTATTAGCCAATCTCTTAGGTTGTGAACAGGCATAATCTACAATTGATTTATCACTAAATGACATTGCTTGCCTCTTGCAGTTTGCTGTATCTGTTAACATAATCTTTGGTTTAAAAGGGAAGTGCATAAAGGAAACAACTGCCCTTAACCAAACTTAAAATTGATGGTGGCAATATTAGTGCCTGAGTTTTTTAAGGAACTGAGGAGGAACTCTGCTTTAATCCTTTGATAAGTTTTCATTGACTTCTCCGCTTCTGAGTAGGTAGTCTTTTCCAGAACATTCCAATCTCTCCACTTCTTAGTAGATACAAACTTCTGTTAACATTTATTTTTGCTTTGTCTTTTCAGTTCCCTTTTCTCTCTTCACAACTTTCTCCTCTTCTGCCAAGCAAAGGTGGATAGAAGCGTCTGTTTTCTTGGTTCTAAGAAACTGAACTGGAAGAGAACCAATTCAGTTCCTTTTTTTGTCCCCAACCAACTTAAATACTAGGATCTATATTTAAAACTGTTAATTTGGGGGAGAAATTTTGCTTCTTAAATAAAGTAATTTCGTGTATATTTTTAAATACTTGAGTATCATTTAATAGCATTACTTTCTTTGGTCACTGTTTTAAAGTTGCTGTATTGTTTTCACTCAGAGTTGTTGTTATTTTTTTCTTTTTTTTTTAAATCCTTGTGTTAATTCTGTAAAACTGTTAGGGAAAGAATATCATCTCCATTTTATAGATGAGATAACTGAGGTATAGGGAAGTAAGTCACATAACACTCTACACAGCTAACTAATGGCAGGGCCAAGGGTAGAATACAAATTTATTAAGATAATAAGATTTTTCATAAAGAAATTTCTGAAAACAAAGATCACAGTTTAGGGTGACTTGTTTTGTTTGAGTTTCCTACATTTTTTTCAGTTCTTTGAACTGGCTCCTATAATTCATGTTTTCACAGATAGTATCTCTTATGTCTTGAGCAGTAAAAACTGAATCAAAAAAAGTTTTTCTTTGATATGTCATTTTATTTCTTTCTAGGGACTGACTCACTAGTTCATAAATAATTTGAATTATCATTAACTGATCGGTTATGAAAAGTGATGTTAGTAATTAATGATACTGTATAACAAGAAATATTTTAATAAATTTAAAAGAACAGAAGAAATTTATATAACAGAAATGGATCCAAAGATGAATTTTAAAGGTTCATATAAAAATGTATTTAACAAATGTTCACTGGACTGCTGTGTGTAAAGTACTATGCCCCATAGATTATATACATAGATGAATAGTAGTTTTTTTCTCCTAAAACTTCTTAGACATGTTATGGAGCAGACAGTTGTTGAGTATGAATAATGAAGGGCTGGGTGTGGATCCCACCAATTTCTAAAGTTCTGTAGAGCATTTGACGTTATGTTGGTTTGGGGAAGAAAAGCAGACTAATGGTTTTGTTTTTAAATCACTCAATAGTGATGGCAGCTAATCCAAGTCTGGCTTAAAGAGACAGGAGTGAATCACTAAACAATTTTAGTACAAAGGCATAGTGTTTAAATAAATCATCTGTTTAATAGCTACCATTTATTGAATGCTTACAAAGTAATCTTAGGGCCTCTGCATATATTATAATCCTTCTTACAGTGATCCTGCAAAATATGTATTCTCATCTCCAGTTTACAGATAAGTAAACTAAGTTTAAGTCTCATGCCCAAAGTCAAACAGGTATCCTGGGATCTAAACCAGATCTCATTGGCCCCCATTGTTCCATTAGGGCACTCTGCCTCCTTTAATTAGTCCAGCCCTCAATTTCTTATCTATAAAATGAAAATAATAATAGTACTTAGAATCATGGTGCCTAAGTTATAGTAAATGCTTAATAATTATGGATAGATAGATACACACACACATTGAAATATATTAAGTACCTAGTTTGAACCAGATACTTTATATTCATTATCTCAATCTCTAGAATGATCCTGCATGTAGATATTATTCCATTTTAAAGGATGAATTTGCTCAAGGTTACCAGTTAATATGAGGCAGGATTCAAAGACTGTGTCTCTAAAGTTATTTCCCCTATTCTACACTATCTCTACCTTTAAGTTAGATATTATATTCTCAACTGATTGAGATTTTCTTTCTATTGATTTTGTATAAACATACAAAATATGTTAAGTAGATTGTATTTTACTCATATAATTTTCTAATTATCTCTAATTCAAGTACATATATTCATTCTTATTGCAGAGTGCTTCAAGTACCATTCACTTATGTGACAAGAAGAAAATGGAGTTATCTCCAAACATACCTGTAAATTATGGTCCACAGGAGGTAAAAATAATTATGTTGATTAAACTCAAAATGTGAGCAGAATATGAGAAATCATTTAGTCTATCTCAGTCTTTTATAGATGGGAAGCTAAAGTCCAGGGAGGTTTTAGGATTTTAGAATGGGAATCTCCAATTTGAAATCCAGCTCTTCTGATTCTTAGTTCATTGTTCATCTCATCAAATCACAGTCCTTTCTTTCTTGGGCATTGACTTCTGTCCCTGTCCTTGTTTTATGTAATGGATGGTGTTCCAGGGTAGTACATAGACAAATCATTGGTACAGTTCTGCCACTATATTTATACCTTCTTATTCAAATGTAAAAAAGCTATAATACCTGCCTTGTTCTTAACCTCTTACAATGATTAATAGAAAGAAAATGTCATTTGTGTGGCTATCCAAAAAGAAGGATTTCTTTAGTAGCATTCATTCAGAATTATTTCATATTAATGATTTCTTTTAAGAATATATAAGATATGTTCTCTTTACAGATTCAGAAAAGTAATAATACCTTCAAAATGAATCTTAAAACACAGTATGTAGTCTTTGAATCACCTTTATATTCACTATCTCATCACTGGATCTTTGAGCCCATACATGCTCATTTTTAGATAAATACACAGAAAAAGAACCTGAGAGCCAAATTATTTAAATGCCTTGTCGAAGCTTAGGTAGTAATTCCATGACAGAGCTAGGATTGGATCCAACTTCTATATTACTTTTTCCATGGATTCCCACTCCTCCATGTTGAAGGAACCTGAGGCATTGAGAATAGGCATGTGCTCTAAATCAGTAGGTAATCAGAGTTGCAGATCTCAAATTTCTCATGAGCTGGACAGAGTCTCTGAGATTATGTACAAAATATTGAAAAAATAATGATTTCTAATATATTTAACTATTGCCCCACCCATCCAATTGACCTGATAAAGAAATCAAGTTCACTTTTTTTGTTACTTCACATATGTGTTTAATTTTGTAAAGTGTAATTTGTATTAGTTTTGATTCTTTGTTTATAATAAGCCAAAAGCAGGAACTGTTTAGAAATTAAAGCTGTATAACTTTTAAAATGATTTTTCATTAACCTAAGTCATTTATCTTCTATTTATTTTAGGAATCATGTGGATCCTCTCAGCTCCATAAAACTAGTGTTTCTCCTGGAACTTCAAGGTCCCTGTCAGCTCCTCAAGACAATGATTTTTTATCTAGTATGTAAATTTTTCAGTCAGTATTACTTGCAAGTTTTCAGTTTTCTTTCAAGATCATATTCTAGCAAGCAGTCTTGGTTTGTATGGAACATGTCTTTCATTTGCATTTATAACTCAATTTTTAAAAGTGACAGTCTAAAGATGTGAAAATAGTAGTGGGATGTTAAACAAATTATTTAAGTATTAAAAGCATTATGTTAGACACTACAGAAAGATATTTTTAAAACTCTCTTATAAGAAACAGGAGAAATGTTTCTAAGTCACCATAATATTAGACAAAGAGCAATGTATTGTAAAAGATATAGGGATATAGAACTATGGTAGTATAGTGGAAGAGTAACATTTTTTACAAAGTACTGTCACAACAACCTTGTGAGGGAGATATTCCTCATTTTACAGATTCTTAAGATCAAGACTTCTGGATCACATAGTTAGTAGCTGGCAAATCCAAGATTCGAAGCCAGGTCTTTTTGATAAATATTTTCATGTCACTACTACACCATGTTATCATCATGAAGAAATTATTTCTGGCTGAAGGTTGGACCTATAGTTATAAAGGATGGGCATTCCAGGCAAAAGGAACAGCATAGAGGCAAAGAAGCAAGAAAACAGAGAACAGTGAGTAGTTGGGTTTAGCTGGTGAAGAGGGTTAATGAAAGGTGATAAAAGATCAGGAGGGTGGAGTCATATCATGATGAATTCTAATACTATGCTAAGCCATTCAGGCTCTTTTGCTTGGGTAGGGAGCAATTACTGCAAATTTTTGAGCAAGGGTGTGACATGATAAAATTTTTTGCTTTAGGAATATTTATCCTGGCTGGAATATGTAGGATATTTTGGAAGGGAAAAGGAGATTCAAGGTGGGGAGACCAGTTAGGAGACTATTGGTCTATTATCGTACTACAGATGAGAGATTATGAGACCTGCTCCAGAGTGTGAAGGAGAGAATAGTGTGAGAGATGTTACAGAGGACACACTTTTCACTTGCAGGAAGGAAGAGAGAAAACAAGATAAAGCTGAACAAGTTTAGCTGGAAGAACATTGGTGCTATTAACAGAAATAGGAGTTGAAACAGGTTTTAAAGTTAAGATGAATAATTAAGTTTTTAATTTTTTTTCTTTTTTAATTTGAGCTGTTGAAAATGTAAGGTTCACTGAAGACAGAAAATTTAATTACATGGATTTGGGAAGGGAGGTGACAATTGAGGCCCTGAGGTTGAATAAGTTTACCAAAGGAGAGTGTAAAAAGACACATCATATGTAAATTTAGAGGACACATTTGAAGTGCAGAAGGAGGAAGATGACACAGAAGAAAAAATACGGTACCACACGAAGAAGTAAAATTCTATGATTTATAATTTACATAAGACAGAAATATGGTAAAAACATTAAGCATAAACCTTTTTGTTCCAAAAAATATTTACTTGTGGAATTAGGTTTATGAACCAGCTTATGCAGTGAAAAATTAAGAGACACTGAATACTACCCTCTCTATGACCTGGATGTTCATATTTTAGCTAATAGGAGTAGCTAAGGAATATTCTACCCTTAATGAAAATGTTGTGTTTTATAGGAAAAACTCAAGACTTTTCTGTGATGCGTCAATGTCCAGTAAATCACAGTTGTGACAGTAACATTTCTGTGGCTCAAAGAGCAACATTCTGTGATCACAGGGCTGCTCCATGCTCTTTAGCAATAATAAATCCACTCTCAGCTGAGGGAAATTCAGGTAAATATGTACTATGAGACACTTTGTAAATGATGCCATTTATCTCACAACCATATGTTCAGTAGATCTGCTATATGATGTTTTATTTGTCTTTATTTCTTTAGTATGATATATACATACCATAAGTAGGAAAGCACTTCCAATCCCCGAAGACATGAGTGTTGATATGTAATAATAGGCCAAAGTGGTATTCCATGACCATCTATCTAGGGAGGGAGTGCTAAGAGGAGGTGTGACTTAATATGTTACTAAAGGTAAATATATTTTTGTTTATCAAATATGCAAGTATTCTTTATGTTTAAAAAAAAACCTGAGAAAAAGTGACATTTGCCCCCATGATTTATAGTGTATAAAAATGCAGTGCTTTTTCTTGGAGGGAAAGGGAAGAGATAACCCAAATATCTGAATGTTTCTTGAAAATAAATAGCATCCCTCAAAATACTGGTGTTCCATATGAGCACAATCATAGTAAAGTTAGGTTTTATGCCTTATTATTTTGTTTTTCATCTAATTTTACTCATAGCTATATATCTGTCCCCACCTTCTTACTTGTCATCCCTTGCTTTTCTACAGAGCGATTTCAGCCTGGTATAACCCAACAGTGGATCCAGAGTAAAAGGGAAGATATTGTGAACCAAATGACTGAAGCCTGCCTTAACCAATCTCTAGATGCCCTCCTGTCCAGGGATTTGATCATGAAGGAGGACTATGAACTCATTAGTACCAAACCTACAAGGACCTCAAAAGTCAGACAATTATTGGATACTAGTGACATCCAAGGAGAAGAATTTGCCAAAGTTATAGTACAAAAATTGAAAGATAACAAGCAAATGGGTCTTCAGCCTTACCCAGAAATACTTGTGGTTTCTCAATCTCCATCTTTAAATTTATTTCACAATAAAAGCCTATAAGTAACTCTTTTTCAAGAAGAAAAGTCAGTGCATAAAAGGGTATTTTATATTTCTTTTGCCTTGATAATGTTGTTTTTATGAGATTCATATGAATATTAGAAACTTTAATGAAATTTCTTCTTCAGATAAATATTAGTCTCCTTCCAAGACATTATAGTATTTTTAAAATTAATACAGTAGAAAGTTTGATTTTTGCTGCATAGTTCAATTCTTTTTGTCTCTGGTTAATTGAAGCTATTTTTTCAATGTAATAATTATATTTTTATTGTACAAAACAGTGTCTTCAGGTTTCATGTGTTTCTCATGTAAACCATTTTCACATATACTTTCTTTGTGGATTATTTATTGTTTAAGATGCTTGACTTTCTGAAGACTTAAATCAAAGAAACTTTTAAATATTATTTATTGAGTTCTTTAGAAAATTGTTTCAAAGATAAGCAATACAAAAGCAGAGGCCTGAGCTACCGGCCTCAGGAGGGAGCCGAGGGCAGTGCTTGGGGCAGCGGGTCACAGCGGCTGAAAGCGCGCGTGGGAAGCGGGGGCTCTAGAGGGGTCTCAGTCACCATGGAGGACCGGCACCCCAAAGAGGCCATGGAGCAGCAGGATTCGTCCAAGGAGAGACGTCCCCAAAGTCCGGGAGGTGACATCTGCCACTTGGGGGCCCTGCAGTGCACCCGCTGCCTCATCACCTTCGCAGACTCCAAGTTCCAGGAGCGTCACATGAAGCGGGAGCACCCAGCGGACTTCGTGGCCCAGAAGCTGCAGGGGGTCCTCTTCATCTGCTTCACGTGCGCCCGCTCCTTCCCCTCCTCCAAGGCCCTGATCACCCACCAGCGCAGCCACGGTCCAGCGGCCAGGCCCTCCCAGCCGGCTGTGCCCACCACCACCCCACCCACCTTCCCCTGTCCTGACTGTGGCAAGACCTTTGGGCAGGCCGCTTCTCTGAGGCGGCATCGCCAGGCGCACGAGGCCCACCCCCTTCCTGGCCCCTTCGCCTGCACTGAGTGCGGGCAGGACTTTGCCCAGGAAGCAGGGCTGCATCAGCACTACATCCGGCATGCCCGGGGGGAGCTCTGAGTGTTGGTCCAGCCCTCCCTAGGGCAATGGAAGCTCTGTGGCTGGTGGGACCCCCGTCTGATATGGGATGGGAGCCTTGGAGGGATTTACTTTCCTCCCTAGAAAGGCAAAGGACTCCTGATCAATAGGACCCAGAAGATGCTCATTTAGAGCGTCCGTCTTTGGAAGAAACAAAAGCCTTCAGGGAAACAGTAAAATCAAACAATAGTGAGATCTTTTGTTTAAAAAAATGAAATCAACAAGAAAGAGGGAAATTTGTTATTTGTATCTTCCTCGTTCCCAATTAAATAGTTTGAAATCACAAAAAAAAAAAAAAAAGATAAGCAATACAAAGTGTATAAAGAAAAAATCCTTCAACATGTGTTTCTACTTCTATTTCTAGCCTCAACTAACAACCAAGGTAACAACCAAAGTTAACAGCATGATGTGTATCGTTCTATCCCTTTCTTCCTGCTCATATTTAAAGTATATGCCCGGGGGGGACCTTCAAGATGGTGGAGGAGTAAGACGTGGAGATCACCTTCCTCCCCACAAATACATCAAAAATACATCTACATGTGGAACAACTCCTGCAGAACACCTACTGAACACTGGCGGAAGACCTCAGACTTCCCAAAAGGCAAGAAACTCCCCACGTACCTGGGTAGGGAAAAAGGAAAAACAGATACAAAAGAATAGGGAGGGGACCTGCCCCTCTGAGAGGGAGCTGTGAAGGAGGAAAAGTTTCCACACACTAGGAAGCCCCTTCACTGGCGGAGATGGGGGGTGGGCAGTGGGGAAGCTTCAGGGCCATGGAAGAGAGCACAGCAGCAGGGGTCCGAGGGCAAAGTGGAGATATTCCCACACAGAGGATCAGTGCCTACCAGCACTCACCAGCCAGAGAGGCTTGTCTGCTCACCCGCTGGGGCAGGTGGGGGCTGGGAGCTGAGGCTCAGGCTTTGGAGGTCAGATCCCGGGGAGAAGACTGGGGTTGCTTGTGTGAACACAGCCTGAAGGGGGCTAGTGATCCACAACTATCTGGGAGGGAGTCCGGGAAAAAGTCTGGACCTGCCTAAGAGGCAAGAGACCATTGTTTCAGGGTGTGCGAGGAGAGGGGATTCAGAGCACCGTCTAAATGAGCTCCAGAGACAGGCATGAACCACAGCTACCAGTGTGGACACCAAAGGCGGGCATGAGACACTAAGGTTGCTGCTGCAGCCACCAAGAAGCCTGTGTGCAAGCAGAGGTCACCATCCACACCTCCTCTCCCGGAGCCTATGCAGCCCGCCACTGACAGGGTCCCGTGATCCAGGGACAACTTCCCCAGGAGAACACACAGCGCGCCTCAGGCTGTTGCAACCTGACAGTCAGGCTCGCCCCGCATTCCGTACCCATCCCTCCCTCCCGGCCTGAGTGAGCCAGAGCCCCCTAATCAGCTGCTCCTTTAACCCCGCCCTATCTGGGCAGGGAACAGACACCCTCAGGTGACCTACATGCAGAGGCGGGGCCAAATCCAAAGCTGAACCTCAGGAGCTGTGCAAACAAAGAAGAGAAAAGGAAATCTGTCCCAGCAGCCTCAGGAGCAGTGGATTAAATCTCCACAATCAACTTGAATGCCCTGCATCTGTGGAATACCTCAACAGACAACAAATCATCCCAAAATTGTGGCGGTAGACTTTGGGAGCAACTGTAGATGTGGTGTTTGCTTTCTGCATCTAATTTGTTTCTGGTTTTATGTTTATTTTAGTTTAGTAGTTAGAGCTTATTATCATTGGTAGATTTGTTTATTGATTTGGCTGCTCTCTTCTTTTTTTTTTATATGTATTTTTTCCTTTTTCTCTTTTTGTGAGTGTGTATGTGTATGCTTCTTTGTGTGATTTTGTCTGTATACCTTTACTTTTACCATTTGTCCTAGAATTCTGTCTGTCCATTTTTTTGGTTTTTTTGTTTTGTTTCTTTTTTTCGGATAGTTTTTAGGCTTTTAGCATTGGTGGATTTGCTTTTGGTTTGCTTGTCCCTTTTTTTAGTACTTTTTTTTTTTTATTTAAAAAAATTGTTTTTTAATTTTTTCTAATTATTTTATTTTACTTTATTTTATTTTTTTCTTTCTTTCTTTTTTATTCTCCCTTTTCTTCTGAGTCAAGTGGCTGACAGGGTCTTGGTCCTCTGGCCGGGTGTCAGGCCTGAGCCTCTGAGCTGGGAGAGCCGAGTTCAGGACATTGGTCCACCAGAGGCCTCCCACCCCCACGTCATATGAAATGGTGAAAGCTCTCACAGAGCTCTCCATCGCAATGCTAAGACCCAGCTCGACTCAACAACCAGCAAGCTACAGTGCTGCACACCCTATGCCAAACAACTAGCAAGACAAGAACACAAGCACCCATTAGCAGAGAGGCTGCCTAAAATCATAGTTCACAGACATCCCAAAACACACCACTGGACGCAGTCCTGCCCACCAAAGACAAGATCCAGTCTCATCCACTAGAACACAGGCACTAGTCCTCTCCACCAGGAAGCCTACACAACCCACTGAACCAACCTTAGCCACTGGGAGAAGAAACAAAAGCAATGGAAACTACGAACCTGCAGCCTGTGAAAAGGAGGCCCCAAACACAGTAAGTTAAGCAAAATGAGAAGACAGAGAAATACACAGCAGATGAAGGAGCAAGGTAAAAACACACCAGACCAAACAACTGAAGAGGAAACGGGCAGCCTACTTGAAAAAGAATTCAGAATAATGATAGTAAAGGTGATCCAAAATCTTGGAAATAGAATGGAGAAAATACAAGAAACGTTTAACAAGGACCTAGAAGAACTAAAGAGCAAACAAACACTGATGAACAAAAACAAAATTAAAAATTCTCTAGAAGGAATCAATAGCAGAATAACTGAGGCAGAAGAACAGACAAGTGACCTGGAAGATAAAATAGTGGAAATAACTACCGCAGAGCAGAATAAAAAAAGAATAAAAAGAATTGAGGACAGTCTCAGAGACCTCTGGGACAACATTAGACACACTAACATCCGAATTATAGGGATCCCAGAAGAAGAAAAAGATTAAAAAAGGGATTGAGAAAATATTTGAAGAGATTATAGTTGAAAACTTCCCTAATGTGGGAAAGGAAATAGTCAATCAAGTCCAGGAAGTACAGTGACTCCCATACAGGATAAATCCAAGGAGAAACACTCCAAGACACATAATAATCAAACTATCAAAAATTAAAAAGGACAAATTTTAAAAGCAGCAAGGGAAAAGCAACAAATAACATACAAGAGAATCTCCATAAGACTAACAGTTTATCTTTCAGCAGAAACTCTGCAAGCCAGAAGGGAGTGGCAGGACATATTTAAAGTGATGAAAGGGAAAAACCTACACCCAAGATTACTCTACCCAGCAAGGATCTCACTCAGATTCAACAGAGAAATTAACACCCTTACAGACAAAAGCTAAGAGAATTCAGCACCACCGAACCAGCTTTACAACAAATGCTAAAGGAACTTCTCTAGGCAGGAAACACAAAGAAGGAAAAGACCTACAATAACAAACCCAAAACAATTAAGAAAATGGTTATAGGAACATACATATCAATAACTACCTTAAATGTAAATGAATTAAATGCTCCAAACAAAAGACATAGACTGGCTGAAAGGATACAAAAAGACCCGTATATAGGCTAGCTACAAAAACGGAGCTGGAGGAAACAGGCTCCCTGACTTCAGACTATATTACAAAGCTACAGTAATCAAGACAGTTTGGTACTGGCACAAAAACAAGAAAGATCAATGGAACAGGATAGAAAGCCCAGAGATAAACCCACACACATATGGTCACCTTATCTTCGATAAAGGAGGCAAGCATATACAATGGAGAAAAGACAGCCTCTTCAGTAAGTGGTGCTGGGAAAACTGGACAGCTACATGTAAAAGAATGAAATCAGAACACTTCCTAACACCATACATAAATATAAACTCAAAATGGATCAAAGTCATAAATGTAAGGCCAGACACTAAAAAACTCTTAGAGGAAAACATAGGCAGAACACTCTATGACATAAATCACAGCAAGATCCTTTTTGACCCACGTCCTAGAGAAATGGAAATAAAAACAATATTAAATGGAACGTAATGAAACTTGAAAGGTTTAGCACAGCAAATAAAACCATAAAAAAGATGAAAAGACAATCCTCAGAATGGGAAAAAATATTTGCAAACAAAGCAACTGACAAAGGGTTAATCTCCAAAATATACACGCAGCTCATGCAGCTCAATATCAAAAAAACAACCCAATCCAAAAATAGAAGACTTAAATAGACATTTCTCCAAAGAAGATATACAGATTGCCAACAAACACATGAAAGGATGCTCAACATCACTAATCATTAGAGACACGCAAATCAAAACTATAATGAGGTATCACCTCACACCAATCAGAATGGCCATCATCAAAAAATCTACAAACAGTAAATGCTGGAGAGGGTGTGGAGAAATGGGAACCCTCTTGCACTGTTCATGGGAATGTAAATTCATACAGCCACGATGGAGAGCTGTATGGAGGTTCCTTTAAAAACTAAAAATAGAACTACCATATGACCCAGCAATCCCACTACTGGGTATAAACCCTGAGAAAACCATAATTCAAAAAGAGTCATGTACCACAATGTTCATTGCATCACTATATACAATAGCCAGCACATGGAAGCAAACTAAGTGTCCATCAACAGATGAGTGGATAAAGAAGATGTGACACATATATACAATGGAATATTACTCAGCCATAAAAAGAAATGAAATTGAGTTATTTGCAGTGTGGTGGGTGGACCTAGAGACTGTCATACAGAGTGAAGTAAGTCAGAAAGAGAAAATAAATACCGTACGCTAACACATATATGAAATCTAAAAAAAAAAGGGGGGGGGGGGTTCTGAAAAACCTAGGGGAAGACAGGAATAAAGACACAGATGTAGAGAATGGACTTGAGGACATGGGAGAGTGAAGGGTAAGCTGGGACAAAGTGAGAGAGTGGCATGGGCTTATATATACTCACAAATGTAAAATAGCTAGTGGGCAGCAGCCACATGGCACAGGGAGATCAGCTCGGTGCTTTGTGTCCACCTAGAGGGGTGAGATAGGGAGAGTGGGAAGGAGACGCAAGTGGGAGGAGAAATCCAGATAATTGTATATATATATAGCTGATTCACTTTGTTATACAGCAGAAACTAACACACCATTGTAAAACAATTATTCTCCAATAAAGATTTTAAAAAGAAAAAAAAAAAATCCTATGATAAACCATAATGGAAAAGAATATTTAAAAAAGAGAATGTATATATATGTATGACTGAGTCACTTTACTGTGCAGCAGAAATGAACACAACATTGTAAATCAACTATACTTCAATTTTTTTTAATTAAGGTTAATAAATAAATAAATATATGCCCATTTGGGTATGGATCTTTTCTAATATTATCATCCTTATAACACATCATACTGCAACCTGATTTTTGTGCTTAATAGTACATCATGTGCAGCCTTCCAGATCACATATAAGCTTAACTCATTCATTTTCATTGCCACATAATATTATCAGGGATGCCTTTTTCATTTTCTTAACTCTTTCACACCAGTAATATACAGTGTGAGTTCTTTTTTTGTTTAGTGTGTTATGTCACTAATGTGAAAACTTACAAGCAGTAATAGCCCTTTTCTGAAAATGTTTATTAGCAGTGTCAGCAAAAAGTGTGATACAAGATAAATTTGAAAGTACAAGTTTTCAAGTTGGGATATACAGTATGACCCACAGTTTGAAAAAAGAAAAAATGAGTAAACTAACTAGATGGCATTGAGGCAATTAAATATTTTATTAAAATAAGTATTTTAATCTCCATTTTGGAGCTGGACCTGTGGTGCCTCATTACTGTGTCTCTGAGAAATATGGAAATTACTAGGGAAAGTTGGAAACTAAGCATATGAATTATCTTTTATTATATCTTATTTTTTTAAGTGTTTGGATAAAGATTATTTTGGGAAATGGGAGGAAAAATCTTTTGGAGGCTTTACCCGTTTCTCTATACAACTTTTTAAGTATTTTGAATCTTGATGGTTTCAAATTGACTTTTATCATTTGATGATGTGGTACCTGGATTGATAAAGTGAACTTTGCCCTTTTTTTTTTTTTTTTCATTTTCTGCGTAGATCTAAAAACTCAAGATTTCCAATCAGTCTGTATGCTTATGGCTCCATGCATACCAACCACTTTCTTCCATAACTTAGGGAGGCACAGATGCAGTCATCCATCATTGCAGCTCTGCAAACTTTTTCTGCACAAATAACAACAATGTACAATGAAGAAGATGATGACAAGGATCAAGGTGAATCTACAATGAGCTCTCAGCCATTAGTAGAATTGTTACAGTCTCAGCAACCAATGTTCATTATACCAGTAATTGATAACACAGTGATGTTTAGGGGAAGGTGCAACAAGGTATTCTGAGTATGACCTGTCAGTATAGAACAGGGCCTGGCGTAGACACTTTCTAAATATCTCTTTAATGAATGGTTCAGTGGAATGAAAGCAGGAGAAGGGAGGAGGAAGATGTTTCCTTGAAATCACATTTCCCAGGATGTAATGTGAATACAGCTGGTAGTAAATGGGATTGTTTTAGGTAGTACCCAGACAAACAGCACTAAATTAACATTTGAGTCACAGAGGAATTTCTTTGTAATTCTTTATCGAGTCATCTAGTTAAGTAAAGCAGAATGTTACAGTTGTGCTATCATCCTTTATTGTTAACAAAAAGAGACTAGGCTTCAGGAAAAATAGTAGGAATTTTTATAATTTTAAAAATCATATTTCATTTGAAAATTACATATAACAAGTGGTACTGGTTTTCTACTTATATAAAATTTTCATTTTATAATATTTAAATAAAAAAATATGAAGTACTAAATTATAGGTGGTATACATGAATGTGAACAATAGAATTAATAAGAAAATGACTAAGATTCAATCACTCTAAGAAGGGGCCTAAAATTTTATAATAATCTACTTTTTAACTAGATAGTAATAGGTAATGCTAATGCATTCTTTGCACTGTATGTTAAGGCAGTGCTACGCAGAGTAGTCCACAGAGCAGCTGCATTAGCATCACCTGGAGCTTGTTAGAAATGCAAACTCATGGCCCCTAACAGACCTTTTGAATCAATCTCTGGTAGTGAGTCCAGGAATCTGTTTTAACAAACTCTCCAGGCCATTATGCATGCTATAGTTTGAGACCCTCTGTTTTAAGAAACACATAGAGGAGGGGATCAAGATGGCAGAGTAGAGTGATATGGAACTTGCCTCCTCCCCCAAATACATCAAAAATACATCTACATGTGGAACAATTCTCGCAGAATACCTACTGAAAGCTTGCAGAAAATCTCATACAACCTAAGCTACAAGTAAGACTGCCACATAACCAGGCAGAATGAAGGGAAAAGGGAGAAGAGGACTCAAGATGAGACCTGCACGCCTGGGAGGGAACTGTGAAAGAAGAAAGATTCCCTCACCCTGGGAACCTCCTTCACTGGCTGGGAAGTCTGGTAGGACAGATAGGGAGCTTCAGAAGCTCAAGAGGAGAGTGCAGAGCTGGCTTACAGCCCTGCAAGATAAAGAGAGACCAGCACAGACAGTCCGTGACACATCGCCACACTTCCCTGCCCCAGAGGCGCACCTGCTGACGTGCACAGCTACTCAGTGCTGATATTCAGGCTTCAGCAGACAGATCCAGGGAGGGGACTCAGTTTGGCTGCACAGAAACAGCCTAAGGGCCTGGAGTGTGGCCCAGCTGCAACCTGGGTTGTGCACAGGACAGAGCATAGGTCTGCTATAGGAGCCCCATTGTCAACACAGGAAGGGAGGGGTGGGGCGTGGGTTCACCATAGCAGCCTCATTATCAGCTTGCTCACAGTGAAGCGGGGTGCCAGTCACAGCAGGTTTTGTCAACTTTGTGGGTGTGAACACATGGAGGCAGACTGAAATCTGAGCCGATTACTGGCACTCCCACAGTGGGCACAGGGACCAGCTTCTGCAGGTTTTCATGCCAGTGGCTCTGTGAGTGCACATGCCTGCCTAAAGGACCTCCAAGCCAATTACTGGCACTCCCCCAGTGGAGGTGGCCACGGACAACAGTGCCAGCAATGGTGATCTTTGTTGGCGTGCACACCAGGTGGCAGGCGGCATCACAGAGTCACACTTACTAGCAAACAGCTCCTGGAGAGAACACACAGCAGCTCCTTTCCCAGAGGGAGCCCTCCAGTCCTGTCTACATCACACCACAGCTTAGAACTCTATCTGGAGGCTTCTACTCCAACAACTGGGGAGACTGTGACAACCACAAAGCAAAGAGGAGGCCCTGCGCTACATCCATTGCAGGCACTGGTCACCATGGCACCAGTCACACCTTCTATCAACGGGACAAGGGCCAGCACACCCTGAGGAAAGATGTGGCAAGCATCCACGCTAAAAACAGACCTCACACCAAAATATTGGACTCATACAGTCTACAGAGGTTGCTCCCACATAAAAACAGCCCTTCAAGACCATAGTAGATAACTGTTTCTCTTAAATTCATAGAGTCAGAGCAATATAAGTAAAATGAAGAAGCAGAGGAACTACTCCCAATTAAAAGAACAAGAGAAATCCTCTGAAAGAACAAACAGTGAAACAGACCTCTCCAGTCTACGAGACCCCAAGTTCAAATAGGTGGTAATAAAAATGCTGAAGGAATTAAGAAAAGACTATCAATAGAAATGCAGATCACTGTAACAAGGAGTTAGAAACTTTAAAGAGGAACTAATCAAAATTAAACAACTCAATTGCTGAGATGAAAACTGAGCTGAAGGCAATAAATAGCAAACTAAATAATGCAGAAGAATGAGTAAGTGATCTGGAAGATAGGCTAAGGGAAATCATCAAATCAGAATAGCAGGCAGAAAGACAAATTTTAAAAATGAAAGCAACATATGAGATCTATGGGATAAGTAAAACACGTCAACCTACACATAATAGGAATCCCAGAAGGAGAAGAGAGAGAAAAGGGGATCAAAACTGTATTTGAAGAAATTATGGCTGAAAACTTCTCAAACCTAAAAAAGGAAACAGATATTCAGGTACAGAAAGCACAGAGGGTCCCAAACAAGATGAACCCAAACAGATCTACTCTAAGACATATCATAATTAAAATGGCAAAAGTTAAAGATGAAAAAGAGGATTCTGAAGGCAGCAAGGGAAAAACAAAGAGTCAGTTACAAGGGAGCCCCCATAAGGCTATCAGCTGATTTCTCTCCAGAAACTTGGTAGGCCAAAAGGGAGTGGCAAAATATATTCAAAGTCTTGAAAGGGAAAAATCTGCAACCTAGAATACTGTACTCTATCCAGCAAGATTATCATTTAGGATAGAAGGAGACACAAAGAATTTCTCAGAGAGGCAAAAACTTAAAGAATAAAGCAATACTAAACCTATCCTAAAGGAAATATTGAATGGTCTTCTCTAAATAGAAAAAAGCAAGAATCTATAGGAAAGGGGAAAATCTCCACAATTCATCAAAAAATAAAATACCTAAGAATAAACCTAACCAAGGAGGTGAAAGGCTTATACACTGAGAACTATAAAACATTGATAAAGGAAATTAAAGATGATTCAAGCAAATGGAAAGATATACCATGTTCTTGGATTGGAAGAATTAATATAGTTTAAATGGCCATACCACCCAAAGCAATATACAGATTTAATGTGATCTCTATCAAATTACCCATGACATTTTTCACAGAACTAGAACAAATTATCCTAGAACTTAGATGGAACCACAAAAGACCCAGAATTGCAAAAGTAATTTTGAGGAAAAAGAACAAAGCTGAAAGCATAACCTTTCCAGATGTCAAACAATACTACAAAACTACAGTAATCAAAACAGCATGGTATTGGCACAAAAACAGACATATGGGTCAATGGAACAGAATAGAGAGCCCAGAAATAAACACACACACCTACAGTCAGTTAATATTTGACAAAAGAGGCAAGAATACACAATGAAGAAAAGACAGTCTCTGCAGCAAGTGGTGTTGGGAAAGCTGGACAGCCACATGTAAATCAATGAAGTAAGAGCACTCCCTCAAACCATATACAAAAATAAACTCAAAATGGCTTAAAGACTTAAATATAAGACATGACACTGTAAAACTCCTAGAAGAGAACATAGGCAAAACATTCTCTGACATAAATTGTAGCAATATTTTCTTAGGTCAGTCTCCCAAAGCAAAATAAATAAAAGCAAAAATAAACAAATGGGACTTAATCAAACTTACAAGCTTTTGCACAGCAAAGGAAACCATAAACAAAATGAAGAGAAAGCCTATGGATTGGGAGAAAATATTTGCAAATTGTGTGACTGACAAGGGCTTAATTTCCAATATATGCAAACAGCTCATATGACTCAATAAAAAAAAACAAACAACCCAATCAAAAAATGGGCAGAAGACCTAAATAGACATTTCTCCAAAGAAGATGTACAGATGCCCATCAGGCACATGAAAAGAAGCACAACATCACTAATTACTAAAGAAATGCAAATCAAGACTACAATGAGGTACCACCTCACACAGGTCAGAATGGCCATCATCAAAAAGTCTACAAATAATAAATGCTGGAGAGGGTGTGGAAAAAAAGAGAACCCTCCTACACTGTTGGTGGGAATGTAAATTGGTGTAGCCACTATGGAAAACAGTATGGAGGTTCCTTAAAAAACTAAAAATAGAGTTACATATGATCCAGCAATCCCACTCCTGGGCATATATCTGGAAAAGACAAGAACTCTAAATCAAAAAGTTACATACACCCCAATGTTCATAGCAGCACTATTTACAATAGCCAAGACATGGAAACAACTTAAGTGTCCATCAACAGATGAGTGGATAAAGAAGATGTGGCATATATATGGTGAAATATTACTCATAAAAAAGAATGAAATAATGCCATTTGCAGCAACATGGATGGACCTAGGGATTATCATATTAAGTGAAGTAAATCAGACAGAAAAGATAAATAATAGTATATGATAGCACTTATAAGTGGAATCTAAAAAATAGTGCAAATGAACTTATTTACAAAACAGAAACAGACTCACAGACATAGAAAACAAATTTATGGTTACCAAAGGGGAAGTGGAGGAGAGATAAATTAGGAGTATGGGATTAACAGACACACAATACCATATATAAAATAAACAACAAGGATTTACTGTATAGCACAGGGAACTATATTCAATATCTTGTAATAACCTATAATGGAAAATAATCAAAAACACATATATATATAAATATATATATATATAACTGAATCACTTTGCTGTACACCTGAAAATAACACAATATTGTAGATCAACTATACTTCAATAGAAAGAAATTTTTAAAAAGAAACAGGATAGAATTGTGCATAAAATAATTTCTCTTTGGTTCACAGATCTGTTTTCCTTATGTCTGATTGCCACACTTGTCTTCAGAATGTATTCTCAGAACTGAGGTTTAATTTAAAATTTTTACTATTTTTTCATCCAACTTGAATTCCTAAAACAATTTTAGTTATATTTTGCATTTTGGAAAGATCACTTCACGTTAAACATGATAATCAGATCAGTGGATTAGAATCTGCAACTCAGCTCTTTAAGGAAGAACTTCAGAAGGGACAAACGAATTATGACAGTAGAAAAACAGAGCTGATGTGGGACAAGACAAAATGCAAGACTAAATTATGCTGAAAGTTATACTAAAGAAATTGACATAATTATGAAAGACTAAGGTGTTGCATCAGCAGTACCAAGCAGTAGGGGGTGGTTTGTATTTCCCTCCTTTGTCATTAATCCTCTGCCCACCCTCAGCCCCCTCAGTCAAATACTTAATTTCCTAATTTATGAAGAAAAATTAGGACCAATTAGGAGAACAGGAGAATCAGAAAACTTCCATGTTTATCCATTCTCACAAGCAACTCATTAGTTTCAGAAATGTGTTTCTTCTCTAAAATTGCACTTCCCATCTTTCATAGAGCCTACTTCCCAAACTACCTCCTGTCATTTCTCTCACTCTCCACTGGACCTTTTTTTTTTTTTTCCCCAAAACCCGGATTTTCCTTAAAAATAAAATTCCTGGAGGAGAGAAGATGGCGGAAGAGTAAGACGCGGAGATCACCTTCCTTCCCACAGATACAGTAGAAATACATCTACACGTGGAACTGCTCCTACAGAACACCCACTGAACGCTGGCAGAAAACGTCAGACCTCCCAAAAGGCAAGAAACTCCCCCCGTACTTGGGTAGGGCAAAAGAAAAAAGAAATAACAGAGACAAAAGAATAGGGACGGCACCTGCACCAGTGGGAGGGAGCTGTGAAGGAGGAAAGATTTCCACGCACTAGGAGCCCCTTCGCGGGCAGAGACTGCAGGTGGCAGAGGGGGGAAGCTTCGGAGCCACGGAGGAGAGCGCAGCCACAGAGGTGCGGAGGGCAAAGCGGAGAGATTCCCGCACTTCCCGCACGGAGGCTCGGCGCTGACCAGCACTCACCAGCCCGAGAGGCTTGTCTGCTCAGCCGCCGGGGTGGGCGGGGCTGGGAGCTGAGGCTCGGGCTTTGGTCGCAGGGAGAGGACTGGGGTTGGCGGCGTGAACACAGCCTGAAGGGATTAGTGCACCACAGCTAGCCGGGAGGGAGTCCGGGAAAAAGTCTGCAGCTGCCGAAGAGGCAAGAGACTTTTTCTTCCCTGTTTCCTGGTGCGCGAGGAGAGGGGATTCAGAGCGCCGCCTAAACGAACTTCAGAGACGGGCGCGAGCTGCAGCTAACAGCGCGGATCCCATAGCAACAGGGGCGCAGAGGGAAAAACGGAGAGACTCCCGCACAGAGGCTCGGCGCCGAGCAGCGCTCACCAGCCCGAGAGGCTTGTCTGCTCCCCCGCCGGGGCGGGCGGGGCTGGGAGCGGAGGCTCGGGCTTCGGTCGGATCGCAGGGAGAGGACTGGGGTTGGCGGCGTGAACACAGCCTGAAGGGGTTAGCGCACCACAGCTGGCTGGGAGGGAGACCGGGAAAAAGTCTGCAGCTGCCGAAGAGGCAAGAGAGTTTTTCTTGCCTCTTTGTTTCGCGGCGCGCAAGGAGAGGGGATTCAGAGCGCCGCCTAAATGAACTCCAGAAACAGGCGCGAGCCGCAGCTATCAGCGCGGACCCCAGAGACGGGCGTGAGACGCTGGGGCTGCTGCTGCCGCCTCCAAGAAGCCTGTGTGCGAGCACAGGTCACTCTCCACACCGCCCCTCCCGGGAGCCCGTGCAGCCCGCCACTGCCAGGGTCCCGTGATCCAGGGACAACATCCCCCGGGAGAACGCACTGCGCGCCTCAGGCTGCTGCAACGACACGCCGGCCTCTGACGCCGCAGGCTCGCCCCGCCTCCTCTGTACCCCCCCCTCCCCGCGGCTTGGGTGAGCCAGAGTCCCCGAAGCAGCTGCTCCTTTAACCCCGTCCTGTCTGGGCGGGGAACAGACGCCCTCAGGCGACCTACACGCAGAGGCGGGTCCAAATCCAAAGCTGATCCCCAGGAGCTGTGCGAACAGAGAAGAGGAGGGGAAATCTGTCCCAGCAGCCTCAGAAGAAGCGGATTAAAACTCCACAAACAACTTGATGTGCCTGCATCTGTTGAATACCTGAATAGACAACGAATCATCCCAAATTCAGGAGGTGGACTTTGGGAGCAGGATATATTAATTTTTCCCCTTTTCCTTTTTTTTTTGTGAGTGTATATGTATATGCTTCTGGGGGAGATTTTGTCTGTATAGCTTTGCTTTACAATAGCTTTATTTTACTTCACTATATTATAGCTTCTTTCTTTCTTTCCTTTCTTTCTTTCTTTCTTTCTTTCCTTCCTTCCTTCCTTCCTTCCTTCCTTCCTTCCTTCCTTTCTTTCTTTCTTTCTATTTTTTCTCCCTTTTATTCTGAGCCGTGTGGACGAAAGGCTCTTGGTGCTTCAGCCAGGCATCAGGGCCGTACCTCGGAGGTGGGAGAGCCAACTTCAGGACACTGGTCCACAAGAGACCTCCCAGCTCCACGTAATACCAAACGGCAAAAATCTCTCAGAGATCTCCATCTCAACATCAAGACCCAGCATCACTCAATGACCAGCAAGCTACAGTGCTGAACACCCTATGCCAAACAACTAGCAAGACAGGAACACAGCCTCATCCATTAGCAGAGAGGCTGCCTAAAATCATAATAAGGCCACAGACAACCCAAAATACACCACCAGATGTGGACGTGCCCACCAGAAAGACAAGATCCAGCCTCATCCACCAGAGCTCAGGCACTAGTTCCCTCCACCAGGAAGTCTACACAACCCACTGAACCAACCTTAGCCACTGGGGACAGATACCAAAAACAACGGGAACTACAAACCTGCAACTTGTGATAAGGAGACCCCAAACACAGTAAGATAAGCAAAATGAGACGACAGAAAAACACACAGCAGATGAAGGAGCAGGGTCAAAACACACTAGACTTAACAAATGAAGAGGAAATAGGTAGTCTACCTGAAAAAGAATTCAGAATAATGATAGTAAGGATGATCCAAAATCTTGGAAATAGAATAGACAAAATGCAAGAAGCATTTAACAAGGACGTAGAAGAACTAAAGAGGAATCAAGCAATGATGAAAAACACAATAAATGAAATTAAAAATACTCTAGATGGGATCAATAGCAGAATAACTGAGGCAGAAGAAAGGATAAGTGACCTGGAAGATAAAATGGTGGAAATAACTACTGCAGAGCAGGATAAAGAAAAAAGAATGAAAAGAACTGAGGACAGTCTCAGAGACCTCTGGGACAGCATTAAACGCACCAACATTCGAATTATAGGGGTCCCAGAAGAAGAAGAGAAAAAGAAAGGGACTGAGAAAATATTTGAAGAGATTATAGTTGAAAACTTCCCTAATATGGGAAAGGAAATAGTTAATCAAGTCCTGGAAGCACAGAGAGTCCCATACAGGATAAACCCAAGGAGAAACACGCCAAGACACATATTAATCAAACTGTCAAAAATTAAATATAAGGAAAACATATTAAAGGCAGCAAGGGAAAAAAAACAAATAACACACAAGGGAATCCCCATAAGGTTAACATCTGATCTTTCAGCAGAAACTCTGCAAGCCAGAAGGGAGTGGCAGGATATACTTAAAGTCATGAAGGAGAAGAACCTACAACCAAGACTACTCTACCCAGCAAGGATCTCATTCAAATGTGATGGAGAAATTAAAACCTTTACAGACAAGCAAAAGCTGAGAGAGTTCAGCACTACCAAACCAGCTTTACAACAAATGCTAAAGGAACTTCTCTAGGCAAGAAACACAAGAGAAGGAAAACACCTACAATAACAAACCCAAAACATTTAAGAAAATGGGAATAGGAACATACATATCGATAATTACCTTAAACGTGAATGGATTAAATGCTCCCCCCAAAAGACACAGGCTGGCTGAATGGATACAAAAACAAGACCCATATATATGCTGTCTACAAGAGACCCACTTCAGACCTAGAGACACATACAGACTGAAAGTGAGGGGATGGAAAAAGATATTCCATGCAAATGGAAATCAAAAGAAAGCTGGAGTAGCAATTCTCATATCAGACAAAATAGACTTTAAAATAAAGACTATTACAAGAGACAAAGAAGGACACTATATAATGATCAAGGGATCGATCCAAGAGGAAGGTATAACAATTGTAAATATTTATGCACCCAACATAGGAGCACCTCAATACATAAGGCAAGTACTAACAGCCATAAAAGGGGAAATCGACAGCAACACAATCATAGTAGGGGACTTTAACACCCCACTTTCACCAATGGACAGATCATCCAAAATGAAAATAAATAAGGAAACACAAGCTTTAAATGATACATTAAACAAGATGGACTTAATTGATATTTATAGGACATTCCACCCAAAAACAACAGAATACACATTTTTCTCAAGTGCTCATGGAACATTCTCCAGGATAGATCATATCTTGGGTCACAAATCAAACCTTGGTAAATTTAAGAAAATTGAAATCGTATCAAGTATCTTTTCCGACCACAACGCTATGAGACTAGATATCTATTACAGGAAAAGATCTGTAAAAAATACAAACACATGGAGGCTACACAATACATTACTTAATAATGAAGTGATTACTGAAGAAATCAAAGGGGAAATCAAAAAATACCTAGAAATAAATGACAATGGAGATACGACGACCCAAAACCTATGGGACGCAGCAAAAGCAGTGCTAAGAGGGAAGTTTATAGCAATACAAGCCTACCTCAAGAAACAGGAAACATCTCGAATAAACAACCTAACCTTGCACCTAAAGCAATTAGAGAAAGAAGAACAAAAAAACCCCAAAGCCAGCAGAAGGAAAGAAATTATAAAGATCAGGTCAGAAATAAATGAAAAAGAAATGAAGGAAACAATAGCAAAAATCAATGAAACTAAAAGCTGGTTCTTTGAGAAGATAAACAAAATTGATAAACCATTAGCCAGACTCATCAAGAGAAAAAGGGAGAAGACTCAGATCAATAGAATTAGAAATGAAAAAGGAGAAATAACCACTGACACTGCAGAAATACAAAAGATCATGAGAGATTACTACAAGCAACTCTATGCCAATAAAATGGACAACCTGGAAGAAATGGACAGATTCTTAGAAATGCACAAACTGCCGAGACTGAACCAGGAAGAAATAGAAAATATGAACAGACCAATCACAAGCACTGAAATTGAAACTGTGATTAAAAACCTTGCAACAAACAAAAGCCCAGGACCAGATGGCTTCACAGGTGAATTCTATCAAACATTTAGAGAAGAGCTAACACCTATCCTTCTCAAACTCTTCCAAAATATTGCAGAGGGAGGAACACTCCCAAACTCATTCTACGAGGCCACCATCACCCTGATACCAAAACCAGACAAAGATGTCACAAAGAAAGAAAACTACAGGCCAATATCCCTGATGAACATAGATGCAAAAATCCTCAACAAAATACTCGCAAACAGAATCCAACAGCACATTAAAAGGATCATACACCATGATCAAGTGGGGTTTATCCCAGGAATGCAAGGATTCTTCAATATACGCAAATCAATCAATGTGATACACCATATTAACAAATTGAAGGAGAAAAACCATATGATCATCTCAATAGATGCAGAGAAAGCTTTCGACAAAATTCAACACCCATTTATGATAAAAGCCCTGCAGAAAGTAGGCATAGAGGGAACTTTCCTCAACATAATAAAGGCCATATATGACAAACCCACAGCCAACATTGTCCTCAATGGTGAAAAACTGAAACCATTTCCACTAAGATCAGGAACAAGACAAGGTTGCCCACTCTCACCACTATTATTCAACATAGTTTTGGAAGTGTTAGCCACAGCAATCAGAGAAGAGAAAGAAATAAAAGGAATCCAAATCGGAAAAGAAGAAGTAAAGCTGTCACTATTTGCAGATGACATGATACTATACATGGAGAATCCTAAAGAGGCTACCAGAAAACTCCTAGAGCTAATCAATGAATTTGGTAAAGTAGCAGGATACAAAATTAATGCACAGAAATCGCTTGCATTTCTATACACTAATGACGAAAAATCTGAAAGTGAAATTAAGAAAACACTCCCGTTTACCACTGCAACAAAAAGAATAAGATATCTAGGAATAAACCTACCTAAGGAGACAAAAGACCTGTATGCAGAAAATTATAAGACACTGATGAAAGAAATTAAAGATGATACAAATAGATGGAGAGATATACCATGTTCCTGGATTGGAAGAATCAACATTGTGAAAATGACTCTACTACCCAAAGCAATCTACAGATTCAATGCAATCCCTATCAAACTACCACTGGCATTTTTCACAGAACTAGAACAAAAAATTTCACAATTTGTATGGAAACACAAAAGACCCCGAATAGCCAAAGCAATCTTGAGAACGAAAAATGGAGCTGGGGGAATCAGGCTCCCTGACTTCAGACTATACTACAAAGCTTCAGTAATCAAGACAGTTTGGTACTGGCACAAAAACAGAAATATAGATCAATGGAACAGGATAGAAAGCCCAGAGATAAACCCACACACATATGGTCACCTTATCTTTGATAAAGGAGGCAAGCATATACAGTGGAGAAAAGACAGCCTCTTCAATAAGTGGTGCTGGGAAAATTGGACAGGTACATGTAAAAGTATGAAATTAGAACACTCCCTGACACCATGCACAAAAATAAACTCCAAATGGATTAAAGACCTAAGTGTAAGGGCAGACACTATCAAACTCTTAGAGGAAAACATAGGCAGAACACTCTATGACATACATCACAGCAAGATTCTTTTTGACCCAGCTCCCAGAGAAATGGAAATAAGAACACAAATAAACAAATGGGACCTAATGAAACTTAAAAGCTTTTGCACAACAAAGGAAACCATAAACAAGACCAAAAGACAACCCTTAGAATGGGAGAAAATATTTGCAAATGAAGCAACTGACAAAGGATTAATCTCCAAGATTTACAAGCAGCTCATGCAGCTCAATAACAAAAAAACGAACAACCCAATCCAAAAATGGGCAGAAGACCTAAATAGACATTTCTCCAAAGAAGATATACAGATTGCCAACAGACACATGAAAGAATGCTCAACATCATTAATCATTAGAGAAATGCAAATCAAAACTACAATGAGATATCATCTCACACCGGTCAGAATGGCCATCATCAAAAAATCTAGAAACAATAAATGCTGGAGAGGGTGTGGAGGAAAGGGAACACTCTTGCACTGTTGGTGGGAATGTAAATTGATACAGCCACTATGGAGAACAGTATGGAGGTTCCTTAAAAAACTACAAATAGAACTACCATACGACCCAGCAATCCCACTACTGGGCATATACCCTGAGAAAACCATAGTTCAAAAAGAGTCATGTACCAAAATGTTCATTGCAGCTCTATTTACAATAGCCAGGACCTGGAAGCAACCTAAGTGTCCATCATCAGATGAATGGATAAAGAAGATGTGGCACATATATACAATGGAATATTACTCATCCATAAAAAGAAATGAAATGGAGGTATTTGTAATGAGGTGGATGGAGTTAGAGTCTGTCATACAGAGTGAAGTAAGTCAGAAAGAGAAAAACAAATACCGTATGCTAACACATATATACGGAATCTAAGGAAAAAAAAAAAAAAAAAAGGCCATGAAGAACCTAGTGGCAAGACGGGAATAAAGACACAGACCTACTAGAGAATGGACTTGAGGATATGGGGAGGGGGTGGGGTGAGATGTGACAGGGTAAGAGAGTGTCATGGACATATATACACTATCAAATGTAAAATAGATAGCTAGTGGGAAGCAGCCGCATAGCACAGGGAGATCAGCTCGGTGCTTTGTGACCACCTAGAGGGGTGGGATGGGGAGGGTGGGAGGGAGGGAGATGCAAGAGGGAAGAGAAATGGGAACATATTGTATATATATAACTGATTCACTTTGTTATAAAGCAGAAGCTAACACACTATTGTAAGGCAATTATACTTCAATAAAGATGTTTAAAAAAAAAAAAAAAAAGAAAATTAGACCCAGGATCTAATTTTAAGGGCAACAAAGCTACAAAGTAAACTGAGTGCATAGCCTAAATGGGCTCCTATGCTAAAGTTCAGAACTCTGAGAAGCACATCTCTAGTGTATTTAATGTATTGTCCTTCCAATCTACTCAAACCTTTATTTAAATATATATGTATCCTCGAAAAAATAAAAAATAAAAAAATAAAAAAAATAAAATAAAATTCCTTTACTTGATCTGTTCTTCCCTTCTAATCGTTTTCCAGAAAATTTATTCTACAGTGCCTCTACTCTTGTTACCAATTTTGTCCTTAATCATTTTAAATTTGGTGTCAGAATTAACGATTTTCTAAGGTTCAAAGGAAAAATTATGCCTCAAATTCCTCTACAGCGAAGATGTTAAGTATGCATGCATGTATCATGATTAAAAACTTTCATTGATGATGGGGGACCTTATTACCTATCGAGGCAATGTATTTCATCTCCAGACCATTCTATCAGATAGTTCTTTCCTATATGAAATAAAATTGTTGTTAAGGCAGGACAAGAAAATTTTGACATAAAATTCTCTCTCTGCCTTTTTTAAGCCACTACTCCCTCCTCTGCAGTGTGCATTGTACATCTGCAATATACATTAATTAGATCTCCTTAGAAGACACAGGAATGCCTGCTCGCCAAAAACAAGCAATATCTTCCTGGAGCCAGCAAGGTAACTCCTTAGAAGATAACATTCCTTTCTCAATCCTGTAAGGGGTCATGATGATCCACTATTTGCCTTGTTGGACTATGTAAACTGTCAATATGTTACTTTGTTGTCTCAAAAGCTTATATAACTGTGCTTTCACCTCTAATGGACAGAACAATCCTCAGAGCTTTCTGAAAGACTTTCCCAGGTTATAATCTTCAGCTTGACTAGAATAAAGTTATCCATTTCTTTCTTAGATTGACTGTTGATTAATTTTTTTTCGATGACACCAACACCTACACTGATTTAAAAATCTATTTCCCTGTTGTATGTATCTATTGGTCCAAACCTTGGAACAGTATTGTTAAAAAGAAAACCACAGGCCCAAAATGGAGTCACTTGACCCAGGCTCACATCAATAAACTGGGGCTTAATAACTAAACTAATTGCAGTTTCAGCCTTCTCTAGGAATGTAATCTTAACTGGTCAGTATGGAATTATCTGGTCAGCACCAGTGAGGTAATCTGCCACATAGACCCTTTTTGTTCCCAAAAGGAAAAGAACCTCACCCAAAACAATCCTTTTGTTTGTTTGTTTATGACTTCCTTGTCCTACCTTTAAAAACCTTTCCCTTTCTGTAGCCCTTTGGAGCCCCTCTCTAGTCACTAGACGAGATGCTGCCTGACTTATGAATCATTTAATAAAACCAATTAGATCTTTAAAATTTACTCAGTTGAATTTTGTTATTTAAGATTATGGAATAAATCTAATCTCTCTTCCATATGACAGCCCTTTATATGTTTCCAGGCAACTTCTGTTCCTGATGACTTTTTCTTTCCTGCTTCAACATACTCCCTCTTTCCTTCAATGGCAATTTAAGAAGAGGCATGATCTCTATTCCTCTTAAAGTATGGTACCCATAACTGCACACAGTGCTCCTAATCTAGTTAGGTCTTACTGGCATGGTTGGGATATCTTTTCCCTTATAGTTAATATACTAAAAACCTATTTTTAGCAGTCACATTTCATTGCTGAATTGATATTTAAATATTACCTAAAAATCCTTTGTCTTTTTATATCAATGCTATTTTGCCTTATTTCTACTTGGGTTTTTAGGCCCATATGTAACAATTTGCCTTTATCTCTCTTAAATTAATTTTTCTAACTTCATCCCTAGTTCCAGTCATTCAATATAATTTTGATTCCTAAATCTGGAATCTCCCAGCTTTTCATCCACAAATTTCACAAAGTTGCTCTTGGTAATTTTATCCATCAACTTTTCATTTTACTAAATAAAATGTTGAGTGATTCTGGGCCAAAGTCTGGAAAATGCCACAGGCTTCCTCCCATTAACTTGACAAAGCTCAATTAATCATCACTATTTAGGTACACCCATTCATCTAGTCACTAATGAACATAATTGAAATATTTTTAGTGTTTACATATTATTTATCATAAAGAATATGAAATCTACAAGTTTAATCAAAATAATTTCTATGTCCAGGTCAGTTTTTAAAGTATTGGCTTGTTTTTTCAATCTGAAATGTGTATTTAGGGACTTCCCTGGTGGTGCAGTGGTTAAGAATCCACCTGCCAATGGAGGGGACACGGGTTCAAGCCCTGGTCCAGGAAGATCCCACATGCCACGGAGCAACTAAGCCCATGTGCCATGACTACTGAGCCTGTGCTCTAGAGCCCGCAAGCCACAACTACTGAGCCCGCATGCCACTGAGGCAAGAGATCGATGGGCTCCAGGCTAGGCATTTACAACCGGCCTCCTGTTCACACCTCCTGGGGTGAGAAGAAGATGAGCTCCAGGCTGGACATTCATTACCAGCTCCCTGTTTACATTTCCTGAAGAAAGAGACAAACGGGCTCCAGACTACATATTTATGACCAGACTCCTGTCTATATTTCGAGATCTGCACTTCGATATAAGAAACAACAACAGGAATAGGGTAGATAACCGGACATTGGACACTTTTATGGCAAGGACAGAGAGGGGGTAAGCGCTGTTAAAAGATCAAGAGGTCATACATTTCCCATCCTTAGGGCAAGGGAAACATTGCACATGTGCAGAAAGGTTCCTTGGTGGCCAAAAAGGAGGGGGCACCACCCCATAATATGTGATGCTAAGGCCGTCCCATACGCCTCTGAATTGTAATCCATCTTGGAAAAAAGTTGAGCACACATGTTGGGGAGGGTCCTAAGGTAGGTCAGGTGTGGAAAAAGAAACCAGATAATTAGTCAAAGTAAACAAAGACCGGGAAGAACTGCCCTATATAAATGACTTAACCGCCTGTTTACTGCACGCCTCCTCATTAGGGAGGATGCCCACACCCTTTCTCTCCGGGTGTGCATCTCTGCCTTGCTTCTATCTTAACTAAACAAACAGTTTCTTTGTGTGCTCTCCCACTTGTTGTTGTGCTACGTCTCTAATAATAAACTTTGTACCTGTTTCTACAGCTTTGCCTCCGTGAGAAATGCATTTTTCACTGGGGGCAAAAGCCAGGGGGTGTGGTGGCTAGGACTCCTGGTTTTCATCCAGGCTATCCAGGTTCAGTTCCTGGGCAGGGAATTAATATGTTGCTTCATGCCACCATTTACTGCTGCCTCTCCAAGATCACCACAACTACTGAAGCCCGCACGCCTAGAGCCTGTGCTCCGCAACAAGAGAAGCCACCACAATGAGAAGCCCGCACACTGCAACGAAGAGTAGCCCCTGCTCGCCGCAACTAGAGAAAGCCCATGCACAGCAGTGAAGACCCAAGGCAGACAAAACTAAATAAATAAATGTGTATTTCAATGTAAGCACACTTTTCTTTTTTTTTTTTTTGGCAAGGAGTACATTAAAATATTAAAAGAGACATGTCTCCTCTCCTTTCATAGAAACAATATGGTATTGCTCAGGCCCTGCTTATAAAATCTAGGTGCAAGACATTATGGCCACCAAAATCTCACAATTTAAGGATACCAATTGTATAAAGAATCCTCAAGTTTAATTTAATTTATCTAAAAAAAATTAAGAAAATTAAAGACTAAAGAGAAGACAATTTTAAAATATAAATAATACTCTTAGAGAGATTTGAGTGGATATATCTTTAAAACTAGAAGTTACTGTGAAATAGAAACAACTAGAAAATTTTTAAACTAGGATCCTCAAACTAATAATCCAGAAGCTGTTCATTCTTGAAAACTGTACCACTTCTTATTCAACTACTGACCTAGGTAGTTTGTTATGGTAGATAACCAGTCCAAAGTTCCAACTTCCATCACCTTTGGTTGATTCCTTTTTGCAGATATTCAGAAACCCTGAGGGAACTTATCAACAGAATAGCTGCAAGTACTTTTCATTTCCTGTTTGAAGTCTCTTCCCCTCACTAAGATCACTGAGCTCTCTCACCTTACCCTCCCTCCCTCATATTTGTTTCTGAGGCATTCTCCAAGTAGTTTACAACACTCAAAGTGTTGAAAAAAAGGATGCACTCACTAAGAAAGGCTCTAACTGGCAGGATGACCACCAGCCTTGTTTCCACCTCTGCCCCTTAGTAGAATGGCACAAAGTTTAAAAGGGTAAGGGGAATAAAAGGTTGAAAAATTGTCTCTATTATTGGGGGGATAGTCTTATCACAAACAAAGGAGAGATATTTCACCCAGGCACCCTACAAAGGTTAAATGACTCAAAATTCTAAATTTCTTCTATTCCCAGAAGTGAGTTAACAGTTTAGAATTTTAGGCTCATTATGAGCAATGGAGCTGAATCTACCCTAAGGGAGGAAGGTGGAAACTAGTCCTGGGAGCCTGGCCCACTTATCTGTTAAGCGCAAAAGGCTCAGAGCCTAAGGCCCATGAAAATATTTTAAATTTAATTTCTTTTAAAATTAGGAGGAAAAAAAGTGTATATAACAACAACTAATACGAGCAGTTGTAAATATACATTTTTAAATAGTTTTTATGTATGGAGAAGCCTATGAAAGTCCTAAAGCAGCTCTAATTGAGCAGCAGCTTTCTTGATGCTCTGAGGACAGATGGTGGTTTGGGAAGTTTTCTTGGGTTGAAAAGACTGGACCCTTGCAAACACAGCACTCCAGAGGAACCAGGATGGGGGTTTGGAGCAGGAGAGTGGATAGCAATTGATAGTTGGGCTTGTCCAGGTCAGGCTGGACCAGTACCCAATATCACCAGCATATAGCAGAAAGAGCAAGTGGAAAGACAATGAGTACCACAGGTTAAAGGTATGGTCTTTGGAGCATGAGCATTCTCCCTATTCTGCCTGCCAGGTTGGGCATAAATTTTAGGATCCTGAAGAAAGAGTAAGATTCAGAATTCCCACCAACCCTATCAGGTAAGGGCCTGAGTCAGTTTAATTAATTTAGAAACATAAATAGATGTATCTTGTTCCTAAGCATAATAGACAAAGTCACTCCTGATACACAGGCTTATTGGGGAAAAGGCTTTTTGAAGAAAGAAATGTTTCATCTTTCATATCGGTAACAGTTTTAGGAGTAAATAGAATTGCCGGGGAAGAAATGTCCTCTATTACAGGTTCTTCTCAGTCTTTGACAGCATAATTCCAGGGAGTATTTTCCCCTCCAGAAGTATTGTACTTGGAGGAAAAAACCAGTTTTGTGATTCTGAACCTGCAGGAGATGCAGACTTCAAAGCCTTCTGTATTTAGGCTGATGGGGTACAGGACACACTACTCTAAAATATAGCATCTTGGCATATAAAATATCTTAAGCTGAAGGAGTTTGAGAAAACAGCAGAAGGTCACTCTGAAGGTCTCCTCACCCTTCTTTGCTAAAACAGGTCATAAAACTCCCATGTGAAATGTACCCTCCCTGTATCAGGAGGAAGGAAGAGCTTCTCACCAGAGACAGGGAATTTGGGGCCAAGAAATCTGTACAAACACATATTGTTAAACTAACCCTTATCTCTTTTCATCATTTACTACCCCTAGCCCAAACCCCTTTGTGTTGTCACTTCTTCACAAATTTATTTTTTGTCTAAAAAGTATGAAACCTCCCTGTTTTGCTCCCTGTTTTGTGAAGGTTCGCATGTATATGTAAAAAATTAGTAGAATTTATATACTTTTCTCCTGTTAAACTGTCTTGTCAGTTTAATGTTCAGACCCAGCCAGGGACCCTAAGAAGATCGCGGAAAAGTTTTTCCTCCCCGACAAGGTATTTCAAAGTACTATGAGATAACCCAGTTACTTTATTCCTAAAGTAATGTCCATCTGAAGTATGCTATTTCCTGAGCATTGATCAACATAAAACTACTTTTAGATTACTTCCCTTTTCTCCATTAGAAGTCATATTATCATTCTTGCCACAGTCATTGTGTAAAGAGAATTACACTGGGTTAAATGAAGAAAACCAACTAACATATTTCTGTGATGAAAGCAAATGTGGAAAATGTCAGCTATATCTGTATTAATCTATTTACTAGTAAATATGCTCTTTAAAGAGAACTACCTTAGAAGTCTTATTTTGTCACTAATTCAAAAGCAACTTTTGCTAATGATATAATGAATCATTTTTGTTTATTTTAATGATTCACAAATGAATTCAAGGAGCTAGACCTGCACAGGCATTTTCCATCAAAGAATGCAAAAAGAAAAGAAAATTGGTTGGAACACTGAAAATTGCCCTGAGTGTATTGTATGACCACTAAAGACAATTCGAATTTTTAAAAATCAATTAACTAGAAATTTTATTTGCCAGTAGTGATATTACTTTATTAAGCACTTAACAATTAAATTTTTCTTTAAACTTGAAGTATATTTACTACTGATGTTGGGGAAATATAATTAAAAACAGAATATTTTCCCAGCCCAGAAGTTCTCTTCCACAAAAGAAATAGAGAAATAAAAGTTTAGTTATTGAATAAGCATTAAATTACAATGTGATAGGCATCACAGTCAGCTCGCTACAAGATAAAAATAAATGTTACCCTTCTATGTAGCCAGGCAGATACAACCTATTCATGCACCTCCTCAAGATAAACAATAACTGGTTCTCAAGTAAGAGGACTTGACAGCACTGTTTTTCATACATATT
Organism: Balaenoptera borealis; assembly: GCF_965194805.1. NCBI lineage: Eukaryota > Metazoa > Chordata > Mammalia > Artiodactyla > Balaenopteridae > Balaenoptera > Balaenoptera borealis. The sequence continues at coordinate 50,459,501 of NC_138876.1, read as the reverse complement.
TCATCCTAGACTCACCTGGTCAAATTGGGGTGAACTTCTGTGTTAGCTAATTCTGTGTTAGCTGTGTTACCTAATTTCCAAAGGAAAAATAAAATTTCATATCTTATAATACAAGATAGTTTTGCAACTTGGAGCCATGTGTTCCCCCTCCACCAAGTTAGGCCCTGATCATTTCACAGAAACTAAGAAATGAGGCACAGTCTTCTTTGATGATTACATTTCTAAGAGATGGCCCCCTGGTCTTCAGATGAACATTTCTGGGTTATATAGTTACCAAAGGCCTATTTAGTCTCCAAAAGAATTTATGTACATTCGAAAGAGACAAGAAAATGCTTACAATACTGTTTTCTAAAGTAAATGTTATGAGTCAAAAAAAAAATGAGGGGAGGAAAATATCTTCAACAGGGAGAATTCAGCCTTTTAAAAATATCTGTATTTGTCCTGACACTAATTAAACAAAATTAGGCATTTTTGAAAGCAAGGAAACTGGGCTACTTGTTTCACAATGCACAAATAATGTCATTTTGAGGAAGACCTTACCTCAAAAAAAATTACTTTTTCCTGGCTGAGTGAAACAATGATCTAGCAAACAAACTAACAAACAAAAGACAATTACAGAGAGAGAGCAGAAGATGGCGGAAGAGTAAGACGCAGGTATCACCTTCCTCCCCACAGATACATCAGAAATACATCTACACGTGAAACTGCTCCTATAGAACACCCACTGAACGCTGGCAGAAGACCTCAGACCTCCCAAAAGGCAAGAAACTCCCCATGTACCTGGGTAGGGCAAAAGAAAAAAGAAACAACAGAGACAAAAGAATAGGGACGGGACCTGCACCAGTGGGAGGGAGCTGTGAAGGAGGAAAGGTTTCCACACACTAGGAAGCCCCTTCGAGGGCGGAGACTGTGGGTGGTGGAGCGGGGAGCTTCAGAGCCATGGAGAAGAGCGCAGCAACAGGGGTGCGGAGGCAAGGCGGTGAGATTCCCGCACAGAGGAGCGGTGCCGACCAGCATTCACCAGCCCGAGAGGCTTATCTACTCACTCGACGGGACGGGCGGGGGCTGGGAGCTGAGACTCGGGCTTTGGTCGGATTGCAGGGAGAGGACTGGGGTTGGCAGCGTGAACACAGCCTGAAGGGGTTAGTGCACCACGGCTAGCCAGGAGGGAGTCCGGGAAAAAGTCTGGACCTGCCTAAGAGGCAAGAGACTTTTTCTTCCCTCTTTGTTTCCTGGTGCGCGAGGAGAGGGGATTAAGAGCGCTGCTTAAAGGAGCTCCAGAGAGGGGCGCAAGCCGGGGCTATCAGCGCGGACCCAGGAGACGGGCATGAGACGCTAAGGCTGCTGCTGCAACCACCAAAAAGCCTGTGTGTGAGCACAGGTCACTATCCACACCCCTTCTCCCGGGAGCCTCTGCAGCCCCCCACTGCCAGGGTCCCGTGATCCAGGGTCAACTTCCCCGGGAGAACGCACAGCGCACCTCAGACTGGTGCAACTTCACGCAGGCCTCTGCTGCCCCAAGCTCGCCCCACACTCCTTACCCCTCCCTCCCCCCGTCCTGAGTGAGCGAGAGCCGCCAAAGCAGCTGCTCCTTTAACCCCATCCTGTCTGAGTGAAGAACAGACAGCCTCAGGCGACCTACACGCAGAGGCGGGTCCAAATCCAAAGCTGAACCCCAGGAGCTGTGCGAACAAAGAAGAGAAAGGGAAATTTCTCCCAGCAGCCTCAGAAGCAGCGGATTAAAGCTCCACAATCAACTTGATGTACCCTGCATCTATGGAATACCTGAATAGACAACGAATCATCCCAAATTGAGGAGGTGGACTTTGGGAGCAAGACATATTATTTTTTCCCCATTTCCTCTTTTTGTGAGTGTGTATGTGTATGCTTCTGTGTGGGATTTTGTCTGTATAGCTTTGCTTTCACCATTTGTCCTAGGTTTCTGTCCATCCGTTTTTTTTGTTTGTTTTTACTTATAAATAATTTTTTTCTTAATAATTATTTTTTATTTTAATAACTTTATTTTATTTTATCTTACTTTATTTTATTTTATTTTATTTTACCCTCTTTCTTTCTTTCTTTCTATTTTTTCTCCCTTTTATTCTGAGCCATGTGGATGAAAGACTCTTGGTGCTCCAGCCAGGCATCAGGGCTCTGCCTCTGAGGTGGGAGAGCCAACTTCAGGACACTGGTCCACAAGAGACCTCCCAGCTCCATGTAATGCCAAACGGTGAAAAATTCCCAGAGATCTCCATCTCAACACCAAGACCCCGCTTCACTCAATGACCAGCAAGCTACAGTGTGGGACACCCTATGCCGAACAACAAGCAAGACAGGAACACAGCCCCATTCATTAGCAGAGAGGATGCCTAAAATCATAATAAGGCCACAGACACCCCAAAACACACCACCAGACGTGGACGTGCCCACCAGAAAGACAAGATCCAACCTCATTCACCAAAACACAGGCACTAGTCCCCTCCACCAGGAAGCCTACACAACCCACTGAACCAACCTTAGCCACTGGGGACAGACACCAAAAACAACGGGAACTACAAACCTGCAGCCTGTGAAAAGGAGACCCCAAACACGGTAAGATAAGCAAAATGAGAAGACAGAAAATCACACAGCAGATGAAGGAGCAAAGTCAAAACACACCAGACCTAACAAATGAAGAGGAAATAGGCAGTCTACCTGAAAAAGAATTCAGAATAATGATAGTAAAGATGATCCAAAATCTTGGAAATAGTATAGACAAAATGCAAGAAACATTTAACAAGGAACTAGAAGAAGTAAAGAGGAAACAAGCAATGATGAACAGCACAATAAATGAAACTAAAAATACTCTAGAAGGGATCAATAGCAGAATAACTGAGGCAGAAGAAAGGATAAGTGACCTGGAAGATAAAATAGTGGAAATAACTACTGCAGAGCAGAATAAAGAAAAAAGAATGAAAAGAACTGAGGACAGTCTCAGAGACGTCTGGGACAACATTAAACGCACCAACATTCGAATTATACGGGTCCCAGAAGAAGAAGAGAAAAAGAAAGGGACTGAGAAAATATTTGAAGAGATGATACTTGAAAATTTCCCTAATATGGGAAGGGAAATAGTTAATCAAGTCCTGTAAGCACAGAGAGTCCCATACAGGATAAATCCAAGGAGAAACACGCCAAGACACATATTAATCAAACTATCAAAAATTAAATATAAAGACAACATATTAAAAGCAGCAAGGGAAAAACAACAAATAACACACAAGGGAATCCCCATAAGGTTAACAGCTGATCTTTCAGCAGAAACTCTGCAACCCAGAAGGGAGTGACAGGACATATTTAAAGTGATGATGGAGAAAAACCTACAACCAAGATTACTCTACCCAGCAAGTATCTCATTCAGATTTGATGGAGAAATTAAAACCTTTACAGACAAGCAAAAGCTGAGAGAGTTCAGCACCACCAAACCAGCTTTACAACAAATGCTAAAGGAACTTCTCTAGGCAAGAAACACAAGAGAAGGAAAACGCTTACAATAACAAACCCAAAACATTTAAGAAAATGGGAATAGGAACATACATATCGTTAATTACCTTAAATGTAAATGGATTAAATGTTCCCACCAAAAGACACAGACTGGCTGAATGGATACAAAAACAAGACCCATATATATGCTGTACACAAGAGACCCACTTCAGACCTCGGAACACACACAGACTGAAAGTGAGGGGATAGAAAAACATATTCCATGCAAATGGAAATCAAAAGAAACCTGGAGTAGCAATTCTCATATCAGACAAAATAGACTTTAAAATAAGACTATTACAAGAGACAAAGAAGGACACTCCATAATGGTCAAGGGATCAATCCAAGAAGAAGACATAACAATTATAAATATTTATGCACCCAACATAGGAGCACCTCAATACATAAGGCAAACACTAACAGCCGTAAAAGAGGAACTCGACAGTAACACAATCATAGTAAGGGACTTTAACACCCCACTTTCACCAATGGACAGATCATCCAAAATGGAAATAAATAAGGAAACACAAGCTTTAAATGATACATTAAACAAGATGGACTTAATTGATATTTATAGAACATTCCATCCAAAAAATACAGAATACACATTTTTCTCAAGTGCTCATGGAACATTCTCCAGGATAGATCATATCTTGGGTCTCAAATCAAGCCTTGGTAAATTTAAGAAAATTGAAATCATATCAAGTATCTTTTCCAACCACAATGCTATGAGACTAGACATCAATTACAGGAAAAGATCTGTAAAAAATACAAACACATGGAGGCTACACAATACACTACTTAATAACCAAGTGATCACTGATGAAATCAAAGGGGAAATCAAAAAATACCTAGAAACAAATGACAATGGAGACATGACGACCCAAAACCTATGGGATGCAGCAAAAGCAGTTCTAACAGTGAAGTTTATATCAATACAATCCTACCTGAAGAAACAGGAAACCTCTCAAATAAACAACCTACCCTTGCACCTAAAGCAATTAGAGAAAGAAAAACGAAAAAACCCCAAAGTTAGCAGAAGGAAAGAAATCATAAAGATCAGATCAGAAATAAATGAAAAAGAAATGAAGGAAACGATAGCAAAGATCAATAAAACTAAAAGCTGGTTCTTTGAGAAGATAAACAAAATTGATAAACCATTAGCCAGACTTATCAAGAAAAAACGAGAGAAGACTCAAATCAATAGAATTAGAAATGAAAAAGGAGAATTAACCACTGACACTGCAGAAATACAAACGATCATGAGAGATTACTACAAGCAACTCTATGCCAATAAAATGGACAACCTGGAAGAAATGGACAAACTCTTAGAAATGCACAACCTGCTGAGACTGAACCAGGAAGAAATAGAAAATATAAACAGACCAATCACAAGCACTGAAATTGAAACTGTGATTAAAAATTTTCCAACAAACAAAAGCCCAGGACCATATGTCTTCACAGGCGAATTCCATCAAACATTTAGAGAAGAGCTAACACCTATCCTTCTCAAACTCTTCCAAAATATTGCAGAGGGAGAAACACTCCCCAACTCATTCTACGAGGCCACCATCAGCCTGATATGAAAACCAGACAAAGATGTCATAAAGAAAGAAAACTACAGGCCAATATCACTGATGAACATAGATACAAAAATCCTCAACAAAATACTAGGAAACAGAATCCAAAAGCACATTAAAAGGGTCATACACCATGATCAACTGGGGTTTATTCCAGGAATGCAAGGAGTCTTCAATATACACAAATCAATCAACGTGATACACCATATTAAAAAACTGAAGGAAAAAACCATATGATCGTCTCAATAGATGCAGAGAAAGATTTCGACAAAATTCAACACCCATTTATGATAAAAGCCCTGTAGAAAGTAGGCATAGAGGGAACTTTCCTCAACATAATAAAGGCCATATATGACAAACCCACAGCCAACATCGTCTTCAATGGTGAAAAACTGAAACCATTTCCACTAAGATCAGGAATAAGACAAGGTTGCCCACTCTCACCACTATTATTCAACATAGTTTTGGAAGTGTTAGCCACAGCAATCAGAGAAGAGAAAGAAATAAAAGTAATCCAAATCAGAAAAGAAGAAGTAAAGCTGTCACTGTTTGCAGATGACATGATACTATACATAGAGAATCCTAAAGATGCTACCAGAAAACTACTAGAGCTAATCAATGAATTTGGTAAAGTAGCAAGATACAAAATTGATGCACAGAAATCTCTTGCATTCCTATACACTAATGATGAAAAATCTGAAAGTGAAATTAAGAAAACACTCCCATTTACCACTGCAACAAAAAGAATAAAATATCTAGGAATAAACCTACCTAAGGAGACAAAAGACCTGTATACAGAAAATTATAAGACACTGATGAAAGAAATTAAAGATGATACAAATAGATGGAGATACATACCATGTTCTTGGATTGGAAGAATCAACATTGTGAAAATGACTCTACTACCCAAAGCAATCTACAGATTCAATGCAATCCCTATCAAACTACCACTGGCATTTTTCACAGAACTAGAACAAAACAGTTCACAATTTGTATGGAAACACAAAAGACCCCGAATAGCCAAAGCAATCTTCAGAACGATAAATGGAGCTGGAGGAATCAGGCTCCCTGACTTCAGACTATATTACAAAGCTACAGTAATCAAGACAGTTTGGTACTGGCACAAAAACAGACATATAGATCAATGGAACAGTATAGAAAGCCCAGAGATAAACCCACGCACATATGGTCACCTTATCTTTGATAAAGGAGGCAAGCATATACAATGGAGAAAAGGCAGCCTCTTCAATACGTGGTGCTGGGAAAACTGGACAGGTACATGTAAAAGTACGAGATTAGAACACTCCCTAACACCATACACAAAAATAAACTCAAAATGGATTAAAGACCTAAGTGTAAGGTCAGACACTATCAAACTCTTAGAGGAAAACAGGCAGAACACTGTATGACATAAATCACAGCAAGATCCTTTTTGACCCAGCTCCTAGAGAAATGGAAATAAAAACACAAATAAACAAATGGGACCTAAAGAAACTTAAAATCTTTTGCACAGCAAAGGAAACCATAAACAAGACCAAAAGACACCCCTCAGAATGGGAGAAAATATTTGCAAATGAAACAACTGACAAAGGATTAATCTCCAAAATTTACAAGCAGCTCATGCAGCTCAATATCAAAAAAAAAAATAACCCAATCCAAAAGTGGGCAGAAGACCTAAATAGACATTTCTCCAAAGAAGATATACAGATTGCCAACAGACACATGAAAGAATGCTCAACATCATTAATCATGAGAGCAGTGCAAATCAAAACTACAATGAGATATCATCTCACACCAGTCAGAATGGCCATCATCAAAAATCTAGAAACAATAAATGCTGGAGAGGGTGTGGAGAAAAGAGAACACTCCTGCACTGTTGGTGGGAATGTAAATTGATACAGCCACTATGGAGAACAGTATGGAGGTTCCTTAAAAAACTAAAAATAGAACTACCAAATGACTCAGCAATCCCACTACTGGGCATATACCCTGAGAAAACCATAATTCAAAAAGAGTCATGGGGCTTCCCTGGTGGCGTAGTGGTTGAGAATCCGCCTGCTAATGCAGGGGACACGGGTTCGAGCCCTGGTCTGGGAAGATCCCACATGCCACGGAGCGGCTGGGCCCGTGAGCCACAACTACTGAGCCTGCGCGTCTGGAGCCTGTGCCCCGCGACGGGAGGGGCCGCGATAGTGAAAGGCCCGCGCACCGCGATGAAGAGTGGCCCCCACTTGCCTCAACTAGAGAAAGCCCTCGCGTGAACCGAAGACCCAACACAGCCAAAAATAAAAAATAAAATAAATAAATAAAGTAGCTATAAAAAAGAAAAGTGCTTTAAAAAAAAAAAAAAAAATTCCCTCACTCCCCTTCCCTCGGGGAGAAGGTGTTAAAAAAAAAAAAAAAAAAAAGAGTCATGTACCAAAATGTTCATTGCAGCTCTATGTACAATAGCCAGGACATGGAAGCAACCTAAGTGTCCATCATCAGATGAATGGATAATGAAGATGTGGCACATATATACAATGGAATATTACTCAGCCATAAAAAGAAACGAAATGGAGTTATTTGTAGTGAGGTGGATGGAGTTAGAGTCTGTCATACAGAGTGAAGTAAGTCAGAAAGAGAAAAACAAATCCTGTATGCTAACACATATATATGGAATCTAAGGGAAAAAAAAAAAAAAAAGGGCTTCCCTGGTTGTGCAGTGGTTGAGAATCCGCCTGCCAATGCAGGGGACACGGGTTCTAGCCCTGGTCTGGGAATGTCCCACATGCCGCAGAGCAACTAGGCCCGTGAGCCACAACTACTCAGCCTGCACGTCTGGAGCCTATGCTCCGCAACAAGAGAGGCCGCGATAGTGAGAGCCCCGCGCTCCGTGATGAGTGGCCCCCGCTTGCCACAACTAGAGAAAGCCCTCACACAGAAACGAAGACCCAACACAGGCAAAAATTAATTAATTAATTAAAAAAAAAATAAAGGTCATGAAGAACCTAGTGGTAAGATGGGAATAAAGACACAGACCTACTAGAGAATGGACTTGAGGATATGGGGAGGGGGAAGGGTAAGCTGTGACAAAGTGAAAGAATGGCATGGACATATATACACTACCAACGTAAAATAGATAGCTAGTGGGAAGCAGCCGCATAGCACAGAGAGATCAGCTTGGTGCTTTGTGACCACCTAGAGGGGTGGTATAGGGAGGGTGGGAGGGAGGGAGATGCAAGAGGGAAGAGATATTGGAACATATGTATATGTATAACTGATTCACTTTGTTATAAAGCAGAAACTAACACACCATTGTAAAGCAATTATACTCCAATAAAGATGTTAAAAAAAAAAAGACAATTACAGATTACAAAGAGAGCTAAAAATTAAATGAACAAGGTCTCGTGAGAAAGAATTTGTGTGTGAGGTGGAAAAAATTAATTTGCTTGGGGTGGTAGGAAACACATCTCTTAGCAAGTGGCACTGCACAATGCAATACTATGGAGGAGAATAAGCCAGCCATGCTGATGAGTGGAGGAAGAGCTTTCCAGGCAAAAAGAAGAGCTGGGGGCAATATGGAGAAGGGTGGTATGAGATAGTCGGAGGATAAATACAGTCCAGAACCTGAAGTGCATTTAGGAGTTTAATTTTATTCTAAACATGATGGAAAACGGCTGAAGAGTTTTAAGGAGAAATTTATGCCCACTGATGGCTCGGTGAAGAGTGGATTGTGGAGGAGGGGAGAGGCAAAAATGAGACTCCCCTCAGAAAGCCTGGACTAGAGTGGGACAGTTTAGACAGAGAGATGAATAGATTCAATATGCATTTTAGAGTTAGAACCAATACAATTTAGTGATGGATTATATATGAGGGAAGGGAAGAATTAAGGATTACTACTAGGTTTTGAACCTGAGTAGTTTAGTAGATAGGAAAGAGAATAGGAAAAAAATTTTTTTTATTTGATTTGGTTTTGGTTAATGCTTGGTTTGTGGGAATGGAATAAAGAGATCTGTTTCGGATATAATAAATTTGAGAAGACTTTGGGCATCCACTTGGAGATATCAAGTAGGCAGTTGTCTGGAAATCATGAAAGAGCACCAGACCAGAGATTTAAATGTGAGAGAGATGATTAGCAGAGAGATGGTCTTTTCAACTGGAATGGTTAAGAATAACATAGCAGCTAATTTTTTTTGAATGCTTACTCTGTACAAAGCTTATGTTATCAAATGTTTTAGCAAATATCATTAATTCTGAAAACACCAGGAAGGTAGTACTATGATTATCCCTACAATATAGATGAGGAAACTGAGATTAGGAGAGGTTATGGAGGTATAAGTGATTTTCCCTAGGTCACCCAGATATTAATTTGCAGATTCTAGGAAGAATTCTGCTGAATCAAACAGCAGAACCACCTGACCTCCTTAATCAGCTCTTGAACCCTTTCTATTACTAAATAGATTCTTCCTCTTTCATTTGCAAAATCCTTGATGACACATTTGAGCAGCTGCTATAAAGAAACCCAACACTGTATTATTTTACACTAAAATAAATGTCATCCCAACCAAAAGGGGGAATACCAATTATGAGCAAGACTCACAGATAAATCAGTCATTGGTGGTATCAGAATTAATCCATCTTTATTGGGCCCCTTGTGTAGAAATTTATGTGTTGGGACTATGCAGCCTAGAAAGAATTACAATGTGGACCTGAGTTCTCAAGTTACCTATATTATAGTTGTAGAGGAAAATACACACAGGACAGTAAAAAACGATGATGATAGATAGATAGATAGATGATGATAGATAGATAGATAGATAGATAGATAGATAGATAGATAGATAAATGTAGGGATATATATGCCAAAGGGTGGCAGACACATTGAGTCATTAAACAAAATTTACTGAAATCCTCTGTGTGCCAGTCACTGTTCAAGGACTTAGCATATAGGTATATCAGGAAACAAGACAGACACATGCACAAGTCTCTTTAGTCTTTTTAATCTCTGACAGCCCACTCACCCTTCCCAGATATTTTACATGCATATCACACGCTGTGTGATCTCAATTTCAGAGTGGTCTTCAGAGGCAAAGAGCCCAGCTGGCAAAGTACATTCAGAAAGAAAGACCCAGACTGTACCTTTTAAAACCAAAATTATTATTTTTGCATTATTCCCCAGCTTTTGACTAGAATGCTCTTCTTTATTATTATTATTGCTTCATTAATTTTGCCAAATGGTGGACTTAAACAAAAAGATATGTTGAAGACCTAACCCCTGGAATCTATGCAAGTGACCTTTTTTGGAAAAAAGATCTTTGAAGGTGTCATTAAACTACGAAAGTTGAGATGAGGCCATCCTAGATTGACTCGATGGGCCCTAAATCCAATGACAAGGTGTCCTTATAAAAGATAAGAGAAGACACAGATGGAAGAGGATAAGGCTATGTGAAGACAGAAGCAGAAACTGGAGTGATGTACCCATAAGCCAAGGATGCCACAAGCCACCAAAACCTGGGAGAAGCAAAGAAGGATTCTCCCCGATAGCCTTTGGAGGAAATGTGGTCTTGTGGACAACATAATTTTGGACTTCTGGGCTCCAGACCTATGAAAGAATAAATTTCTGTTTTGTTCCTAAACCACCAAGTTTTTGGCAATGCGTTAGTGGCAGCCCTAGGGCCCTAATACACTCCATTTTAAAAAATAGACTTTATATTTTTACTATAGTTTATGATTTCTAGAAAATATGAAAAAATAGTACATAGAATCCCAAATACCCTGTACTCAGTTTTCCCTATTATTAACATCTTATATTAGTATGATACATTTGTTACAATTAATGAACCAACATATATATATTATTATTTACTAAAGTCTACAGTTGATTCGGATTCCTTTAGTTTTTACCTAATTTCCTTTTTCTGCTCCATGATCTCATCCAGAATAACACATTACACTTAGTTCTGTCTCCTTAGTCTTTTGTGCATTTTTTGATCCAGTAATTCAACATCCAAGAATCACTCTAAGGTAATAATCATAGGTGTGTGTGAAGATTAAGCCACAATGATGTTCACTGAGGCATTGTCTAAAAATTATTGAGGAGTCAAAGACCTTTTGCTTATATGGCGTTATATCTATCCATAGTATTTGCTATAGTGGAAATTAAAACTGAGGGAAAAAATCATTTTAAAATAACAATAATATGCCCATTACTTCTTGATGAAAAATAATTATATTTTCCAAAATGAAAAATAATTGATGAGAAGAGTGACATTGTTTTATACTTTTGCAAATGTTTTAATATTTAAAGAAGATAAATAGAAGAGTGTTGGGTTCCCATATATGTATTCAATCAGTTGCAAAATCACATATCATGTAGCTTCTGGAAATCTCCTCTGTGAGAGTAAGAAATGCAATAACATCTTAGAATTATAATGAAAATATGTCTGACCCCCTGAAAGGGTCACAGGGAGTCTCATTGTCATACTTTGAGAAATGCTGGCCTAAAACAACAAAAACTGTGAAACATAAAAATATCAAATAATAGAGGATATCATTAAATGATCCTCCAATGCTACTAGGTAAGAACTCACACAATTCTTTACTGAATGGAAACCACAATTTTTTTTTTTTTTTTTTTGGCTTCTTACTCTCTTATTATGCTAACAGAGGCACTTCCTTCTTCTAAGAATAATTTTTTTTTGTTTCTCCATTTCTCCTCCAGCTTGTTGGAGTGCTTTTTTTCCTCTCACTCCACTCCAACCACTCACCTCTTCAGGCTCCTTCCAGTAATACTTAAACCGGCTCAGGACTTTCTCATATATTTTTAATCTACCTCTTTCCATCTACCTCTCTCTTTCTCCTTCCTCTTTCCATTACAGCCAGATTTCTTTTTTTTCCCCTCTGTTTTCTAAAGTAATAAGGTAAAAATTAAAAATTACAGTTATATACAGTATACAAAGTGAAAGTACACATGATCACTAACCCCCACCAAAATAACCACAATTCTCAGTCTAGTATTAGAGTTCCAGATTTTGTTTTTCCATAAACTACTTATGTATCCTGTTCTGAAACTTACTTCTTAAACATTTTTATATCAGTACTTATAAATTTACATCATTATTTTAAACCACTATATGATATTCCATTATGCAATGTACCAATATTTATTCTATTCCCTATTGAAGGACATTTTAATTTTTCCAACTTTCTGCTCTTGGAAACAATGTGAAAAAGTATATTTACTTTTGTACTTTTATAAGTAAATATTATGTCCAGAAATTGAACTACTTGGATCAAAGAATATGAACATTTTAAGTGTTAGTAAATATTGGCAAATTCCCTCCTAAGAGTTTGTATCAATTAACACTCCCACCAATAGCTTAAGTTAATTATGGCCAGACTTCTTAAAAGAGCTGTCTATAGCAATTCTCATTTTTCCACCTCCCTAGCCATTCTCTATTCACTCCTCAGCCCAGTTAATCTGGTTTCTGTCTGAACCACTCCCCTGAAATTTCTCTTGCCAAAAATCACTAACACATCCTCTGAGTTTCTAAGTCCAGGGGAAGTTTTTCAGTCCTTCTCCTATTTGCTGTGGCTGACCATTCTCTCCTTTATGAATGGTTCTCTTCCCTTTTGTGACACCACACGTCCCTAGTTTTTCTGCTACATTTGGTCCTCTCCTTGTCAAGTTCTTACTCAATTCAGTCTGGGCCTTGTTATCTTCTTATTCTATACCCTTTCTCTGTTCTACCTCATCCCCCTCTATGGTCTTAATTGTCATCTAGACATCAATGACTCCCAAAGTCAGCCCTTTCTCCTAAACTCCAGATTTGCTTCATACTAGGCCCGCCCACTTTAATGTTCCTCAGAAAACTCCACATTCCAAAACTGACCTTTTCATTCCTCACTGCAACACATACCCCAAGCTTGCTTTCCTTCTTATGTTTCATATCTCAGCAAATAATACCACCATCTATCAAGTTAAGCTTTATCCTTCTCTCCCTTGCCTTCTCCTCCCTCTACTCTTGAACTCCCCATCATTCATATCCGACTAATCATGTCTTGTCAACTTTATTTCCAAAGATATATTTTCAATCTGACAACTTTTTCCATCCCCGTTTCATTATCATACTTCAGATCAACTGTATCTCTTTATATACTCATTTGATATTTAAAAAGTAAACCCATCCAAGTCACCCTCTGACTTAAAACACACAATGACTTTTTATTATGCTTAGAAAAAAAATCTACAAGGTCTGAGTCTGCTGATCTCTCTGCTCTCATCTAACACAGCCTTCTTGCTGGCTCTACTGGGGTTCACTGGCATCCTTTCTCTTTCTTTCACAAATAGTGCCTTTCTTGACAGGAATCTTCTGGCATCTTCTCACTCTTTCAATCTTAGCTCATCTCTCATCTCCTCAGAAAGGCCTTCCCTAAGCACCTTATATAAAGTAGGGTTCCCAGTTAGGCTCTCTTACATCACCGCATGTATTCCTTTTGAACCATTTCTCAAACTGTAAACATTTGGTTTAACTATTTATTATCTTTTTGCTTTGCCTTCCCTAAATAGATTTCATAAGCTTAGGTGGGAACCATGTCTGACTTATAAGTATTTTAGGGCCTACCATCTCCTAGTAGTTTGAAAAAATATTTGTTGAATATTGAATACATGAATGATTGCTTCTTCCCCAATACATTTTCCAAACTGAAACCAGAGTTATCTTTCTAGAGCACAAGCTAGGTCTGTCCCTCCAACTTTGAAAACACTTTGGTGGCTTTCCATTACCCCAGGATACAAACTCTTCCAATTCTGGCTTCTGCTTTCCTTTCCTTTCTCTCATCCCTTCTTCTTGTTCAACTTGATCCACCCGAATTATCAACAGTTCCATAAATGCCAGCTGTCCTCTGGTCCTCAGCTTTCTCTTATTTTTTTACTTTAATAAGACCATTCTGGGGGGTCCTTCAAGATGGTGGAGAAGTAAGACATATATACACTACGAAATGTGAAATAGATAGCTAGTGGGAAGCAGCCGAATGGCACAGGGAGATCAGGCTCGGTGCTTTGTGACCACCTAGAGGGGTGGGATAGGGAGGGTGGGAGGGAGACGCAGGAGGTAGGAGATATGGGGATATATGTATATGTATAGCTGATTCACTTTGTTATACAGCAGAAACTAACGCACCATTTTAAAGCAATTATACTCCAATAAAGGTGTTTAAAAAAAAAAAAGACCATTCTTCTCTTCCCTTTTACTGGCTAATCTAGACTTTTTTGAAAAGTCTCACCTTTGACATCTACCACTGCACCCAGCTTTCCCTGACCCTAGGTGTAAGTCTCTTCCCATGTGCTCCCCTAGCTCTCTTTACCCACTGTTGAATAATAGCTCCCAAAGATATCCAGATCGTAATCCCTGGAACCTGTGAATGTTACTTCAAATGACAAAAGGGACTTTGCAAACGTGATTACATTGAGGATCTTGAGGCAGGGAGATTATCTTGGATTTTGGAGATGGCCTTAAATGTAATCACAAGTGTCCTTAAATAGGGAAGAAGAGGGAGATTTTACTACAGAAGAGAGAGAATATGTGACCAAGGAAGCAGAGACATTTGAAGATGCTATGCTGCTAGCTCTAAAACGGAGGAAGGAGAATGAAGGAAATTCAAAGAATGCCAGGAAATGCAAAGAATACAGCTCTAGAATTGGAAAAGGAAAGGAAACTGATTCTCACCTCAACACCTCCATAAGGAACCAGTTCTGCTGATAACTTGACTTTAACCCAGTGAAACTGATTTTGGACTTCTGGCCTCCAGAACTGAAAAAGAATAAATTTTTATTGTTATAACATCAATAGGGAACAAATAAATCCACCCCTTTCACAGTTTTAGCTCCTTGTCTAGCAATTACCTGGCTCTTGGTCTGTGTTCTCCACTAGACTTTTAACGTTTTGAGGACAAGAATTACGTCTTATTCACAGTGGCTTTCAATGAGTCTATCAGAATGCCTGTCACAAACCTGCTCAAATTGCTATTTCTTGAATACTGTTAAATAAATTATGGCATTTCTTCATAATAGAATATGTATGCATCATTAACATGCAATTATAGAAAAATATTTAATGTCATTACAATGTGACAATACAGTTAGTGAAAATTGCGTTTCCTAAAATTTATACACTGCAATTCAAAATTTATAAATTACATATGTACTTAGAACATTCATAAAGATTAATAATAATCATCTCTATGTGTTGAGATTATGGTTATTTTGTTTAAGCTTCTAAACTATCTGTATTTAAATTTGCTTCTACAATGAACAGATATTTTCTTTGTAATAGAAAACTATGGTGTTTAAGAAGAAAGATTTCTAACACTATTTAAGCTGACCATGAGTAAATAGCATAGTATTATTATTAAAAAGATAAACTTGCACAGGACATGAAATTAAAAGCATATTGTATGTTCAATCCTAAAATAATATTACTCATCAGACAATAGTACTGATCTCAGGTGCCTTGGCCTGCAGTGGCTTAAAGCAGGGTTTTGGTTCCCAGCCAAAGATTGAGGTCGGACCCCGGCAATGAGAGCTCCAAATCCTAGCCACTAGACCAGTGGTCAGTGACAAGGCCCTGGCCCTTTGGCTTTGCAGAAAAGAATTCCCACAAAGATAAAAGTAGTGAAACAAGTAAAGTGTTTATTAGGAGTAAAAAGAGTACAGTATGTGTGGATAGACACATGGGCAGACTCAGAGAGAGAGTCGCACCCTCGTGGTAGTTTAAATCACTTATATGGGGCATTTCTTCTGGGTTTCCTTTGGCCAATCATTTTGATTTGCCTGGTTCTGAGTCTGTATTTGGTACATCTCAGGACCCTCCTGTTACAGGGAAGAGCCAAATCTGACTATATATTGGATCTGTTTCTTTTACTTTAACCTTTGCTTTCTGCTGCTTTTGTTCACTAAAAGGATACTGTCTATACATAATGGCCTGCCTCAGGGAACCCTGCCCCTCTGCCTGAACGTTAAACCAAAGTGGCTTTCTTCAGGGAAACATCCGGACTCTTTCCACCTGTAGATGGCTGCAAGAAAGAAGAAATTAACACATCCCATCCCCGAGGTTGGCCATTCCAGGTGATATTTGCAAAACTTACGGCCTTTTTAGTTTACTTCCTCATCTCCTCCCCTTCTCTGTGCTATAAAAGAAACTGGCATCCAAACCCCGATAAGGTGGTTACTTTGAGACATTAGTCTGCCATCTTCTCGGTCTTTCCGAATAAAGTCATACTCCTTGCCTCAACACCTCATCTCTGATTTACTGGCCTGTCGTGTGGTGAGCAGAGCGAGCTTGAACTCGGTAACACTCCCGTGAGTGCCCACATCTCTTAGCCAAGATGGGTTCCAGCTAAGAGGTCTATGGGTAGCTTGACATCACTCCCCTTTTGACCTCCAAGGAGCTTTTTAGTTGGGAAGGTCTCCTTGACTTAGAGAATGAGGAATATGTGGTCTCTCATCTCTTATCTGGGCAGGTCTCAGCCTCTCCTATCTTCATCTTGGAGTATCAGTCCATAAGGAACAGACTCCAGCTGCTCACCCAGGGGCCCATCTATCACCTGCCTCAGTGCAAATTAAAATGTTCATGTATTCAGGTATCATCAGTTTTCTGGACAATTTTACAAATTCTTTAGTCCATTATCAAAAGAGATAAATATGCATTGTCTATACAAGCACAGCATGGTGAAAATGTGCAGATGTTGGAAAATTCAGATTAAATTTACTGTGCTGAAAAATCAAGCCAAATAACACAAGATTTGATGTGAAGTGAGGGTATTAGTATTATTTATCGAGATATTTATTCAGTTATTTATTACTAGGTCCTGTAGTATCAATGGTAATGAGGAGAGGTGTAATATCTGTCCTTAGGGTGCTTACTTTACAGTGGGGTAAAAAGACAACAAACAAAATAAATATATTAAATACTTACAGATTGTTATAAGAGCTTTAATGACCAAGAGGAAGTAGTAATAGTGAGTTAGCAGGGGAGACTTACCTTAAATAGAGTAATTAATAAAGAGGTGTCATCAAAATTGAATCCTAAATGAGAAGCAGGAACCAGCCTTGCTAGGATATGACCATTTAGTCTAAGAGAACAAGAAATGAAAAATCTCTGAGATGGAAAGAGCATGGCTTTTTCTGAGCAATGAGAAGGAGGTCTGTGTGACTGAAACAGTATACAAGATGCGGTAGTGGGGAACAAAATCATACAGGGCTTTACAAGTGTCAAGGAGGTAGAAATTTCCCCCTCTGCCCCTCCTGAGTTCTTGTGGCAGGACTAATAATAAAATTGACACAAGAAAGAATAAGAAAAGAAAAAGAAACAAATTTTAATCAGGTGCACAGAGGTCTCATAGAAATGGGACAAAAGAAGTGACCAAAGCAGGCAGCATTTATATGTTTTAGAAAAAGAAACAATGAATTTATGAGGACAAAGAAACTTAGGCTTTAAGTGCTTAATTAGTAAGGAATAGCAAAGTTTGTGCTTGGGTAGCAAATTAGTAAAGAAGTAAAAAGATTTGTTTATACAGGCTTCTCTGCCCTGAATTCCTTGATCTCTGGTGATAAGGGATTCCATCTCCAGATGCAGGGAGAAAACCTTTCACATGAGAGATTTATTTCCTGCTTTCAGGGAGACAGAGAAGAGGGTCAAAGTGCTCCTCCTGCATCAGCCGTTTTCTAAATAACTTTAATTCAAAATAGTCAACAGGCCATTGAGACATATTTTGGGGTGGCCTACTCTGGGCCCCAGTATAGGCCATGGGAAGGAGTGTGTGCATATAATCTCAAATGCAAAGGGAACTTTATGGAGAGTTTTTAGAAGAGTAGTCATGTAATGATTTGAATTTTTAAAAATCACACAGGCTACTACATGCAGGTACAGATTTTTAAGGAATTAAGAATGAAGGAAGGGAGACTAGTTAGAAGGCTATTACAGTACAATAATTCAGGTTGGGGGCTGTGTGACTTGGACAAAGGTCTTGGCAGTGAACATGGAGAGAAGTGGCAGAGTCAAGATATATTTTGGAGATAGAACAGTTGCCAAGAACTGTTTTTGCCATCTTCTTGTACCATCTTATGCATAGCATATTTTCCCCGCCTCTTCAACCCACAGGTGTGATTCCAGTACAAAATGGCTGGTCATTTTTCTATATGCTGTGGTAAACATGTCTCACCAAGAAGAAAAAGTCCAAATGAAACAGAACTTTACTGTACTGAATGGCGTCTGTCTCATAGTGGAGCATACGACTGGCTCAGGCATATTTGTATTCCCACAAGAGGGTTCTTACGTATACTGCCTCCGCTGGGCTTTCTCTGATTATTTGGGTCATTGTTGGACTTTTTTTTTTTTTTTTTTTTACTGTTTGGGGCTTTATGTTATGCATAGTTGGGATCATCCAAACAAAAGTCAGGGCAAGCTATGCATATATCTTGGAAACATTTCACGGATTTACTCTCCTCATCTGACTTTGGTAATCTTTCCTTTGGTAATCTTTCTTTTGGTAATCTTTCGTTGTGGTGCGCGGGCTCTTCATTGTGGCACGGGGGCTTCTCTCTAGTTGCGGCACGCGGGCTTATTTGCCCAGCGGCACGTGAGATCTTAATTCCCTGACCAGGGATCAAACCCACGTCACTTGCGTTGGAAGGCAGATTCTTAACCATTGGACCACCAGGGAAGTCCCTAATGTTTCAAATTTAGCCGAGGGCCAGTCTATTTGTGGAAAGTGGCCATTTGTTTTTCTGATAATATTAATTTTTTTAACTTAAGGTTTTTTATCTCCCTGAAATTTGTTTCATTCATTTATTTCATATCAATTTTACATATAAATTCTATCAAAAATAACTGGTAAAAAAAAAAAAATAACTGGTAACTTCAGGTTCATCACCTACTGACAGTTTATAGTTAAACTATAAATATATAATTATAGTTGATTCTGTTCTGTTCCATTCATTTATGAATCTTCTATGTGTTAAAAACTGTGGGGACATAGAAATGAAGTCTTGCTCAATTAGCTTATATTCTACTGAGAGTATAAAATATATATAAAAACATAATCAAAAATGATATTCCATCAGAAAAGTATAAACAAGTGCTATAATATTTCAAAGATGAGAGAGCTCACATTTGAATTAGGAATCAGAAAAAGTTTCTTACAGAAGGTGACTATCAAGACATACTTTGCAAGTTTGGATTTTGACAAACAGAAATATAAGGGCATATACAATAGAGCATTTCATGTGCAGAAAACATCATCAGCAAAAGTACGAGGATAGGAAAATGAGAGATGTATTCCATGTGAATGGTGTGCTTGGAGTTGTGCAACAGGGTAGACTTAATTTTTTCCACATAAGTAGAAGAGAAGACTGGTAGATCCAGATCAGACATTGGGACCTAACTCTATACATACTTTAGGATCATTTTCAGAACTCAACAAGTCTCTCGAATCATAGGGTAAGGAAGGGTAGAAAAAATAAAAATAGTATATAAACTACTATGTAACATCTATTTCTTTATCAGTAGAAAGTAGCTTCATTTTCTTAAGTACAAGATTTTTGTTTTTTAAACAATGGACTTTTATCTTATTGAGAGTTCTTCCTGAACACCGATTCTTGCAAGAACTTCTTCCTGTGAGGCAATTAGGATAATGCTGTATTTCAGTCACTATATTCATTTTCTCTACAGACACCTTAATATTTGTTACTGCATGACTGTGAAGTGGGGCCCCAGGGTGCAGGATATCTCCACGTATGCAAAGGTCTTGAGCCTCATCTTAATTATATTTGTGGGTGGCTATTTCATTGTTAAAGGTAAAATCAGAAGCTAGGCATATGTAAGTAAATAAACAACCACTAAATACCCACGGAGTAGTTAAATGGATATTAACTACTATATTATGTGAATATTAACCAGCTATATAATTCTTAGAGACTAAGCTAGAATGTTCTGTAGGCTTTAAGTTAACTAATATCACAGTTCAAAGAAAATATTATGGAGTCTCACTATGAAATGTACTGACCACAAAAAAGTAAATTCATCTAACTGTTCAGTGTTCAGTAGCTTTTTCAGCATAATTTTCTCATTTAATCATCAAAATCTGCCTGTGTTACCTAATGGCCATTTTAGGAAATCTAAATATAGTTTATTCATAAAATACATCGTTAACAGGTTTTTTTTTTTTTTTAATTATTCTGACTGTAAGGTCTGAATTTGGGATAGGCAAAATCAAGAATATCTACTTAAGTAGACAAGTTATATCATAAATATTTTAAAGATAAATATTTACAGGCAACATTGTCAAAATACACAATTAACAATGATTATTAGAAACAAATTTTCTTTCAAAAGTAAAAGGAGGGCTTCCCTGGTGGTGCAGTGGTTGGGAGTCTGCCTGCCAATGCAGGGGACATGGGTTTGAGCCCTGGTCTGGGAAGATCCCACATGCCGCAGAGCAACTGGGCCCGTGAGCCACAGCTACTGAGCCTGCGCATCTGGAGCCTGTGCTCCGCAACAGGAGAGGCCGCGATAGTGAGAGGCCCGCGCACCGCGATGAGGAGTGGCCCCCGCTTGCCACAACTAGAGAAAGCCCTCACACAGAAACGAAGACCCAACACAGCCATTAAAAAAAAAAAAAAAAAAAGTAAAAGGAATCTGTTAAAACATGATTTGAGAGAATGTCAAAAAGCACCAACAGTTGTCTGTGACCAAAAAGAATTTCTACAATTTGGGGCATAAAAGAGCTTAGTCATTTTACAGAAAAATAAAACAAAGCAAAACAAAACAAAAAAAAAAACCCAAGATCTAAAAATACTCCTTTACTCTTTATGTACCTGTATGTAATGATTTGCAGTAAAAGATTTAACAATATACTTTTATATATTTAGACATATACAGGTATATAAATACATAAATAATTTATACATATAAAGCCTTAAAATAGTAACTGAAAAATATATTAAATAAAACAATGCATATATATGTTTTCAATGTATATAAATATATTTTCCTAAATGGCAATTATGATATATATGTATATATATCATAATAAAGTTACCATTTTGAAACACTATAATAATTTTCTTAATAAACAAACATAAATATCTGCTAAAAAATAAACAACCTGTGGAATAAGTAAGGCAAGTATTGTTAACACATTACAGACCAGGAAATGAGAACTGGGAAGATGAAGTGATTAGGCCATGTTCAGGGCTAATCTTTATTATAGTGTCCTTGTCTTGTTTCAGTGAACTGAACTCATCAGTCATTATGGCATCCAGGTTAGAAATCAAATCGCTGTGGTCTGTTGATATTTTCAAAGCTAAGGGAAGTTAATAGCTTCTTATATTCAGTGGCACTAATGAACAACAGCCAAACCTTTTTGATTACCTCTTGGTCTTGCTTTTATCATAAACCTAGTTCAGGGATTTCAAATGCTAAAATTGGGACTCTGTTTGGCCAAGTTTTTCTTTCACTAGTTATGCATGAATGTGGCCCTTTTGAAATGGACTCTAATAAGTGTCAATCTTTTCCAGGTTGTGGGAAAGCAGCTCAGTAATGTCACATACTGCATAGTTTTTGGTCAGGATAACTGCAAATGATAGTACAAATGTGGAAAAGTGCTATGCAAATGAATCCAAAGGGAAAGAAGCCAACTAATGAGCACAGCAAAACAGGCTGTGAAAAATCTATAGTAATACACACCCGCTTCCCCAAAGTACTTGAAATTCCCATCTGTCTATCTACTTCAGATCCCTGATTGGCCACCTTAGCTGGCCTACAGCTGACTAGAATAAAGGTGGGCAATCAGAAAGCTGTTCTGCAAACTAATTGCAAAGAGAGAAGAGGAGATTAGAGTGTGGGTGTGCTTGGAAGAAGATTTTTGGTAAATGTTTCTAATTTGAGATGGTGAGTTGTAAGGATGGAGCAGTTCCCATGATCACTTGAGTTTAGTCTATTTTTATTGAAAAGGTAATAACAAATTAGTTTTGCTAATCTTATCTCATTTACTATAGCACATGCTGTAAAACTGTTGCTGCTGATAACATCATTATTTTCTTTGAGTTGAGTAAACCAGCTCAAAGTGACCTACCAGATTTATCCAAGATCATAGTAAGTAGCAGAGCTCAGGACTCAAAGTCATGTCTTCTGACTCCAGCCCCCATGGCCTTTCCACCTCATCATGGTTCCTTTTGCTAGTGGTGAATGAGATCCACTTCTGTCCAGTGAAAGATAACTGGGCTCCAATTTTTCATTTTCTCATGGTTTTCTTGTTTAGTGGTTGCATTAAATCTCAGCTGGCAGCACTTGCTCCTGTGTGCCACCCTTCTCCTTACTCCTACTAATAAGTGACTGAACAAAATTGCAGGTACAGGGGATTTCCTGTCCTACTATCTTGTTCCTGTGTGGTCTTTAGTTTTTCTGGAGTAATCAGAAAAAAAAAGAAGAAGAAGAAGAAGAAGTACCTCATTATGTGTTCCATCTAAAAATGTTTCTTTCTTCCTTGCCATGCATATTTACATTAGAAATACCAGTTTTTGTGTTTGCAGAGCATCTAGCCAATGACAGCTAGAACCTGTCATCCTTCACACCCATTTTTCAGGCTCTTTTATGTGGTCTTACAATAAGGGCATCTTCCCTGCAGTTTAGACATGATCACGGAGTGATTCACACTGGTCCTTCTTCTTCTCTTCATCGTAATTAAGTCTTATGTGTATCTTACAGAAACTGTCACTGGCAAGAATTCCTCCCGTTGAATTCATTTATTTGAGAATATTCACACATCTCCACCCAGTTTTAATATAAGCAGTGCAGGGGCCTATGTCCTGCTGAGTGCCAGAGGAGAGCAGCATCTTAAAGCTTCTTAATCTATGAAGGACCTAAGACTCTGGACCAGAGACTTACCAGAGACAAACAGGATGTGGATTCTGGACCAACACATGCTTTCCTCAAGTCCTCTGCACTCCCCTTCGATGGAACGGTCAGGTCGGCAGCAAGGTCACCTCTGATCTTCTTGTGTTCTTTTTAGGGTTTCAAGAATTTTGAGTTTGCAACCTTAATTATAGTATGGTCAGGCCAGCATTGTTTTTTCTCCAATAAATAACTATGATTGAAAATCTCATCCTCCCCTGCCTGCGCACTGATTACAGTAGCATTATCCTTTCTGGTTATACTTATTTTGCTGTTGTTGTTGTTGTTGCTTTAAAAATGCAAGAGTGAGGGAAAGGGAAGTGGGTATAGGGATGCTGATCTCTTACCCAGGGGACCATTCAGCTAGTTCTCTTCTAACCAAAAAAGGGGACAGTTCAGACATTCATTTGGCTGAATTCCTACTTTCCTATTATGGCTGTCCATGTGTTCAAAAATAAAAATAAAAAGCACAAAGACTTATCTTTGTGTGAACATTCTAATTTTCATTTCAGTCTCTTTGGCCCTTCTTGCCCTTCCAAGTCTTAGGGATGGACCCTCTATCACAGTTAGGAAAACTCATCTCTTTGCATTTACATTTGAACATCATTACAAAAATCATTACCAATTAGGTAAAAGTTAGATATATTGCTCTTAGCAACTATTAAAAAGAGGTTATTTGTTTTTTCCAATATATAAAACTAAAGTTTCTATCCTATCCAGTTTTTTACATATGAAGATTTATTTCTATGAATCATTGCAAAGGTAAAAATATATTTTCTGATTGAAAAATATTTGTTTCTTGGAAACACTATGAATGGAGGATTTTAATATCTTTTAGGCTGATGTAGTTTGCCTTTATGGAAAACATCAGTGATCACTGCTTTAAGAATCTCAAATTCATAATAGTTACCACTTATTGGGTACTTACTATGTGACAGACATAGCAGTAGAGGCCAGGATTTCAGAGATAGGTAAGATGCAATTCTTTCCTCAAAGAACTCATGTCTAATAATAAAAACAATTTTAATTTGGAGGTATTTAGGACCCAACTATCAGTGCAAAATAAGAATTGTCTAGAGTGTAGGTATAATAGTGTGAAAGGGGTACAGAGTTGGCTTGGGGTAATCTTTAGAGAGACCACCTTCCCTAGATTCAGCTTCAAAGTTCGGTAAATGATGAAATACACTGACAGTAAAAGGCAGTTTAGATAGAACCGAATATGTGCAGATCATTTGAAAAAGTCCCTGAAGATTAAGTGAGAAAAAGAAACAAGCATTGCTAAGCATTGTATAGAAGGAGAGACATCCAACAACTAACAATTACAAAAAGGCATGATCATATTATAACAATGTGAGCACAAAATCGAAAAGCTGCATAGAGGAGGGCACTTTACTCAGCTCTGCAGATTAGGAAGGCTTCCCAGAACAGTAATGCTCTAGATGAGTTTTAATGAATAAGAATCTTCCCTGTGGTCAGTGGAGTGGGGAAAAGAGACAGTTAACAAGGAGAGATTATATATGAGAAGATATTGGACTTAGAGTGAATAATTTGAACTTAGTTGTTCAGCATTTAGTATGTGCTAGACACTGGATGTCATCACGAGATGGGGTGAAGATTGACTTTGGACTAGACATACAGCAGCCAGATGGTCTTTTGAAAAAATAAAGCACATCATTTTACTCTCTTATTTAACAACCTCCAAAGTAAGGTTGATTTTGCAAACAAAATAAAATCCAAATTTCTTAGCACGACCCACAATGCCCAACCTGATCAGGCCTTGACGATTTCTACAAGCCGTTCTCCTGCCACATTTACTATACTCCAGTCCCTCTGGCCATCTTTCTATTTTACAGTACAAATATTTTGCTTACCCAGGAATTTGCATCTATTGCTCCCTAGACTGCTTATTCCTCAGCTTTTAGGTCTTAGCTCAAAAGCTTGGACAGATTTTTTACCTTAAGATAACAGCCCTCTTTCCCCAACCTACTGCCCAAGACCATCTCTGTCTTCCTGTTTTACTATATCATAGTATTTATTACAACCTAACAATGTCTATTTATCTGCTTTGTCCTATCTGTCTCCTTCAACAATACTGTAAGCCCTTTGGAAACAGAGACCTTATCTGTCTCTTAGATACTGCTCCATTCTCAGCATCTAGAAAACTTGGCATTATCTGTTGGATAAATGAATGAATAACCATCATGAGAGTGAGTAAGCTGAGGAGTGTTCATGATCAGGAGAAATGAGATTTAAAGGGTTTTCCAGTAGGGTTTTCCAGAGTAGAAAACTTAAAGGCTGAGTTGATGAAGATATCCATGAGGAACTACATTATTAAATGTCCTTAAGAAAGGATCTTAACATAGTAAACATAACTGCATTCATTGCGAATGTATTCATTGTGAAATCCTAGAAAATTATACCAATTAATTTAAAATTTCATCTGTGTAACATTATAATGTATAATGTATAATATATTCTTTGTTTTGGTGGGGCAAGGTAGCTATGATGTATCTTCTGGTAGAAGGCATCTTTCAACTCATTAACTATTATTCCTTCAGGTTCAGTCAGAACCTGACTGGTTCTATGTCAGGTTCTCCATTATAGGATTAATGTACTTACTTAAGGAAAACACAGCCTGAAAGACCACGGCCAACCAGAATAAGTAAAATATACACTATTAGGAGGTGTCTCACTATGTTGTTCAAGGATTTTTCAACTAGTATATATTTATACATTACTTATATGGTTTCTTGTGAAAATCATTTAAATAAAAGAAATAACTTATCCCAAGCAAAGACAACTTTAAAAAATCATTCTTTACTCAACACTTACATATCTAGGAATTTATCCTAAGGATAAAATTTAACAGAAAGGTAAAGATGTATGTGACAATATCACTATATCTTTATTGTAAGAGCAAAATCAAACAAAAGAAAATATTCATCAATTTGATGGAGAATTATATAGCTAATAAAAATGATATCCATATAAAAATGAGAGCCATATAAGAGAAATAATTTATGACAAAATATTTAAATGAAAATAACATAATACAATATAGCATTAATTATACAGTATGTTGGGTCAAAAATAGACTTTGGAATATGAAAATACTGTTTCAAATCACATTTAGTTGCTAATGAACCATATGACTTTGGGCGTGTCCTTTAACCTTACTAAGGTTTTCTCATTTGTGAACTAGAAATACCAGTAGTGCCAATTCTATCTCATAGGAACAATTTTTTGTTTACTGAAATTCAATTGTTATAAAAATTTTATTGCAATTTCCGACTCATGTGAAAGTCAGCAACTCTCAAAAAATTGTCACCTTCTTTGCAACGCACTTTATATTTTAGATTTAACTTTTACATCTCATCATTGAAATAACCAACAGAACCTGCTACTGTGTTGTTAAGTGCTTTGCAGGACTTGATAACTATACATTCTTCCTGGTAAATGATACATAAAAATTAACTAAAAGACTAAGTAATAGAAGTCAAGTGCTTAGAGAAGCCACGGCTCTCATTTTGTTTTCTTTCACTGCATTCTTATTTGCTATCATAAGCCATTTTTCTTTTTAAAAAAAAAGTTTCATTCAGAAACTTAATTAAGAGAGGTAGAGTATGAAAGAAAGAAATAATAAATCATATAGAAGAGGAAAAGAAAGAAAATGAGTGAAAAAATATTTGTAGAGAGAACAGATGATATCGATCGATGACATGGAATAATAAATCTATGTATAATTTTCACAGATGGCTATGATTCTGGATGATGTGATATGTTATCTATGAGCAGCATTTAAAATACTCAGTAGTTTCATTTCAATTCAGTCATTCTAAATGTATAAAATTTAGAAATGCTAAGATAACATGGCTTGCTGTTTCTGGCTTTCAAATTTACACTGAAGGCTGCAATACAAAATATATTACCAAGCTTACTAGACTGCCCCTTGCTTTAGTGATAGAAGGCTGTGGATGATACCATGTTTGGCTACAAGCAGTAACTAGTTTATTTGTTCCTGCATCATTAGCAGCACTCAATGAATATTATAAATACCAACAGTCATTTTTATTTCACCTTTAAAAGTTTATTGGGAGATTGTCTTAAAGATGTTTTTGTTTATAATTGGTGTTACAAATTTGTAACATTGTAGTAATATATCTTAATCTATTTCAATCCAGATAATTGAGGGTGGGAGGTAATGTGTCCTTTAAATGTAAGGCACAGATAAAATAATTTTAGTTTCCCATTCTCTTGATGCTATTCATGACCAAATGAAGATTGGGCTAAAGATTTCAGTATTGAGGGGTTCTTATAGACAGTTAAGAGTCAAATCTTTATATGGCCCAATTTTCCTGGGTTTAGGGTCATCTTTAATGTCACAGTCAGCTCTGAATTTGTCACTACACAAGTGAAACTAAATCTATAATTCTTGACCCATTGTTTTTATCACTAATATGACATGCAGCCTTGTAGTGGAGTACAACAGGGAGACTATATGGGAGCAGTTGTAAGCATTTTACACTGGGAAAATAGAGCTAGTGGAATAAAGAGTAAGTGTCAGAGAAAACAGGGCAACTGGTAGCTCCTATATTTACACAATCTTTTTTTTTATCCTTTTATCTCTAGCTAAGTTTTCTTTCCTTTGGTTTGTTATTTATGTATCCTCTTCCTGGTGATATTCCCTCTCTATACTTACACTGGGTCATTTGTAGAGAAGTGGATGGACCTAGAGTCTGTCATACAGAGTGAAGTAAGTCAGAAAGAGAAAAACAAACATTGTATATTAACGCATATATGTGGAATCTAGAAAAATGGTACAGATGAACCTATTTACAGGGCAGGAATAGAGATATAGACGTAGAGAATGAACATGTGGACACGGAGAGGGGGGAACAGGATGAACTGGGAGATTGGGATTGACATATATACACTACCATGTGTAAAACAGATAGCTAGCGGGAATCTGGTGTATAGTGCAGGGAGCTCAGCTCGGCACTCTGTGGTGACCTAGATGGGTGGGATGGGGGAGTGGGAGGGAGGTCCAAGAGGGAGGGGACATAGGTACACATATAGATGATACACTTCGTTGTACAGCAGAAACTAACACAACATTGTAAAGCAACTATATCCCAATAAAACAAGCAAACAAACCAACAAAAAACTCCTTAATCGGGATTGGAATTTCCCTTTCTGGAACTTCTTGGAATATATTTACCAGTGAGTACATTTTACCAGGAAAAAAAAAGACCTTCAAGTTTACAAAGACTATGGTAAGAAATCCAACTCAATTTTCTTCCCATTGCACTATTTGACTTACAATGCTAACCACATAATGGAGTAAATGCTTCTATGTGTTAAATGCAAGGACTTCCCTCTTTCACTTCCCTCTGAAACACATGCACACATACACATCTGAAAGCATAAATGCAATGTTTCCAGCACAAAATGGGCACTTAATGAATGTTACCTTCCCTTTCTTTTGTGTAGGACTGTGTGCTAGTTACCAAACATTACCTTAGGGAATTAATGGGTAAAGCAAAAGGCAGAGAGAGAGAGAAACAGTTCAGTGGTTAGAAATATGACATTTGGTGCCAGACCTGGTTTTGAATTCTGGCTTCATCATTTAGCAGCTCTCTGTCTTTTGGAAAATTACTTAAACTCTAATTCTCAGTTTCCTCACATCTATCAAGTAAAGATAATACCACTTAGGCCATAGGATGGCTTTTAAAAACAATGAGCTATTGTATACAAAGCACTTAACAGTGCCTAACACATAATACATAACTCAATTTAAAAAAATAAGGCATCCTTACTAATCATTAGAGAAATGCAAAACAAAATCACAATGAGCCAGTAGGATGACCACTATCATAAAAACAGAAAATAAGTATTGGAAAGGATGTAGAAAAATTGAACCCTTGTGCACTGCTGGTAGGAATGTAAAATTGTGCAGCCACTATGGAAAACAGTATGGAGTTTCCACAAAAAACTAAAAATAGAATTGCCTTATGATCCAGCAATTCCACTTCTGGGTATATATCCAAAAGAATTTATTTTTTTATTTTTTTTATTTTTTTTAATTTTTATTTTTGGCCAGGCAGCACAGCATGTGGGATCTTCACTCCCTGACCAGAGACCTAACCCACGCCCCCACAGTGAAAGTGTGGTGTCTTAACCACTGGACCGCCTGGGAAGTCCCCCCAAAAAAAATTTGAAGCAGGATCTCAAAAAGATATTTGCACACCCATGTTCATTCCAGCATTATTCACAATAGCCAAGAGGTGGAAGCAGCCAAATGTCCATTGATAGATGAATAATGAAATGTTATATACTTATGATGGAAAACTATTCAGCCTTAAGAAATAAGGAAATTCTATCACATGCTATTACATGGATAAACCCTAAGGACATAATGCTGAGTAGTCAAAGTGATGAAACAATTGCTAGGGGCTGGAGGGGGAGGGTAAAATGGGGAATTGTTCAATGGGAATAGGTTTCAGTTTTGGAAGAAGAAAAAGCTCTAGACATCTTTTACACAACAATGTGAATATAGTTAACACTACTGTACACTTAAAAATGGCTGAGGGTACATTTTATATTACATGTTTTTTACCGAATTAAAATAAAAGGGCATACTAAAAGAAGAGTGTCTGTAAGGATGTGCTCTCCAGTTCTTTTCCAACACCAGAACAGAGAAAGGGGAGGAGAAAGGATAGATGAGGGGAAAAAAAGACTTTCATCACTTAAAGTCTGTTTGTGAGGTTCCTTGAGGTTAGGGGGAAAGGAAAAGTTGTGTAACATAGAAAAAGTTGATCAGAAACATCTTTTCCCCCTGGGCTTTGAGGATACTCAAAAGAGGAAACTAGAAATAACCATCATGGAATGTATTTGTATAATTTATTTGCCTCAAAATTGGAAATGACAAGGGTTGAGAGGATGGAAACAAAACTTTGGAAAAGAGGGAAGGAAGAAGAATTGTAGAAAAAGCCTATAGTTTGGAGTCCAGATGATGAGTTGAAATCCTCGTTCCACTACTTGCTTACCTTCCCTGGGAATGAATTTGTTCATCAGTAAAAATGGGAATGATCATACTTTTCTAACAGGGTGTTAGGAGAGTTAACCCAAGATACTGTTTTTGAAACATTCTTTTTATCCCATGAAATACAATACACATTTTACCTGTGATTTTTACAGCTAAGCAAACTCTAGCTAATGACCACAACAGGGAAAAATAATAAATAAGTTCTACATGCCTATTCATAGAGTTAATCATTTGTTATTTTGATATCTACTGTTAATCTTATTTATGAATGTCAATATTAATTCAATACAGGGAACTGTGGGATGATTCTTATAATCAAAATGAAAATGTGACAACTTACTCCTGTGCATTTCAAGTGATAAATCGTATGTTCTTACTTAAAACGAGGAAATAGTTTAATGTTTTTTAGGGCAAATGATTGTCTTGAACTATGGCTCAGGAATGTGATTCTATTCATTTTTCTGCCTTTATCTAAAGATAACCTTAAATATTTACAGAAGGTGATAACCAGATTCTTTCTGCTTCCAAAGAGAAAGGAGGAAATTTTACCATGTAAGATGGGAGATGGAATAACTTTTGTACAATAAGGTTACTATGATAATGGATTTTTTTCCCCAAAGGAAAATAATGGAATTTTTTCCTTGGAATTTTTAATAAAAGGTCTGCCATATCCTAAAGTATGATGGGGAAAACCTCCATTGGAATGCCTCTTGGAGTCATAGTTAACAATATTTAGAGTAAATATTTCCCCAAATTGTGTTTCATTGATGTGATTTCCCATGTTTTGTTTTTCTGTGTATGTTGTAGCTCCAACAAAAAAATACATTCAGTTACTGTGCTACTGTTACCTAAGGGATTTGGATGGTGCACAAGAAAAAAAGAGAAGAAAAATCTAAGTAGAACTCAATGGATATTTACAATCATGTGCCATTTTCTAAAATGGCTTGAACTTGCCTAGTTTATTTATGTTTCTTTTTTTTATACTGTGATTACCCTTTCTCTGCTGGGGTTGGTTTATTTTACTGGTGGAATTTTTTTTAATATTTGGCTAGATATTTTGGATCTATACCTTTTTTCTTTATTTTTACATGAAAATTCACTCAATATCTGTAATTTGGGCAGGAAGATGTCCTATTATCAAGGGCATATATTTATGATCTTAAAGAATTCATTAGCAAAAAGTTAATAAGTTGTATTACAATCGTAAAAGTAAATAAGTAAATGAAACTACAGGTCTACCCTTAAGTAGTTATTGCTTTATTAGCTCACAGTAAACCAACATCAGTTTCTTTTGCTAATTTTTTCTTAATACTAACAATAATGACATTGCCCACTGGTTTCCACTTCACTGATCTAGTCTTGATTTATAACAACTGTGACCCTTTCCACTTGGGTTCTCTCTTTCAAGATATCCTGTTTCTGTGCAGAGAGTAGGAAGAGAAGAATTTGCATGTATATACAGGCAGAAAGAGAAAAATGAGGAAATAAAAGGCTTTCAGGAAAGTAGAAATTTCTATGAAAACCCCTAGGGCATTTTTTAAAAACACCGATGTTTACCAATCTTTGTGAATCATCCAACTTGGAGTGTTAGCTGTCATTCAGGAAATCTTTTAAGACGAGGATCTTGAACATTTAGATAGAACTAGATGGCACATGCTTTATCATTTTTCCTTACTTCTCTGAGTAAACCAAGAGTATGTCATGGTTATTATTCTTCAATTAGGCTTTACATCCATGACATTATGATTTAGAGGAATGAGCACTGTAACTGGAGTCTGGATTCTATTCCTGACTTTGTACAGTAATGTGACCTTAGACACTTCCTTAATTAATAGGCTTTACTTAACTCTCTGAAGTTGACTAAAATTTCTACTCTTAGAGACTAGGGAATATTACATTTAACAATAATTAATAAGTCCAAACTTATCATCTAGAAGGAAAAGGAAAAAACCCGTCTGCTCTGGACTCTCATGTATCAGTTTGGGTTGCCTTTTTGAATCAGAAAGACACAGAAAGCTCCATGGTGAGGTGTGAAAACAAAGAAGACACAGCTGATTGAGGTTGAGCGTATCAATGAAAGGAGAAATGTCACGGCTTATCCCAGTGTTCTCATGCTTGCCTCTTTTCCCCAAGGCCAGAGTTGACTGAGAGAACTGGAAGTGACATGAGGACAGGTAGTTGAGAGATGGGAGAAGAACAATTGCTCAAAAGTGTCACCAAGAAACTATGAGAAAGACAATGCCCTGATATTTTCAATAAAGTTCTGGAGTGAGTATTATATCTGAGGTTGCCTAGGAAAAAGGAAGGTTAAATATGAAAGTCTGGAAAACATAAAATTATATCTTCATTTAAGCAACACATTCATATTGTGGGAAAGGTACAGATAACTACAAAATAAGCTCACTACAGATAAGCACTAAACTAAGTACTGTTATTTTGCTGCACATCATTTCAGGTTTTATATACATATATATGTGTGTGTGTGTATATATATACATATACCTCTTAAAAATCAGGCTTATTCAAAAGTGCCATTAATATTGAAGCTTAGTAGAAATTGCATTATATTGATGAAAGGTTCATTTGTTTTTCAAGATGTACACCAATGGCCTTTAAATTTGGTAACTTCTGTGTCACTCAAATGTGTACTTCTGCAGTTGTGAAAAGTATCAGTTTTACTATCTGTGGGTTGTGCTTGCTAGACAAGTCTTAAATTGCATATTTTTTAAATCAGTGTTATATAATTTCTTATAGATCATTGTGAAAGGGTCAAGAAATCAGGATAGCTGTTTCTCTAATTTCCATTTAAAATCTATTAACTTTAAGTTAATGGAACTATTAGGTTGTTACCAAGCAAAAATGCCTTTAAACAAAATTTTAAACTATTTGTATGTATATGTACATTTATATATTTACACATGTATTTAATGTATTTAATCCTGGTTATAGATAAAGTTTCTATGTATTTAATCCTGGTTAGAGATAAAGCTTCATAATGCTGTTTTATTCATCACATTAACCAGCAGTAAAACACAGACTTTTATCCATAGCAGGCAAAGAATTTCGGGATTTATACACAGATAGCCTACAAAGTTATGTAGTTTGAAAAATAGTGTTTCATTATGAAGAACTCTCAATTTCTTGCAAAGCTAATCTAATTAAAAGGATGTGTAAATGTTCTTGAAAAAACTGAGTTCCAAGTCTCAGCATAAGTATCCTCCTCTCTGTGAGACCTGACAGAAAAAGAAAAGGACTCACCACTAGATGCAGATTTTGTAAGACCTGAAGCTTATAAAATTGGGGAGGCCTCTCTTTACGAAAAAGAATTTAAAATCTTATTTCTGCAAATTTTACAAAAAACTTATTACGACCATGTGAACACATTCGTAACCTATTCAAGGGTATGTGAATGGCCTTGAAGGTTATTTTATCAGTCACAAGGTAATGAAACCTAGAATTTTGAGGATTACCAATTTTTATGTTTTAGATAAATATTTACTGATATCAAAGGATATTAACAATACCGTTAAGTGAAAGAAACAAGTTACAAATAGGATATATAATATGATACATTTTGGTACAGAATAGATGGAAGGATATACAAAGGATATTCGTGGGTGATGGGATTACAGGTGTTATTTCTTCCATTTGCTTGTCTGTATTTTCTAAATTAAATAAGTGATTATGGATAACTTTCATCATGAGAAAAAATTGTTATTTTTAATTATAAAAAAACACTCAATTACAATTAGAAAGATGTGTTCTAATTCTTTTTGAAGTATTGATTAGGGTTCCCTAAGTTATTTATACTATTTTCCCTCTTCCTGATGGAAAAATAACATCCTTTTTTTAAAGAACTGGTCAAGATTTGGAAAGAGGCTGAAACTACAACCACTGCCTTCCCAGACCTTCCCCCTATACACATACACACACACATCTGCTCCTATCTCCCATCCCTACACTCACTCTAAAAAGTTAACCAGAGTAGCTAAATGGCCCATGGAAAGTAAACAATAAAATGTACTTCAAATGAAATTTTAAAAGAGTTAACAAAGATACAAACATTAGACCTTCCAGATCTGACCCCTTTATGTCAATAAGATGGACATACAAGACGTGGTAGGGAGATAATTGTCGACTGTTTGCACATATCCAGGTAGTTCTTGGCATTTCCAATTAGATTCCCTAATTTTATTTACAAATGGCTATTATTATTCTGAATTGTATTCAGTAATTCAATGTAACAAAAATGTTTTAAGATACAATTAGAAATATGTTTAAACAGATTTTAAACTTTCTTTGGAGGAATCTGTTTATTCTTTATTCATAGTAAATGCTTCAAGACAACAAACTATTCCTTCAGTTTGGGAAGAGTCAAAAACATAATGGAATTAGCTAAATTTCCTTATTTTTAAAAATCACTTCATTTTCTTCCACAAATTTGAGTTTTCCTTTGTACATCACATTATGATATAGAACATTCACTGAACAAATACCAATTTGAGTTAAAATGATATTAGGTTTTGATAATTGACCTACTTTTAGCTAACTGATTTTCTTAATTCACATTTTCATCATTTTAATGAAAATGAGGTACAGTAATATTATGAAATGGTATTTTTGTAGATTCTATTAAGGTTTATATATTCTAGATTTTTCACATACACTGTCATATATTTTTCCCCAAATCATATATACTAGAAACATAACAATATATTAATGTTTTTACTGTGAACAGCATACTGCAGTTTTAAAAAACAAATTTTATGATGTCTCTTGGCCTTTTTATTTTTTTAATTTAATTTTTATTTTATATTGGGGTATAGCTAATTTACAATGTTGTGTTAGTTTCAGGTACACAACAAAGTAAATCAGATATATATATATCCATTCTTTTTCAGATTGTTTTCCCATATAGATTATTAAAGAAAATTGAGTAGAGTTCCCTGTGCTATACAGTTAGTCCTTATTGGTTATCTATTTTATATATAGTAGAGTGTGTATGTTAATCCCAACTTCCTAATTTATCACTTTGTCCCATGTTCCCCCTTTGGTAACCATATGTTTGTTTTCAAAATCTGTGAGTCTGTTTCTGTTTTGTAAATAAGTTCATTTATATCATTTTAAAAATTAGATTCCACATATGAGTGATATCATATGATATTTGTCTTTCTCTGTCTGACTTATTTCAATTAAGATAATAATCTCTAGGTCCATCCATGTGGCTGCAAATGACATTATTTTGTTCTTTTATATAGTTGAGTAATAT
Organism: Balaenoptera borealis; assembly: GCF_965194805.1. Taxonomy (NCBI): domain Eukaryota; kingdom Metazoa; phylum Chordata; class Mammalia; order Artiodactyla; family Balaenopteridae; genus Balaenoptera; species Balaenoptera borealis. The sequence continues at coordinate 50,424,152 of NC_138876.1, read as the reverse complement.
TCCATTGTATATATGTACCACATCTTCTTTATTCATTCTTCTGTCAATGGACATTTAGGTTGCTTCCATGTCCTGGCTATTGTAAATAGTGCTGTAATGAATATTGTGGTGCATGTATCTTTTTGAATTATGGTTTTCTCTGGATATATGCCTACGTGTGGGATTGATGGATCATATGATAGCTCTATTTTTAGTTTTTTAAGGAATCTTCATACTGTTCTCCATATTTGTTGTACCAATTTACATTCCCACCAACAGTATAGGAGGTTTCTCTTTTCTCCACACCCTCTCCAGGGTTGTTTGTAGACTTTTTGATGATGGCCATTATGACCTGTTTGAGGTGATACCTCATCGTAATTTTGATTTGCATTTCTCTGATAATTAGTGATGTTGAGCACATTTTCATGTGCTTTTGGTCATTTGTATGTCTTCTTTAGAAAAATGTCTAGATCTTCTGCCCATTTTTTGATTGGGTTATTTTGGTTTTGAGGGGGGGTTTGTTGTTTTTTGGGGTTTTTTTTTATATTGAGCTGCATGAGCTGTTTGTATATTTTGGAGATTAATCTCTTGTTGGGTCACTTCATTTGCAAATATTTTCTCCCATTCTATTTTCATTTTGTTTATGGTTTCCTTTGCTGTGCAAAAGCTTTTAAGTATAATTAAGTCCCATTTGTTCTGTTGGAAGTTTATTCATCACAGTTCCAATTTCAGTACTTGTGATTAGTCTGTTCATATTTTCTATTTCTTGCTGGTTCAGACTTGGAATATTGCACCTTTCTAAGAATTTGTCCGTTTCTTTTAGGTTGTCCATTTTATTGGCATATAGTTGCTTGTAGTAGTCTCTTTTGATCCTTTGTATTACTGTGGTATCAGTTGCAACTTCTTTTCCATTTCTAATTTTATTGATTTGAGCCCTTTCCCTTTTTTTCTTGATGAGTCGGGCTAAGGGTTTATCAATTTTGTTTATCTTTTCAAAGAACCAGCTTTTAGTTTCATTTATCTTACCTATTGTTTTCTTTATCTCTATTTCATTTATTTTTGCTCTGATCTTTATGATTTCTTTCCTTCCACTAACTTTGGGTTTTGTTTGTTCTTCTTTCTCTAGTTGCTTTAGGTGTGAGGTTAGGTTGTTTATTTGAGATTTTTCTCGTTTCCTGAGGTGAGATTGTATTGCTATAAACTTCCCTCTTAGAACTGCTTTTGTTGTGTCCCAAAGGTGTTGGATCATCATGTTTTCATTTTCTTTTGTCTCTGGGTATTTTTTTAGTTCTCTTTGATTTCTTCAATGATCTATTGGTTGTTTAGTAACATATTGTTTAGCCTCTAGAGTTTGTGTTTTTTACAGTTTTTTTCTTGTAATTTATTTCTAATCTCATAGCACTGTGGTCAGAAAAGATGCTTGATACGATTTCAATTCTCTTAAATTTATCAAAGTTTGCTTTGTGGCCCAGCATTTATCCTGGAGAATGTTCCATGTGCACTTGAGAAAAATGTGTATTCTGCTGCTTTCAGATGGAATGTTCTATAAATATAAATTAAGACCATCTGGTCTAATGTGTCACTTAAGGCCTGTGTTTCCTTATTGATTTTCTGTCTGGATGATCTGTCCATTGATGAAAGTGGGGTGTTCAAGTCCCCCACTATTATTGTGCTACTATCAGTTTCTCCTTTTATGGCTGTTAGTATTTGCCTTATATATTGTGGTGCTCCTATGTTTGGTGTGTATATATTTATCATTGTTATATCTTCTTCTTGGATTGATCCCTTGATCATTATGTAGTGTCATTCTTTGTCTCTTGTAACAGTCTTTATTTTAAAGTCTATTTTGTCTGATATGAGTATTGTTACTCCAGCTTTCATTTGATTTCCATTTGCATGGAATAACTTTTTTCATCCCCTCACTTTCAGTCTGTATGTGTCCCTAGATCTGATATGGATCTCTTGTAGACAGCATATATACAGGTCTTGTTTTTGTATCCATTCATCTAGTCTATATCTTTTGTTTGGAGCATTTAATCCATTTACATTTAAGGTAATTATCAATATGTATATTCTTATTGTCATTTTGTTAATTGTTTTGGATTTGTTTTTACAGGTGTTTTTTCTTCCCTTCCTATTGGTTCCCTTCTATTTTGATTTGATAACTATCTTTAGAGTTATGTTTGGTTTGCTTTTTATTTTTTGTAGATTTTTGGTTTGCAGTTACCATGAGGTTTTGATATAGCAGTCTATATATAAACATGACTGTTTTAAGTTGCTGGTCTCTTCATTTCAAATGCATTTCCAATATCCTGCATTTGCACTCTCCTTTTCTAACAATTGCTTGTTTGGATATCATATTTGTGTGGGCAATTTTCTACCTTTACTGCATCTTTGCCTTTACAGTGAGCTTTTCCATTCATAATTTCTTGTTTCCAGTTGTGGCCTTTTCTTTTCTACCTAGATAAGTTCCTTTAGCATTTTTTTGTAAAGCTAGTTTGGTGGTGCTGAATTCTCTTAGCTTTTGCTTGTCTGTAAAGCTTTTGATTTCTCCACTGAATCTGAACCAGACCCTTGCTTGGTAGAGTATTCTTGGTTGTAGATTTTTCCCTTTAATCACTTTAAATATATTGTGCCACTCCCTTCTGACCTGCAGAGTTTCTGCTGAAAAATCAACTGATAACCTTATGGGGATTCCCTTGTTTGTTATTTGTTGCTTTTCTCTTGTTGCTTTTAATATTTTCTCTTTGTCTTTCATTTTTGTCAGTTTGATTAAAATGTGTCTTGGCATGTTCCTCCTTGGGTTTATCTTGTATGGAACGCTCTGCGCTTCCTGGACTTTGGTGAAAGCTTCCATTCCTATGTTAAGGAAGTTTTCAGCTATTATCTTTTCAAATATTTTCTCAGGTCCTTTCTCTCTCTCTTCTCCTGGGACCCTTATAATCCAAATGTTGGTGCATTTAACTTTGTCTCAGAGGTCTCTTAGAATGTCCTCATTTCGTCTTGTTCTTTTTTCTTTATTCTGTTCCACAGCAGTGATTTCCACCACTCTGTCTTCCAACTCACTTATTTGTTCTTCTGCCTCATTTATTCTGCTATTGATTCCTTCTAGTGTTTTTCTATTGCATTTATTTAATTATTCTTCTCTCTTTGTTTGTCCTTTAAATCTTCTAGCTCTTTGGTAAACATTTATTGCATCTTCTCCGTCTGTGTCTCCATTATTTTTCTGAGATCTTGGATTATCTTTACTATCATTACTCTGAATTCTTTTTCAGGCAGATTGCTTATCTTCAACTCACTTAGTTTTTCTTCTGGGGTTTTATCTTGTTCCTTCATCTGGAACATATTTCTCTCCTGTCTCATTTGTCTAACTTTCTGTGTTTGTGGTCTCTGTTTCTCAGGCTGCAGGCTTGTAGTTCCTCTTGCTTCTGGTGTCTGCCCCCTGGTCAGTGAGGTTTGTCTAGGGGCTTTCGCAGGCTTCCTGGTGGGAGGGACTGATGCCTGCCCACCGGTGGGTGGAACCAGGACTTGTCCCTCTGTTGGGCATGACCCTGTCAATAGGTGTGTTTAGAGGTAGCTGTGACTCAGGACGACTTTAGGCAGCCTGTCTTCTGATGGGTGGGGCTGTGTTCCCACCCTGTTGGTTGTTTGGCCTGTGCCATCCCAGCACTGGAGCCTGCAGTATGTCGGGTAGGGCCAGGTCTCGATGCCAAAATGGCAACCTCTGAGAGAATTCACACTGATGAGTATTCCCTGGAGCCTCCACCAACAGTGTCCTTGCCCCCACAGTGAGCCATAGCTGACCCCTGCCTCTCCAGGAGAACCTCCAAGACCTGCAGATAGGTCTGGCTAAGGCTCCTATGGAGTCACTGCTTTGCCCTGGGTCCTAGTGCACGTGAAACCTTGTGTGCACCCTCCAAGGGTGGGATCTCTGTTTCCCCTAGTCCTGTGAAGTTCTTGTACTCAAGGCCTGCTGGCCTTGAAAGCCAAATTCTCTGGAGCGTCCTCCTCCCAATGCCAGACCCCCACACTGGGGAGCCTGACATGGAGCTCAGTATTCTCACTCCTATGGAAGAACCTCTGTGATATAACTATTGTCCAGTTTGTGGGTTGCCCACCCAGCAGGTATGGGATTTGATTATATCATGAAAATGCCCCTCTTACCATCTCATCTTCTTCTTTGTCTTTGGATGTAGAATATCTTTTTTGGTAGGTTCCAGTCTTTTTTGTCGATGGTTGTTCAGCAGTTAGTTGTGGTTTTGGTGTTTCTGTGAGAGGAGGTGAGCTCAAGTCCTTCTACTCTGCTATCTTGTCTCCTCCCAGCAGATTTTAAATGAACTAATAAAAGCACCAAAGTATTTCTACCATCTGTTAAGAAACCATTTTTATTTTGAAATTATCAAGGACTATCTCAGAACATTTTTAACCGTTCTAGACCTTTGGTTGCTTTTGTTTTCTTTCCAATTCCAGCTTTCATTTTGAATAATCTACAAGTAATTCTCACATGGCAAAAATAATGTTCTGAGTTAATTAAGTTCCATTAAAAAATAACATTTTGGCTGTTTCAAGCTTTTGCCTTTTCAAAAGGATTTCAAATTTTAATGGATGAAAAGAAAAGGAGCAAGCAAAGGACACTGTGATTGGCCCAAAAGGTAAGAGGAAAATCAAGAGAGTATAGTATTAATGAAACCAGGGACAGAGTTTCAAAGAGGGGAAAGAGTGGTTATAGACAACAGAAGAGCCAGGAAAGAGGGCACTTGCTGCACATTCTTACATGATGACTTCACCTCTCCTTCCCAGCTCTTTCTTCTGGGCCTGAAAATACAGTCATTTCTCCCCTGGCTACTCGCCCCTTCTTTCCTTTCAAAGAATTGTTATAAAAATAGAAAGGAAATTTAAATGCAATAGCATACATGACAGAGCTTTGGAATCTGTAAAACACTGTGTACATGATGAAAGTCAGATGAAAAAACTCATCTAGATGACTCATTCATGTCTTGTCAGTGGAAAAGAGTTATTACAACACAGGTCAGTGGTGACAGACGGAATCCACCACCTCAGCAGGGGAGCTATTATATATGCGATGTTTTACCAGCAAATTCATCAGAATTTGTTATTCACGCTGCCTGTATTTCATCACCAATAATTTACTCCTACTTCTTATTCTCCGACCTTTATTTTCTCCGTCTACATTTATTGCCCCTGAGCTGCTAACATGGTGCAGGGAATCATTTCAAACACTCAGACTTTAAAAGAACAGGTACAAAAAATAATAGCAGAGTTACAAAATCAAGAACAAATTTAGAGTCATGACCAGACCTCTATTAATAATGCCAGAAATGCCAAAGCTTTAAATGAGTTTATCCTTGAGAAAAAATTAAAGGTCAGAGATAATAAAGACAAAATGGGTTCCTTATTCTTAGTGATGATGGTGTAATATTTAGCAGGCATGGAAAAAAAGAACTATACAACTTCTGTATGACTTTCTTCTTTCCAATCAAGAAAAAGATTTTCAATGAAAAGTTCCAACACTTAAAAAGACAAAAAAAGCACATCTAAGAGAGAGTTGAAGTTCATTTGAATAGGTGAGGAATGATAAGACCATTTAGCTATTTTCAATGTTCCCGTGAAATACTTTCCAGAGCACTAAAAGGAGGCTGTCAATGTCGGCAAAGGACTGCTGGTAGTAATCTTTGAAAACCTGCAGAGAATGAAAAAGATGCAGGATACATGGATATAAGCATGTGCTAATTTTAAAACAAAGAAAAAACTGTCTTCTAGAAACCACATGCTGGGAGAGGTTGCTGTGATTCCCAGTAGAACTCTATACTGGTTACCATAGAAGGGAATCAGTGGCTTCCCACCAAAGCTGGCTGAATACATGCATTTACCTCTCTTCCAAAAACCCATAGAAATCTAAAAGAAGAGTAAAATAAAATTTTAAAAAAAGTTTTAGGAAATTCAGAAGGGGATTACTGATAGTCAACCAGAACAATAAGGAATTCCTGGTCCTGGGATATATTGATGCTAAAATACAACAGAGATAAGCAATCCACAAGTCCAGACCCATGAAAGAGAACTTCAAAAATGCAAGTTGTCCCAGCAGAATTCTGCAAAATCCTTACAATCATAGTAAGCAGAAGCTGACAGGAAGAAGAGAGCACTCAGCAGGGGCCAGGTAACTAACAAAGGCAGAACTCTTGTGCCCTAGGCAGTGAATTGTGATAGTTTTTACATGAGAGACTCAAAATGGACAACAGATCCAGAGAATCAGGACCTTGTTGCAGGCAAAAGAGAGCTTCATATCCTTGGAACAAACCATACTCACATCTTAAAGAAAGCCCACCCTCCCTCTGTCACACACAACTACTTAAGTCGAAGCTGATTTAATCCAAACTTGAGCTTCCAGCCAGGCAAACAGGAATCCTTATTCTCCAACCACCAGGTTATGATCAAACAACCAAGAATCATCAACAACCAAGAAGGCAGAAAGAAAAGCACCGAATTCAATAAACAGATCTAACCCCTGAGGAAACACAATATAGGAACACAGAATAAAATGATAAAATAAGCATATTAGTATCTTCAGGGAGATTCTAGGGAATTCTGAATCTATCAAAATAATGAAATACAGATGACTACTAAACATTTAAGAAGGTATTTAAGATTATTCAAATTAGAATACGATCTAAAAAAAGAGGGGGAAAAAGGGAAGCAGTGATCACTCCAAGTCAGCATGAACTCATGAAGCACAAGTCATGCTTCAGTCAGTTCATTTCATTTTTTCAGAGGTCATCATCAGACTGGTAGATTGGGAGTGCCAGCAGTGTGTCTGTCTGGAGTCTAGCAAGCTAGTAAATAAAATGTTTCTAGATACAGTACCCTGAAAACAAATTATATCCTACCAGTGATTGATAGAACAAAAAGCTAATAGAAGTTTGTGTTCACCTATTACAGAAATCTTTAATTATTTTTTCCTCTAGATTGTGAACTTCTTGAGAGAAAGAACCATTTTTCTGTACTGCATTCAGTCTATCCCAATTGCCTAGAGGATATTTAGAAAATGACAGATTCTCAATAAATATTTATTGAATGGTAATTAAATTTAATGGTAATTAATACAAAGCCTATGTTTAAAATTATGAGATGAAAGGGGAACAGCTAGCTTCTCCGTTCACTGGGGAACAATGTGGAGGTTTTAGTTTATTACCTGCTTAGTGTTGTTGACATTAGGACATGGCTGACAGGAGAGCTATAGAGAAAAGGCTATAGTAATAGACAGTGAGGAACACAGGAGAGTTGTGGCAGATTGTGTTTTCCAAAGATGACCATGACAATAGCTCTTATCCCACAAGCTCTTTTTATAATGTCACTTTGACTTTTGACACTCCTCCCACTGAGGAGTAGGGTCTATGTTCCCTACCCTTAAAACTGAGTTAGTTTGTTACTATGGCAGAAATGCCACTTTGTGACTTCCTAGACTAGGTCATAAAAGGCAATACAGTTTCTGTCTGGTTCTTTTGGGACACTCACTCTTGAAACTCAAGATGCTACTTGGACAGCTCCAGTGAGGTCTCAGTTAACAGCCAGCATGAACTGCCAAACAAATGAGTGAACAAGTTTCCAGATGCTCCCAGTCTTCAAATCTTCCAAGCTGAGGTTCCCTATGTTTTGGAGAATACACAAGCCTTCTTCTGTGCCTTTTTCAAATCCCTGGTCTACAAAATCTGAGGGCATAACAAAGAAGTCTCCTGTGCCACTAAATTTGGGATGGGTTGTTATACAGCTATCAATAATTGGAAAAATAAGAAAATGGATATGCAAGGTATAATATATTTACTCAGTGGAACATTATGCTGCCACAATAAGAAGCTTCCCAATTGAAATAGAAATAAATGTTTATTATTATTCATTTACTCATTCAAGAAACATTTTTGAGCGTGCTGTGTGCTAAGGGCGGTTCTGAGAATATAACACTGAATGAAACAAAGTTTCTACTCAAAGTTCCCTGCAGGGCCTGTGTATTTTGGTGTCACCTAGTGTTCAGTCCTCAGTTGTCTTGGTTTTAACCATTGATGATAGACCCAGAATTCTATCTTCAGCTTTGAATTGTACCTTGAGCTTCAGTCCTGTATATTTAAATGCTTATCTGTTCTCTTGAATTGAACATGCCACAGGCACTCCAAACTGCTAGTTCCTGGTGCTAATACCTACACATTGTCCTGAGCCAGCAACCTGGGACTCACTGGAGATCTCTCTCTCTTCTCTCTCTCTCTCAGCACCTCCTACCACTTCACAAGTCTATCCCCACAGTCACAGAGACTGCTGAGGCTACTCCTGTACCATCTGAATTCATCCCTTTATCTAGCCCACCGCCATTGCCTGGTTCATATCATCATCATTTCTTCACTGGGTTCTATGGTATTCCTGCCACCATATTGCCTCAAATTCACACTATACAATACTGTTATGTTTTTTCAATTTACAAATATTATTATGCTATCTTCTTGTTGAAAATAGTTCACGTATACTCTTTAGAATAAAGTCCAAATCTCATCATTGACATAAAAATGGAGGGAAGTTACAGAACAATGGGCATAGTATAGTTCTACTTATGTAAAATTACATATATATATATATATATATACAGTATAGAAAGATGCTGGGTGTTCAATAAAATGTCAACAGTTGTAATCTCAGATTGAGAAGATTTCAGGTGATTTTTACTTACCTCTTTGTACTTTTATGTATTATTATAATAAGTACAATATTGAAATCCTTTTCAAAAAATAAATGTTTCACTTTTATAGAAAAAGTAAAACATTAAATATTAAATATTAAATAAAGAGATTCTTCATGATCTGGCCTTGGCCTATTCAGCTTTGCCATCTCTCCTCTCTAGTCTCCTAGTCCGTACTTTAGCCCCTGCCTCATATTATATTGATTACTTGCATTCTCTCAGCAAACTGTGCTTTTTCAAGCATTCAAACATCCAGCTTCCTCTGCCTGGAAGGCACTTTCCTCTGTTCTTTACTTGTCTGGTCCCTACTCACCTATCAGGGCTCAGGTCAGGTATCAACTCTTACAGAGGTTTTTCCTAACCAACCCCTTCACCAAGCTCCTATGTCAATGTCTACTTCCACTTATTACAACTGCTTCATAACTATCTATTGACCTCCATTTCATAGTGAATCCTACACACCAGGTATCCACAGAACTTACTACAAAGTTGGTACACTAAAAGCATTCAATATAATGTTTTCCTCCTTCATATCAGTGAAGCACTGTTTGGGGAGAAAAAAAGAGGCCAAAGGCAAAGGTTTTGATACTCCACTCCCTGGATTCAAATTTCCAGTTCTGTCACTTGCCAGCTGTGGAACTCTAGACAGGCTACTTAACCTTTCGTACCTTAGTTGCCATATCTGTAAAGTGAAAATAATACTAACCACATCATAGAGTTGTTGTGAGGATTAAGTAATGTCAAGTGTAAACAAGTTCTACATAGCGTAAGCATTTAAAAAATGGTTACTATTATTATTTTTGTCTTCCATTGACTTATAAGCTCCTTGAGAGTTGTGTCCATTATAACTGTATCCCCAGAATCTGGCATATAATAGGTATCTGATGAATATCTATATGATCTTGTATATTCTTGAATCTTCTGAAGAATATTTTCCCTTTATTTAATATCTAATTCATGATTATTTTCTCCCTGAAATCAACTCTCTATTAAGAGCAGCAGGAGAGGGAGTGTGCAGTGTTGGAGGAACTGCATCTCTTTCCTAGGGGTTAGACAACACCCAGATAACTACCCCCCACCCCCCAGCACTGAGGACAGCCACTTATGCACTTTCCTTTCTTTCCTTCAAAATGTCCTTAGTTTCCACACTTTCTGGTGTATATTGTATTTTCCTGAATCTAGAGCTGTCTCCCTCCCTTCCTATGTCTTTCCTCCTCTGCCCATACCCCACATCTTTGTTAAACAATAGCAAAAAGAATCAAGAAGGTGTAGACATATCTAATCCAACCCAGATTTTGAACCAAGCCCTTCCTTAGACCATTCAAAGTGAATAATGATTCATATAGAGACCCAATGAAAGGACCTTTAGTCAGTGGCTCACTGGTACCTATAGAAAGGAGAAAGCTGAGTATGCTTCTCTAGTTCTCATTCCTGGTCATTTAAAGCCCATTTGAGAAATAATTCTTGTGAATTTGTAGGAAATATGAAATGAGATGACAGATGTGGAAGGGCTTTTAAAAAGTTAAAAGGCATAAGTCATTATGTTACATTTTGAGGATAAATTCTCCTTTTAATGTCTTCAGTAATAAAAATTGGTGATTTTTACAATCTTAATTTTAAATGCTAAATTTCCCTAAATTAAACATGATAAAAATTTAAAATGTTTATTTATGTCATAGAAGTATCAAGACCTATTATTTTTGGCAAAATCAGAGACTTGGGAAATATTTTGACACTAACCAGGCAAACTCTGGTGAGCAGTAAGCCAACATCCCTTTCCCACACAGGAGTAATTGGGAGGGTGAGAGAGCTAGAATACATCTGCTCCCATTCAGTGGCAAGACCTGAAGTGTGTTCTGCTTAAGATGCCCCAAACCTTGCACAACACAATATTTTTAAGTTATTTACTGAAGAATTCATATAGTTTACTTTATGCTCTACAATAATTTCCTTGAGCTAAATGTCCGCTAAGGAAGTGGAGTTCGAGCTAATCTTTAAGGATAGTAAGAGGGATGGTTGGTATGCATACCAGTCTGGGAAGGAAGAAAGGAAGGAGGGAAGAAATGAAAGGAGGAAAGGAGGAAGGAGGGGTGGAGGTAGGAAGGGAGGGAGGGAGGGAAGGAAGAAAGGCAGGAGAAAAGAAGATAGAAGAGATAAGAGTGTGTCTGAGGACAGTGAATAAACCAGTTTAGAAACAGTGGAGAATTTATATTCAAAGTAGTAGCATGTTAAGTTTATAAAAATTGGTCTCAGGAAGATTGTTGAGAAATTTTAAGCACGTGCCAAGGAATTTAGACTCCGTTAAGCCAGCAGGATAAGGTAGGAAAAAACATAGCTTTTTTTACTGAGGAATGGAAAGTAATTGAATTAATGAAATTAAAAATAATTGAATTGAATTGCAAAATATGTAAAAGTATCACAGTTCTCAAACATATCTATATTATTGTCACTAGAGGGAGCTCAGCACTTAACTTGTATTCTAAAAGAGTCCAGCATATGGTCAATCACAAGGGCATCCCATTTTGCTGTGTTTGAGGGGGTTTCCAAACAAACCAACACCATTATTTTTCCTAGAAAATGAAAGTGACTGAAAGCATTAACTCTCATGCTTTTCACTGTACGTGGGGCAAGTATAAATACCTTCATCTCCGTGATGCCACTGTCAAAATAACACATACACTTCTTTGAATGCCCCTCTGAAATGGCTCATGCTCTTTGCAGTGGTCCAAAATGGAATGGATGAGTAAACACTGGAACATGATGCATGAAATGTGCTTCAGTACAGTCTCAGGAGGAGAGTCTATACAGGGTGGTCAGCACAGTAACCTCAGGAACAGGATCTGGACCTCAGATGATGCTCCACCTTTAAGTCTGTATTATTATTATGTGTGAACTGCTCATAAGTACGCCTCTTGTGATGGATACATTTTTTAAAAACAAATGAGACCTTTATTTTGTCACCACCATTTATGGCCAAATGTCACTAAACTTTGGGCTCAAGCTGTTTAAAAGAAAAACATTAAATGAGACTTTTAGAAGACAGTAAACATTTACCAAGCCCTGCAGCTGAGGGATTTTGAATAAAAATAAAAGACAATTCTAGGCCTCATAGAAATAATTTAATTAAACGAGCTTTGTAAATAAGAATGAAAAGGATATTAACATTACACATTTTTTTCACAAGCCTGATTTTTTCACAAGCCCAGAAAAAGTCTTTTTTCTTGTTCTCATGAAAGGAATTGAATCTGAACATGGACGTGACAGCCTCCAAAGCTACTTCCTTCATCCCCAGCCCCAAGCACCTCCCACCAAGACTTTTTAATATCCAAAATATTACAAGCTTGTTCACAACATTTATTGTCAAAATGCACTTTTATCATTCTTCCCTTGGTATAAAGCTTTGTAGAAAAATTAGAAAATTCAGACATGCCAAATGAAGAAAATAACCTTACTGCTCAGAAATAATCTATTTTTCTATGTTAACATATATTCTTTATTAAATATTTTGACAAAAAACAGGATATCATTCATTTTGTTTAATAAACATTTTTCTTCATATAACCAACCAATAAATCACCTACATCAATATTTTAAAAGTTGAATTGTATTCCATTTTGTGTTTGTACCATATTTATTTAAATAACTCACTACTGTTGGATATTTAGATCGTTTTTGTAATTTTGGCTATTAGAAAAATTGCTAAAAAATTCTTGCAGAGTCATTTTTTGCATGACAACTGTATTTTTTCTTACATTTTGATTTCTTATTTTTTAGAAATTAAGACCTTTTAATCTTTTCAAAAAATTACTATTTCAAAAATAAAATGTGTTCTTTTACATCCTCAATAACTTTTTATGAAACATTGTCCAAGTGCATCATCACCCCCCCCATCAATCTCAAATTCAAGAAATGTACTTCCCTCTGAACATGTTTTCTGAAAAGCTGCACTCTCCCCCAGAGTCATTTTTATCTAAGCAGTTTCCTGAGACCCTGGTCTAGATTAGGCCTCTATTATAACGTCTCATCACACCTTTCACTTGTCCTTCATGGTATTTTTCATTATTGTAATCATATAGTTCATTGTATGAGGATGTGTTTAACTCTGCTAGCCTGTTTGAATCACAAGGACAGGAACCCTGTCTGCTAATTCAGCACGGTGTCTACAGTAACAAACACAATGCCTAGCAAAAAACATGTACTCAAAACACTTCTTGAATAAATGAAAAGACTTGTAGATTTTAAGTGATTGTGGACTAACAAGTCCACCATCTCATGTGGGCAAGAAATATGATTTAATTTTCTATATTCTGAGTCCCTATTCTACAGGGCTGGCAGAAAATTTAATTTCAGTCATATTGAGGGGTTTCTACATCTTGCCTACCTCACTACCTGCTAAGCCAAAGGTACTGGATCCTACAAAGGACCAAAGCACTGAGGGTGAAATCGGTCATGTTCCCAGATGTCATCAGTCCACTGTTCCTTACTGCATGGTCTCTTTAGGTCTGTGGCTGTTCACAGCTTCTACAACATGTCTGGGACACTTGAACCTTCTCACAAGGCTGCCTGCACAAAGGTCTGCATCCATAAATCAAAACATTCAGCCATTTCTTTTTAGGCCTTGTCACTTTCACAGATAGTACAAAGAAGAGTGGATTCCTTCTGCACAGATGATCCACGGTCATCTCTTTCTCTCTCTTCCCCACCAGCCAATGGAGCCTATTCCATGAAACCACCAACCTTATTTCTTGACTAACTAAAAACTCATAGAAAAATGGGCAAAAATTATAACAGCAGTTATGAGGACATGCACATAAAAGTAAATACAGGGCTTCCCTGGTGGCGCAGTGGTTGAGAGTCTGCCTGCCAATGCAGGGCACACGGGTTCGTGCCCCGGTCCGGGAAGATCCCACATGCCGCGGAGCAACTGGGCCCATGAGCCACAATTGCTGAGCCTGCGCGTCTGGAGCCTGTGCTCCGCAACAAGAGAGGCTGCCATAGTGAGAGGCCCGCGCGCTGTGATGAAGAGTGGCCCCCACTTGCCGCAACTGGAGAAGGCCCTTGTGCAGAAACGAAGACCCAACACAGCCATTAATTAAATAAATAAATAAATAAATAAATTTTTAAAAAATAAATAAATAAATACAAATAGTTCTTAAACATATGAAACAACGTTAAACCTCACTCACAAGAAGATAAAAAACAAATAAAAATTATGAGATACCATTTTTAACTTATCAAAATGGACTCTGCCATTCTTGTCTTATGCAAGAGAATATATTGCTGGGGGTGAGGAGGAGATATAGATCGGCCCTACATTAGGGTAGATAAAAGCTGTCTGAAAATTCTTTGTCCCCAGTTGCCAGGTCCTCCTAGACCAAGTGTCACACATGTAAGTTGATAAAAGAAATTTTCACATATTGAGATATAGGGAAGTCATTCTGGCTTAACTTGAATTTTATGTTAACTAAATTAGCCTGTTTGTGGCCTATCAAACATACTTTGTACATCTGCTTTAATTATTAGACAAAAGAATACCTTGACCAAAAGTAAAGAATGTCCATGTTAAAAATAAAGATTAAGTGTCTCTCTTCCTGGGATGCCAATGCTTGTACTCCTTCAATAAGACTCCCTTCCCAGGTACCAAGGCCATACTGACTTGCTGTGTACATGCTGGTCTGTTTTTTGTTTGTTTGTTTTTGAAACCTTGAAGAAATGTAACCCTGACTTGTTTAATGTTCTTTGCTCTGACAAGATATAAAACTGTGCTGGAAACCATGCTTCTCTGGGAGCAGTTTCTCAGAGTATCTGGGAAGCAGGCTTCTGAGTCAGTCTTCAGTTTGGCTCAAATAAAACTCTTTTCTATTCTTATTATTGATTATTTTCATTGACATTACTGGGTGTAGTCAACAGGAGATCAGAAAAACCCACCTGAGGTCACCTGGAGTCTACTTTGTATTGGTACTTGGTACCAGGAACGGACCTCCTTTTTTTTTTTTTTTTTTTTTTTTTTTTTTTTTCCTGCGTGTGGGGGAGCACACGGAGGGGGGAAGCACGGACCTCTTGAGCCCTCCCTGGCTTCACAGCACTCTTCAGGTAATTCAGTGAGTTTTCCCTGATATCTGGATCTCCTTATATTTAAGTGATGGTTCATGACTTTTATTTGAGCCGTTACCTTAAGACTTGGAGTCTTAAGGGGGTACCGATAAAAGTCCTAGGCAGAGGACCTGGGGGAAATTCCTAGGCAGAGGACCTACGAGGAATTTCTAGGCAAGGGACCTAGAGGGAATTCCCAGGCAGGAAGGCCTGGAAGCAATTTTGGAGTGAATTGGGTTGGCTGATTTTTTATGTAGCTTAAAATTGGAAATTTAAATTTAGATTTGTACTTTATAATAAAATAAAACTAAAAGGAAGTGGGAGATTGTGCTTCTAAAGCCCCCAGATCCCAGACAGGCAGCCCCCACTGGAACTCTGGTTAGCTTCTACAATTGGTATGGAGCCCATTATTGCAAGTACTTATCTAACCTTAAATTGGCCAAGATGAAACTTTTTTTTTTGACATTCCAAAACTGATTTTTGCATGCACAATTAAATACAGCTGGCTTGAAAACACCTTTTCAAAATTCTGACCTTGAGAGAGAAAAGTACTCCTAGGAGAAAGCTTGACATTAACTTTTATCATGTCCTTGAAGTAAAAACATAGCCCACGTTGCCTGAGGCTTTGGCCTTGGGTTAATTGGTTGAACTTCAAGCCAAGGAAAACAACTGGAAAGAGGCTTTTTGAACTCAAGTAAATAAATTTAACTTATTCCAACTGTTATTTTTGGTTTTGCCTTTGCCAGGTAAATTGCCAAGACACGTGCAGACATGATTCCCTATCTTTCTATTTGTATGTTGTTTGTTTTTAAACAGAGAGGTCCTTGCTTGGAAAAAATTGAATAGAAAAATAGTTGGACTTTACCTTTTTTTTTTTTAACATCTTTATTGGAGTATAATTGCTTTACAATGGTGTGTTAGTTTCTGCTTTATAACAAAGTGAATCAATTATACATATGTCCCCATATCTCTTCCCTCTTGCATCTCCCTCCCTCCCACCCTCCCTATCCCACCCCTCTAGGTGGTCACAAAGCACCGAGCTGATCTCCCTGTGCTATGTGGTTGCTTCCCACTAGCTATCTATTTTACGTTTGGTAGTGTATATATGTCTATGCCACTCTCTCACTTTGTCCCAGCTTACCCTTCCCCCTCCCCATTTCCTCAAGTCCATTCTCTAGTAGGTCTGCAACTTTATTCCCGTCTTGCCCCTAGGTTCTTCATGACCTTTTTTTTTTTTTTTTTTTAGATTCCATATATATGTGTTAGCATACGGTATTTGTTTTTCTCTTTCTGACTTACTTCACTCTGAATGACAGTCTCTAGGTCCATCCACCTTGCTACAATTAACTCAGTTTCATTCCTTTTTATGGCTGAGTAATATTCCATTGTATATATGTGCCACATCTTCTTTATCCATTCATCCGATGATGGACACTTAGGTTGCTTCCATGTCCTGGCTATTATAAATAGATCTGCAATGAACATTTTGGTACATGACTCTTTGAATTATGGTTTTCTAAGGGTATATGCCCAGTAGTTGGATTGCTGGGTCATATGGTAGTTCTATTTTTAGTTTTTTAAGGAACCTCCATACTGTTCTCCATAGTGGCTGTATCAATTTACATTCCCACCAACAGTACAAGAGGGTTGCCTTTTCTCCACACCCTCTCCAGCATTTATTGTTTGTAGATTTTTTGTTGATAGCCATTCTGACGGGTGTGAGATGATACCTCATTGTAGTTTTGATTTGCATTTCTCTAATGATTAATGATGTTGAGCATTCTTTCATGTATTTGTTGGCAATCTGTATATCTTCTTTGGAGAAATGTCTATTTAGGTCATCTACCCATTTTTGGACTGGGTTGTTTGTGTTTTTGATATTGAGCTGCATGAGCTGCTTGTAAATTTTGGAGATTAATCCTTTGTCAGTTGCTTCATTTGCAAATATTTTCTCCCACTCTGAGGGTTGTCTTTTCATCTTTTTTATGGTTTCCTCTGCTGTGCAAAAGCTTTTAAGTTTCATTAGGTCCCATTTGTTTATTTGTGTTTTTATTTCCATTTCTCTAGGAGGTGGGTCAGAAAGAATCTTGCTGTGATTTATGTCATAGAGTGTTCTGCCTATGTTTTCCTCTAAGAGTTTGATGGTATCTGGCCTTACATTTAGGTCTTTAATCCTACCCTTTTTTTTTTTTTTTTTGTCCCATAGGAATTTGTTTTTGCTCTTTGTGTGTATGTTTGCATTTGTCTTGTGTGTAACTGTGCCAGCTATGGGAAACTCAAATTCGTTTCCTGAATGCAGCCCCTTGAGGTACATTCTCCAGAATTGGACTGCTTTCAGTTACAAACCAATGAAATGTAAAATGATTATTTTCCTTTGTAATATGGTCTGGCCATAATACTCCCTAAATTAAATTTTAAGATGAAGCTATGAGATCTTTGTCTGTCTGGATGTCTGGATACATGTATGTCTCAGTATGTGTCTTTGTCTTTGGATAGTACTGTTGAGGTTAATCTGTAAATGAGCTCTATTTAAGTGGCTTAAAGAAAAGTAAGTGCTTACAAACCAAACATTTCTAATAACAGGGAAAATAAGCTAAATAAATTTCAGGTTCATGTGATCTGGAGAATATTCAGTATTAAACTAATACCTGGTATTGAAATTAGTTTAAGTTTGTTGTTTAAGTTTGTTAATTAATACAGACATATCTTTAGAATCATCAACATTTAGTACTTTTATTGTACCTGGGTTTACTGAAAGTCAGTAAGTTCATACTATATCTGTTGAAAATTTGTCAGCAAGAAAATTAACTTGGTATGGGATAAAAGCTTTTGAGTAAACACTTTGGGAATAATTATGTTTTAGAAATGTCTACTTAAAAATAGTTTTTCCAGATTTTTGTTAACTTAAAACTTTAGAGTTTTGCTAAATTAAATGATGAGAATTCATTGAAGGTCTAGGTCATTTTAATTAGGATAAAATATTGGAACATTAATTGCTGAATAAATCTAAGTTTACCTACTTTTTTCTTCTTGAGAGAGGGAAACTATAGATGTTTGGGTTTATTAAACATGCATCTTGTACCACATAAAAGAGAAATTATGCTATGAGAAAAATGTATTTAGAGGTTATGGAATATGTTCTTAAGTTTTCTAATCAGAAAATGCTGATATAACAAACATTCAATTACTTCTTTCTTTCTTGGTTTTGTTAAGGTTTTTAAGGGTTGAATTTATAATATGTAATTAAAGTTACTAAAATAATAAGGGAAACATTTCAGTGTGTAAAGAAAGTAGGATATATGTTGTTGGTGATAGAAGATATGAAGAATGGAAATATAGTTGTTGGGGAAAAAAAGGAATTTTGTATGTGGTCAGGATTGATTAAGATTAGATTGAAGTTAATTAAATACATGAATTTTGTTATAACAGTAAGCTATTGCAAGACTAGAATTTGGTTTTCTCTCTCTATAAAGAAAACAAGGTTTTCTTGGAATGCTGCTTTTGATAACAGATCGTGTGAATTTCTTTGTCTTTAAGTGATTTGTACTTGATTTTAAAATCTTTTCTTACTTTGGTTGAGTGAATAAGTATTATTTCACAATGACATGATTCTATTTGACCAAATTTTTTGAAATTTTTGACAAACTCCTGAATGTCAAATTCTAATTAAAGTTCTTCTGACCTCCAGCTAACTTTGGGATGCTTCACAGGGTCTATGAGGCATCTCAGAAAAAATATTAAACTAACTAGGATTTTTTGGTAGATTAAATTATAGGGGAAACATTGTCAAATAAAAGGTAACATTAAGCCCTCTTTAAGTTATGTCTATATAAATATATCTTATAGATGTTCCAGAAATTATATGGAATTCCTGAAATTCTTATATGTTCTGACATAAAATGTTATCTGTCATCAAAATTGAGGCTCACACTAAAGGGATTGAACCTACTTTCATGCAAAGGCAGCAAAAACAGAATCTGTAAGATTATGGCACATATAAAGTCTATTCTGCTTCTACAAAAAAATTAACCCCTCATTGTCAGACTTTTGCCATCCTGATGTCCTTGTAGCATGGCAGCAGTCTGCTCCTAAATCAGAGATATTAAGATGGGTAAACAAATAGCTGTAAATTAAACAGTCAGGGCTATGGGAAATCTACAATGGCTCTCTGGCAAACTCCATCTTTTTATTTGATGGGTTAAAGGCTTCCCTTGCTGCAAGACTGATGCATTTACAGTGAAAAAAGAAATGGTCAAAAATGTGTTTTCCTACAAATAGAACTACCATACGACCCAGCAATCCCACTACTGGGCATGTACCCTGAGAAAATCATAGTTCAAAAAGAGTCATGTACCAAAATGTTCATTGCAGCTCTATTTACAATAGCCAGGACATGGAAGCAACCTAAGTGTCCATCATTGGATGAATGGATAAAGAAGATGTGGCACATATATACAATGGAATATTACTCAGCCATAAAAAGAAATGAAATGGAGGTATTTGTAATGAGGTGGATGGAGTTAGAGTCTGTCATACAGAGTGAAGTAAGTCAGAAAGAGAAAAACAAATACAGTATGCTAACACATATATATGGAATCTAAGGGGGAAAAAAAAGGTCATGAAGAACCTAGTGGCAAGACGGGAATAAAGACACAGACCTACTAGAGAGTGGACTTGAGGATATGGGGAGGAGGAGGGGTAAGATGTGACAGGGTGAGAGAGTGTCATGGACATATATACACTACCAAATGTAAAATAGATAGCTAGTGGGAAGCAACTGCATAGCACAGGGAGATCAGCTCGGTGCTTTGTGACCACCTAGAGGGGTGGGATGGGGAGGGTGGGAGGGAGGGAGATGCAAGAGGGAAGAGATATGGGAACATATGTATATGTATAACTGATTCACTTCGTTATAAAGCAGAAACTAACACACCATTGTAAAGCAATTATACTTCAATAAAGATGTTTAAAAAAAAAATGTGTTTTCCCCTTGGGGTATACTTTCTACAATCTCCAGTGATCAAGGCACCCACTTCAATGGATAAATCATACAACCCTTAACAAAAACCCTCACAAACTTCTTGAAATTATCAGTCACTATCATCCTCAATCATCAGGCAAGGTCAACAAAACTAATGGAAAAACTGGACTGAAACAAAACAAGAATTAAAAACATAGGATTGAATGAATTGATAAATGTGATTCTAATTCTTATGACTTTTTGTCTGAAATATTACTGGCTTTTAATCTTTGTTTTTCAGAGATAAGGAAACCTTTCACTTAAGGTCATTATGACTTACAGCAATTTGGTAAATTACACCTTTGTAAACAGAGTGGAAGCATTTATCTTTTCTCTCTGCCTGATCCCTTCAGAATTTGGAAGCTCTTAGGTTCCTAACAGCCTTTCCAGGTAAGTAAATAAGGCCAATTCCTGGCAGATGCAGGAACCTCAAGATATTTTGGAACTCAAGAAGAGAGGAATCCACCTAAATCTGCAGGTATTGCAGGTAGAATCTAATGGCATGGCTTTCCTGGCCTTGAGAGAGGCTTTTTAAAAGTTCAATCTGAGATCCCTTATGAAAGATTCCAGCAAAGCCAAATTCTAAAGAGCCCATATGATCAATTACACTTATGTAAATAATCAGGCCAAGTATATTGAAACCAGACTAATTTTGCAAACAAATCAGCTTAATTTGAGTCTGTTAAAAATGAGGATAATTTAGAGAGGGAAATTATGTTTCAATGATATGCCTTTGGGGATTTGATGTTTTATATATACTGAGGTTTTGTATTTACTACCTACATCCAAGATGCTTTTTTGTTGTATGTCACATTATTGTAAAGTTTAACTGAATTAGTAGAAGGTTATTCTAAGCTTGTTTCTGAAGATGATCACAGTAATCTATCTTTGGATGAAAATCAGATGCTCTATGACCTGCACCCAGGAGATTATGCACACTGGAAAAATATAATTTAAAGGACTCTCTCCAACTTAGATGGAAGGATCCTTACCAGACCCCTCCACCTGAATGGACTTCAGCCCTTACTTCTGACACCGGCTTCGACAAACTAAGATCAACACCACCAAGCCAGGATGGGGAGAAGATGACAGCAGTACCAGACAGCTAACCCAAGAGTTGGAACCAGGCCTACTAATCTACTTTTACTATTTATCAAATGTCTGTCTATCAAAATTTAAAGTTACTGTTTTACTTCTGACTGTACTTTTGCCCTGGTGTTCAGGTTGGAAAGAAAATTCCTTAGTAAAGCTATCACAGAGTATAGCTACTGGAGGCAATCTAACCAATTGTTGGATCTGTCATCAAATTCCTCGGTCAATACAAGACCAAAATAAGCCCCT
Organism: Balaenoptera borealis; assembly: GCF_965194805.1. Lineage (NCBI taxonomy): Eukaryota > Metazoa > Chordata > Mammalia > Artiodactyla > Balaenopteridae > Balaenoptera > Balaenoptera borealis. Next base: position 50,402,979 of record NC_138876.1, on the reverse strand, counting down.
TATAATTCCTGTCAGTCACCAACTTTTCAGATGTTCCTAATGTAACCACTTACCTAGACCAACCTCCCTCTGACCTAACTTTCAGGTTCAAATTCTTCAACATATTAAAATGTCCATCCCTTGCCTGATACTATCCTCAGTCCTTGAGACTGAGCACAACTTACCCTAGGACCCCCTTGCTCTGTCCCTTACTTAATTAAAAAATGTCTCTCAAAATGCAAGTAAATTATGCCAGCAGCTCCCTTATATCAAATACCATATAGATGGCTTTTGGAAAGCTTGCAGGAGAAGTGACCCATGGTTTAATTAACCATGTTAACGAAACTTCCAATTAATGAGGCTATCGATGAGAGTACTGTGGGAAGGATCACTTGTGCTCCCCCAGGTTTTGTCTTCATATGTGGTATTAGAATTGATCCACCTTCCCAAGGATGGGCACATAAATATCTTAGCAGCTGGCAAATAGGAGGTTTATGGTTATTGGGACATTATGTTACCTCATTAGCTATATACAGGGAAACAGATGAACCTCCTGTTCTCTCCATTACAGACTTAAAAGATCTATGTTATCAGGATACCAAGATACCTGGTGGCAAAGTCTTTTGGGAATCTTAATTCCTAGTGCAGGAGTATATGTAAGCAGGAATATGCTCAGAAATCTATCAGTCACCATTGGTTAAATAGCCAAAGAGACTGCAAAAAGCATAGCAGTACAACAGACATCCTTAAATTCCTTAGCCCAAGTAGTATTAGATAACAGAATTGCCTTAAATTTTCTGCTGGCTAAACAAGGAGGTGTTTGTGCTATTGCTCATATTACTTGTTGTACTTATATCAGTACCTCTGGAGAAAGAATGTCTCAAAAGCAAAATAGTTACAAGATGAAAGAAAAACTGACCCTTTCAATGACTTGTTTAGTTGGCTCCCTTCAGGAACAGGCAACTCTTTTTGCTCTGCTTTACAAATAATTATCATTTTCATAATATGTATTATTATTATTTTCCCAGCTATCAAGCTACTCATGATGTGTATCACCGCTTGCTTCAAGTCTACTGCTAATAAAAGCTCAAGTACAATGTTTGTGTGACAATTCAATATGGTTGATAAAATGTATAGCCGATGAAATTCTTCCCTGTCAATATATCTTTGTGCTTATCCATTACACTCAGTTAATTCCTGGCCTTCCCTGGTGGTGCAGTGGTTGAAAATCTGCCTGCCGATTCCGGGGACATGGATTTGATCCCTGGGCCATGAAGATCCCACATGCCGTGGACCAACTAAGCCCATGCACCGCAACTACAGAAGCCCACGTGCTCTAGGGCCCGTGTGTTGCAACTACTGAGCCCGCATGCTGCAAATACTAAAGCCCGCAAGCCTAGAACCTGTGCTCTGCAACAAGAGAAGCCCCCGTTCACCACAACTAGAGAAAGCCCGCACGCAGCAATGAAGACCCAACGCAACCAATAAAAAAAAATTTTTTTTAATTAAAAAAAAAAATTAATTCCCCCAAGACTCACTAGGTAATTCTATTCCTCAAAAAAAGGAAAGAAGTAGACTTAGCACCAAGGGACAGGATGGAGCTGGAGCAGCAAAAATTCCACCCCCACCTCGAGGAAAAAATTTTGATCATCAGTGCTTTCTATTGAAAGATTTACAATCAAAAGGGGGGAACTGAAAAAAGAAATTTTCACATATTGAGATATAGGGAAGTCATTCTGGCTTATACATGAGTTAACTTGAAATTTATGCTAACTAAAATAGCCAGTTTGTGGTCTATCAATTGTATATCTGCTTTAATTATTAGACAAAAGAATACGCTGTCCAAAAGTAAAGAATGTCCATGTTAAAAAGAAAGATTAAATGTCTCTCTCCCTAGGACACCAATACTGCTACTGCTTTGATGATAAGACTCCCTTCCCAGGCACCAAGGCCATACTGACTTGCCATGTACGTGCTGGTCTGTTTTTTGTTTTTGTTTTTTGAAATCTTGAAGAAATGTAACCCTGACTTGTTTAATGTTCTTTGTTCTGACAAGATATAAAACTGCTGGAAACCACACTTCTCTGGGAGCAGTTTCTCAGAGTAATCATAAAACTCGTTTCTATTCTTATTATTGACTGTTTATTGATATTTTTGTTGACAAAGTGAAGAGACCTTCAGACAACTCTGCCCTCACAGCCATATATCTGCAAATACACAGGAAACCCCAGCCAGGAACTACCCAGCTGAGCCCATCAACCCCAGAACAGTGAGAAATAATAATAAATGGTTGGGGCTTCCCTGGTGGCGCAGTTGTTGAGAATCTGCCTGCCAATGCAGAGGACATGGATTTGATCCCTGGTCTGGGAAGATCCCACATGCAGCGGAGCAACTAGGCCCATACACCACAACTACTGAGCCCGTGTGCCACAAGTACTGAAGCCTGGCACGCCTAGAGCCTATACTCCACAACAAGAGAAGCCACCACAATGAGAAGCCCATGCAGTGCAACAAAAAGTAGCCCCTGCTCAATGCAACTAAAGAAAGCCCATGTGCAACAAAGAAGACCCAACGCAGTCAACATAAAAAAATAAATACATTTATTTATTTATTTTAAATAATAATAATAATAAATGGTTGTTTTAAGTCACTAAGTTTGGAGTGGTTTGATACATAACAATAGATAGCTAGAATACACCTCTTGGGAGTGTAATTTGACAATATTTATCAAATTTTTAATCAATACATGCTATCACCTAGAAACTTCATGTATTTAACCTACAGATATATTGGAGCACATATACACATTGCACCTTTGTTTACTATAGCAAAAGACTAGAAACAATCTAAATGTCTCTACAGAAAACAGGTTAAATACATTCTGGTACATTGAAACAATGGAATACACTGCTATTAAAAGGAAAGAGGGGGGAGAGGAACCAAGATGGTGGAGTAGAAGGACGTGCTCTCACTCCCTCTTGCAAGAACACCAGAATCACAACTAGCTGCTGGACAATCATCGACAGGAAGACACTGGAACTCATCAAAAATGATACCCCATATCCAAAGACAGAGGAGAAGCCACAGTGAGATGGTAGGAGGGGCGCAATCACAGTAAAATCAAGTCCCATACCTGGTGGGTGGGTGACTCACAGAGTGACGAACACTTATACCACAGAAGTCCACCCACTGGAGTGAAGGTTCTGAGCCCCACGTCAGGCTTCCCAACTTGGGGTTCCGGCAACGGGAGGAGGAATTCATACAGAATCAGACTTTGAAGCCTAGTGGGAATTGATTGCAGAACTTCGACAAGATTGGGGGAAACAGAGACCCCACTCTTGGAGGGCGTACACAAAATAATGTGTGCATTGGGACCCAAGGGAAGGAGCACTGACCCTGGGGGAGACGGAACCAGACCTACCTGCTAGTATTGGAAGGTCTCCTGCAGATGTGGGGGGTGGTTCTGTTTCACCGGGGGGACAAGGACACTGGCAGCAGAAGTTCTGGGAAGTACTCCTTGGCCTGAGCCCTCCCAGAGTCTGCTATTAGCCCCACCAAAGAGCCCAGTGTTGGGTTGCCTCAGGCAAAACAACCAACAGGGAGGGAACCCAGCCCCACCCATCAACAGTCAAGTGGATTAAAGTTTTACTGAGCTCTGACCGCCACAGCAACAGTCAGCTCTACCTACCACCAGAGCCTCCCATCAAGCCTCTTAGATAGCCTCAACCACCAGAAGGCAGACAGCAGAAGCAAGAAAAACTATAATCCTGCAGCCTGTGGAACAAAAACCACATTCACAGAAAGATAGACAAGATGAAAAGGCAGCGGGCTATATACCAGGTGAAGGAACAAGAAAAAACCCCAGAAAAACAACTAAATGAAGTGGAGATAGGCAATCTTCCAGAAAAAGAATTCAGAATAATGATAGTGAAGATGATCCAGAACCTCGGAATAAGAATGGAGGCAAAGATTGAGAAGATGCAAGAAATGATTAACAAAGACCTAGAAGAATTAAAGAACAAACAAACAGAGATGAACAATACAATAACTGAAATGAAAACTACACTAGAAGGAATCAATAACAGAATAACTGAGGCAGAAGAATGGATAAGTCACCTGGAAGACAGAATGGTGGAATTCACTGCTGTGGAACAGACTAAAGAAAAAAGAATGAAAAGAAGTGAAGACAGCCTAAGAGACCTCTGGGAAACATTAAACGCAACAATATTCGCACTATAGGGGTCCCAGAAGGAGAAGAGAGAGAGAAAGGAACAGAGAAAATATTTGAAGAGATTATAGTCGAAAACTTCCCTAACATGGGAAAGGAAATAGCCACCCAATTCCAGGAAGCGCAGAGAGTCCCATACAGAACAAACCCAAGGAGAAACACGCCGAGACACATAGTAATCAAAGTGGCAAAAATTAAAGACAAAGAAAAATTATTGAAAGCAGCAAGGGAAAAATGACAAATAACATACAAGGGAACTCCCATAAGGTTAACAGCTGATTTCTCAGCAGAAACTCTACAAGCCAGAAGGGAGTGGCATGATATACTTAAAGTGATGAAAGGGAAGAACTTACAACCAAGATTACTCTACCTGGCAAGGATCTCATTTAGATTTGATGGAGAAATCAAAAGCTTTACACACAAGCAAAAGCTAAGAGAATTCAGCACCACCAAACCAGCTCTACAACAAATGCTAAAGGAACTTCTCTAAGTGGGAAACACAAGAGAAGAAAAGGACCTACAAAAACAAACCCAAAACAATTAAGAAAATGGTCATAGGAACATACATATCAATAATTACCTTAAACATGAATGGATTAAATGCTCCAACCAAAAGACATTGGCATGCTGAATGGATACAAAAACAAGACCCATATACATGCTGTCTACAAGAGACCCACTTTAGACCTAGGGACACATACAGACTGAAAGTGAGGGGATGGAAAAAGATATTCCATGCAAATGGAAATCAAAAGAAAGCTGGAGTAGCTATACTCATATCAGATAAAATAGACTTTAAAATAAAGAATGTTACAAGAGACAAGGAAGGACACTACATAATGATCAAGGGATCAATCCAAGAAGAAGATATAACAATTATAAATATATATGCACCCAACATAGGAGCACCTCAATACATAAGGCAACTTCTAACAGCTATAAAAGAGGAAATCGACAGTAACACAATAATAGTGGGGGACTCTACAGTGGAGAAAAGACAGCCTCTTCAATAAGTGGTGCTGGGAAAATTGGACAGGTACATGTAAAAGTATGAAATTAGAACACTCCCTGACACCATACACAAAAATAAACTCAAAATGGACAAAAGACCTAAGTGTAAGGTCAGACACTATCAAACTCTTAGAGGAAAACATAGGCAGAACACTCTATGACATAAATCACAGCAAGATCCTTTTTGACCCAGCTCCTAGAGAAATGGAAATAAAAACAAAAATAAACAAATGGGACCTAATGAAACTTAAAAGCTTTTGCATAGCAAAGGAAACCGTAAACAAGACCAAAAGACAACCCTCAGAATGGGAGAAAATATTTGCAAATGAAGCAACTGACAAAGGATTAATCTCCAAGATTTACAAGCAGTTCATGCAGCTCAATAACAAAAAAACAAACAACCCAATCCCAAAATGGGCCAAAGACCTAAATAGACATTTCTCCAAAGAAGATATACAGATTGCCAACAGACACATGAAAGAATGCTCAACATCATTAATCATTAGAGATATGCAAATCAAAACTACAATGAGATATCATCTCACACCGGTCAGAATGGACATCATCAAAAAATCTTGAAACAATAAATGCTGGAGAGGGTGTGGAGAAAAGGGAACCCTCTTGCACTGTTGGTGGGAATGTAAATTGATACAGCCACTATGGAGAACAGTATGGAGGTTCCTTAAAAAACTAAAAATAGAACTACCATACGACCCAGCAATCCCACTACTGGGCATATACCCTGAGAAAACCATAATTCAAAAAGACACATGCACCCGAATGTTCATTGCAGCACTATTTACAATAGCCAGGACATGGAAGCAACCTAAGTGTCCATCATCGGATGAATGGATAAAGAAGATGTGGCACATATATACAATGGAATATTACTCAGCCATAAAAAGAAATGAAATGGAGGTATTTGTAGTGAGGTGGATAGAGTTAGAGTCTATCATACAAAGTGCAGTAAGTCAGAAAGAGAAAAACAAATACAGTATGCTAACACATATATATGGAATCTAAGGGAAAATAAAGGTCATGAAGAACCTAGTGGCAAGACGGGAATAAAGACACAGACCTACTAGAGAGTGGACTTGAGGATATGGGGAGGAGGAGGGGTAAGATGTGACAGGGTGAGAGAGTGTCATGGACATATATACACTACCAAATGTAAAATAGATAGCTAGTGGGAAGCAACTGCATAGCACAGGGAGATCAGCTCGGGGCTTTGGGACCACCTAGAGGGGTGGAATAGGGAGGGTAGGAGGGAAGGAGATGCAAGTGGGAAGAGATATGGGAACATATGTATATGTATAACTGATTCACTTTGTTATAAAGCAGAAAGTAACACACAATTGTAAAGCAATTATACTCCAATAAAGATGTTAAAAAAAAAAACAATAAAAAAGAAAAAGTAAATCAATAAATAAAGCCTTGTAATTGAAGGGCAAAAAATAAATAAATAAATAAATAAATAAATAAATAAGCTACAAGGATATACTGTAAAACACAGGGAATATAGCCAACATTTTATAATAACTTTAAATGGAGTATAATCTATAAAAATCACTGTTACATACCTGAAATTAATGTAATATTGTAAATCAACTATATCTCAATAAAAAATAGATTTAAACATAAAAAAGAAAATCTTCCAACAAACAAAAGTCCAGGACCAGATGGCTTCACAGGTGAATTCTATCAAACATTTAGAGATGAGCTAACACCCGTCCTTCTCAAACTCTTCCAAAAAATTGCAGAGGAAGGAACACTCCCAAACTCATTCTATGAGGCCACCATCACCCTGATACCAAAACCAGACAAAGGTACTATAAAAAAGAAAATTACAGAACAATATCACTGATGAATATAGATGCAAAAATCCTCAACAAAATACTAGCAAACAGAATCCAACAACACATTAAAAGGATCATACACCACGATCAAGTGGGATTTATCCCAGGGATGCAAGGATTTTTCAATATACGCAAATCAATCAATGTGACACACCATATTAACAAATTGAAGAATAAAAACCATATGATCATCTCAAAAGATGCAGAAAAGCTTTTGACAAAATTCAACACCCATTTATGATAAAAAAACTTTCCAGAAAGTGGGCCTAGAGGGAACCTACCTCAACATAATAAAGGCCATATATGACAAACCCACAGCAAACATCATTCTCAATGGTGAAAAACTGAAAGCATTTCCTCTAAGATCAGGAACGAGACAACGATGTCCACTCTCACCACTATTATTCAACATAGTTCTGGAAGTCCTAGCCACGGCAATCAGAGAAGAAAAAGAAATAAAAGGAATACAAATTGGAAAAGAAGAAGTAAAACTGTCACTGTTTGCAGATGACATGATACTATACATAAAGAATCCTAAAACTGCCACCAGAAAACTGCTAGAGCTAATTAATGAATATGGTAAAGTTGCAGGATACAAAATTAATGCACAGAAATCTCTTGCATTCCTATACACTAATGATGAAAAATCTGAAAGAGAAATTATGGAAACGCTCTCATTTACCATTGCAACCAAAAGAATAAAATACCTAGGAATAAACCTACCTAGGGAGACAAAAGACTTGTATGCAGAAAACTATAAGACACTGATGAAAGAAATTAAAGATGATACCAACAGATGGAGAGATATACCATGTTCTTGGATTGGAATAATCAATATTGTGAAAATGACTTTACTACCCAAAGCAATCTACAGATTCAATGCAATCCCTATCAAATTACCAATGGCATTTTTTATGGAACTAGAACAAATCATCTTAAAATTTGTTTGGAGACACAAAAGACCCCGAATAGCCAAAGCAGTCTCGAGAGGAAAAAACGGAGCTGGAGGAATCAGACTCCCTGACTTCAGACTATACTACAAAGCGACAGTAATCAAGACCATATGGTACTGGCACAAAAACAGAAACATAGATCAATGGAACAAGATAGAAAGCCCAGAGATAAACCCACGCACCTACGGTCAACTAATCTATGACAAAGGAGTTAAAGATATACAATGGAGAAAAGACAGTCTCTTCAGTAAGTGGTGCTGGGAAAACTGGACAGCTACATGTAAAAGAATGAAATTAGAATACTTCCTAACACCATACACAAAAATAAACTCAAAATGGATTAGAGACCTAAATGTAAGACTGGACACTATAAAACTCTTAGAGGGAAACATAGGAAGAACACTCTTTAACATAAACCAGAGCAAGATCTTTTTTGATCCACCTCCTGGAGTAATGGAAATAAAAACAAAAATAAACAAATGGGACTTAATGAAACTTAAAAGCTTTTGCACAGCAAAGGAAACCATAAACAAGACGAAAAGGCAACCCTCAGAATGGGAGAAAATATTTGCAAATGAATCAACAGACAAAGGATTAATCTCCAAAATAAATAAACAGCTCATGCAGCTTAATATTAAAGAAACAAACAACCCAATCCAAAAATGGGCAGAAGATCTAAATAGACATTTCTCCAAAGAAGACTTACAGACGGCCACAAAGCACATGAAAAGATGCTCAACATCACTAATTATTAGAGAAATGCAAATCAAAACTACAATGAAGTATCACCTCACACCAGTTAGAATGGGCATCATCAGAAAATCTACAAACAACAAATGCTGGAGAGGGTGTGGAGAAAAAGGAACCGTCTTGCACTGTTGGTGGGAATGTAAATTGATACAGCCACTATGGAGAACAATATGGAGGTTCCTTAAAAAACTAAAAATAGAGTTACCATATGACCCAGCAATCCCACTACTGGGCATATACCCAGAGAAAACCATAATTCAAAAAGACACATGCACCCGAATGTTCATTGCAGCACTATTTACAATAGCCAGGTCATGGAAGCAACGTAAATGCCCATCAACAGCCGAATGGATAAAGAAGTCGTGGTACATATATACAATGGAATATTACTCAGCCATAAAAAGGAACGAAATTGAGTCATTTATTGAGATGTGGATGGATCTAGAGACTGTCATACAGAGTGAAGTAAGTCAGATTGAGAAAAACAAATATCGTATATTAACGCATGTATGTGGAACCTAGAAAAATTGTACAGGTGAACCGGGTTGCAGGGCAGAAGTTGAGACACAGATGTAGAGAACAAACGTATGGACACCAAGGGGGGAAAACTGCGGTGGGGTGGGGATGGTGGTGTGCTGAATTGGGCGATTGGGATTGACATGTATACACTGATGTGTATAAAATTGATGACTGATTTAAAAAAAAAAAAAAGAAAGGAAAGACGAACCACATTACATACTAATATGGAATCCTACAGAATAATCACCAAGTGATTCATTAACTTCACAGCAAGGTGAAGGACAATGTGTTTAATATGCTATCATTTGTATGATAAAAAAAGAACATGTATATATATATTTTATATATATATATATAATATATATATATGTTTGTAAATGCATGAAATATCTGTAAAAGGATACTGAAGAAAATGGGTAACAACAATTGCATCTGGGAAGGGGGCTTGGACACCTTAAGGACAAGAAGTGAGAGAAAGATTTAATTTTCACTGTAAACTTTTTCAATTCTGTACAATGAGTGTGTATATATTACCTATTCAAATAACTTGTTAATAATATCTTTATGATCAAGTCACACTAGTACAATATTCTCAATTTAAAGATTAGAAAACTAAGCTCAGAAAGTGATTTGTTCACATCTGAAAGGTAGCCAGTGACAGAACCATGTCTAGAAATTATGCCTGTCATGGAACTCTTTCCTTGGACAGAATCCTTTGAGTTTATACCTTTTTAGTAAGCCCGTTCTCTTTTAGCATCTCCAAGAAGTACATTTTTTTCCTCAGTTTCAGCCTGTTTCTACTTCCAGACTAAGTCCCTCAGGACTAAATATATATGTGGTTTATTTCTTTCCTAGCTGCTGAACAAATTACAACAAATTTAGTGTCTTGAAACAACACAAATTTATTATCTTACAGTTCTGAAGGTTAGAAGTTCAAAATGAGTCTTCAAGGTATTGGCAGGGCTGCGTTCCTTCTGGAGGCTCCAGGGGAGAATCCATCTCTTTGTATTTTCCAGCTTCTAGAGATGGTCTATATTCCTTGGCTCATGGCCCTCTTCCTCCAGCTTCAAAGTGCATTTCTCCAAGTTCTGCTTCCATTGTGCCATCTCCTTCTGATTTTGATCCTCTTGCCTCCCTCTTTTAAGAACCTTTATGATTATAGACTTAGCTAACAAACTTATGGTTACCAAAGGGGAAAGGGGGTTGGGGGAGAGATAAATTAGGAGTTTGGGATTAACATATACACACTACTGTATATAAAATAGATAACTACTACTACTGTATAGCATAGGGAACTATACTCAATATTTTGTAATAACCTATAGGGAAAAGAATTTGAAAAGGAATATATATGTATACATACATATATAAATATATATGAATCACTGTGCTGTATACCTGAAACTAACACAATATAGTACTATACTTCAATTTAAAAACATATTATACAGCAGAAACAAACACACCATTGTAAAGCAATTATACTCCAATAATGTTAAAAAAGTAAAAAATAAAAAAAATTAAAACATATATTATATATATATATATAAAATGGGAATGAGATGTTATGAGTTTGAGGTTGATCTCCCAAATAAGTGCTTCATCTATTGCTTTTATATATTTTCAATAAAAGACAAGTATTAACAAAAAAAAAAAAGAAGCCTTGTGATTACATTGGACCTACCTGGATATCTCAGCACCATTTTTCCATCTCAAGATCCTTAACTTAATCACATCTGCAAATTCCCTTCTATGATGTAAAGTAACTGTCACAGGTTCTAAGGATTAGGACATGAACATCTTTGGGAGGCCATTGTTCAGCCTATCACATTAGCTCTAAATCTGAGGCACGTATCCTAAACTGTCTCAGTTTCTTCATCTATAAAACAGGAATAACAGCACTACCTATTTTGTATGGCTATTGTGCAGATTATAACAATTATATATTTAAAGAGCATAGAACACTGCCTGACACATTGTAATCTCTGGATATATGTTATATATAACATCTTTTTATATATAACATGTGGTCGTTATTGTTGTTTTAGTGAGCTCTAGTTGTCTGGTATATTAAAGACTTTCATCAAGAGTCTAATGATCTCTTTCTTATCTCTTCCTTTAGACCTAACATATGCTGAGGATACAGAAGAGAGCCTTTTACTTTATTTTAGCAAAACTCTAACAAACTCAGTGTAAGGGGAAAAAAGATAGCACATTCAGCAGATGAATAAAATTAATTTAGGATATTAGTTGACATTTTATATAGTCTTCTTCATTTGTGCTTCTGCAAGTACATAACATAGTGAATATTTGCAATCGATCTAAAGTATTTACTAAGAATTTGGGGGGAATTTACTACATGCAAGGCCTAGTGCAATGGGGATACAAAAGGTGGCAATAACAGGTAATCCTGGATTTTTACAGCTGAGATAAGTGAGTCTTAAGGAGACCAACTTGCAATGTGCTACATAGCCAGAACTGGAGCTGAGACTGTGGCTCAGGAGATGAACTATAAACAGGAAAAAAAATGGAAAAGCAATACACTGTGCTACACAATATTATTGTGCTAAATGAATAGTTAGGGACTTCGAATTGGGGAGAACTCTTGTCAGGCGGGTTGATCAGAAAAGGCATAGTTAAAGGAATGTGTAAATTTTGGATAGAAACAGAGAGTAAACGGAGGTGGGGGGGAAAGGTAATTTTGAGTGTGAGCAAAGACATAGAATAAAATATCCCAGACCTGTGCTGCAGAAAGTTTGCACTGAGTATTTATTTGTAATGGAGAGCAAACAGCTTCTCATGTAAGCATGCACAACAGGATGGGTGTCGTGGGGGAGAACTCTTGGGGGCAGGCATTTGCCCCCTCCCTTCCACAGAGCGGGGTCAAGTGCACATGATGTTCCATTAGCCAAGCCACTCCTGACAGGCGGGGAAGAAGCCAAGCAGCTGTGGCTACAATAGACCATTTGAGAAGAGGGTAGAGACAGAATCATCTTTCTCAAAAAGCTTGAGACATCATGTGAGTCTGCTTCCTGATATTACAAATATAGATATCTGCAACACAGAGCTCAACATGAAAGCCAAGGCTCTGGAAGTTTAATAACTAATCTTTGGGAGATATCTGTGGAAAGTACTACAATTATTGGACATTTCAAATGTTCCAAGGCCAGTGCTATCACCCACTTTACATAAATATTAAGTTCTTTTAATAACCCTCTGAGGTAGACATTATTATGCCCATTTTACAAAATGAGAAGCCAGAAAAAAAAAGCCAAGAATTTAGTGCCCATTGTCTACATAGCTGCCCTGAACCCCACACATTTTCCAACCATAATAGCCTCTCACCAATCAGTGGTATACCAGCAAAATGAAGCAAATTCTTTTCCAGTTTCTGGTTTTGTTTCTTGAAAAATACTGCAAGGTATTTCTGTAAACTGACTAGAAGTCCCAGGAAAAGCAGAAATGTACTAATAATTATTTGCTAAGTAATCTCTATGTTGAGTGATATCAAAACCATGAAACTAGATCCCTTTACAGCTATACGTGAGAAGTTAGCAAAGAGTGGGGAGAAAGGAAGACGGCTTTTCTTTTCCATCTCCTTCCTCCAATTAGATAAGGCTTAAAGCAGGCAATGCTTTGAGGGACATAAACTCAGGAAGTCGTAAAGCCCAATAAATCGGAAGGGTTTGGGGTAGACTGCAGAGGAAATGTCAGAAAAGATTGTCCTATTTCCAGGAAGAAACAGCTGTGCACAAGTGGGCACCCTTGTCCCCATTAGTTCTGTCACATCTAAGAGGGCCCAGAATATCTGGGCCATCAGCTTATTGACCACTGCCTTCTGATGCTTAAAGAAATGAAAGCCTTGTCTATGAATTAATGTGTTTAACTGAATTTAAAGTTTCAATCAAATTCTTTTCTCTCCCCACCCCAAAGCAGAAATTCCCCAAATTTATGGCTTTGTGGCACACTTAGTGTCTCAGTAATTTTTCACAGTGCCCTAGGCCAAAGGAAACACCTAATGGTTAGGTTCGTTAAGTAGTTAGGGCCAAACAATTTGATAAATATTTATGTGATATCAATGTAGTAACCATTTGAAAAACTGATACACGTAAATTAAAAGAAAAAATATTATCACTTTGCTCCAAAAGGACCACAGTTACTTACTAATGGTACATGTGTGCTGGTTGAGCACCATACAACGTCTCAAACCTTGGAACCAGATTGGATATCACCTCCCTTTTTCCCTAGTTACATATTGATTTTCTTGGGATAATTGCTTTTTATCACAGCAATGGCTGAAAACCATAAAGTTATTATGTAACAGGAAGGAATGTAGCATGTTCTAATGTTGAAACTGTGAACTGTCTCAAACTAGAAATTTGCACAGATGTCACTGTGATCCCCTTGAAAAATCAAAATATTCCACTGAACCCTTGTGAGTTTGAGGGTATTGAAAAACATAGTCTGGGAACTGTAATGGCCCTAAGCTATGGAATTTGAACTCTCAGAAAAGTAAGTCAGGTGGAACTCCTCCATTTTCTAAATATTTGTTCAGTTGCCCTGGAGAGACCTGTTCTGGAGGGAGACTAGAAAAGGAAGTAGTACCCAAGTGCTAAGATCCACCTGTGCTAGTCTCTTGGACTGCTCCTTAGGGAATACACTGCTTCCCAGAATCTTCCCTGCCAATCTCTCAGAAGAAAAATACGGCACCTTACCACTGTCTATCATTAACATGGCTAGTTTTGAAATGTACTTTGTGGCTCCCACTAGGAAAAATAATAAGATTTTTCATTCATGCAGATCCTTTCGTATAAGACACAACCTGATGTTATGGAAAGAGAACTAGATTAATAGATAATTGGATCGGGGCCCTGTTTCTACCACATACTAAATAACCTTGGGCAGGTTACTTACTGTTTCCAAACTTTAGTTCTGAAGATAATCCCTGCCATGTACAATGCAATATTTTAATAATAACTGTATAACACATTTGAATAAAGCATTGTTTCTCAAACTCAATGTGCATAAGAATCCCCTGAGGGCCATTATGAAAATACAGATTCCCTGGGCTCCACTCTCATTGTAGTATAGCAGGTCTGGGATGGAGCCCAGGAATTTGTCCTTTTAACAAGCATACCACCCAAGGTGATATAAATTCAGGTATGACAAGTTGAGAAATATTAGTAAAAGATGTTTTTCTAAACACTTGCAGATATATAACAATTTCATCCCCTCGATAACTTTTAAAGTAAGTAGGACTGGTATTGTCTTCATTTTATAGATGAAGAAACTGAGACTTTAAAAGATGACAGTGGCATCCCAGGTCTTCTCTACAGGTAGGCCTGTAATGATCAGAGGGATTGAATTTATCTTATGCATAAAATATGTATATGTTCATACAGTTCACTAAACTGTATATTCCTTGAGGACAGCAAGTCTTAATCATTTTTATATCTCTGGTACTTGACAAAGAACCTCAATGAATGTTTAATTTTAAAAAACCCTAATTTTTGAATTTATTGTATATATAGAAATATCTAATATTTCAAACAAAGCATACTTTGAAACATTTTCAGTTTTTCTCAAATCAACAAAAGTCCTGAAAAAAAAAAAAAAAAACCCTCAGGCTACAGTTTTCACAAAATATAAATCTTTCTTTGTTTCCTAATAGCTGAGCTAAAAGTAACTTTCTCATAGTTGGGGAAGGATGATGAGGTCACCCAGTTCCACCCTGCAATGGAATGCCCACTTGTTGCTTGTTCAGGGAACTGATGATGCCAACAATCCTTTGTCTTTGGTATAATCAGACTCTGAAGTTCGTTCAGCCCTCTCGGTTCAGGCTGCCAACACTGGCAACATCGTTTCCAGATAACTGACCTCAGTTCTGCTGACTCAGTATGTCAACTCCCAGAGTCAGACAGGATCCCTATTCAGATGGGAACAGTTTCTTAATCTTTTTTTGGGGGGGTGGGGGAGTCATGAAACCCTTTGAAATAGAAGAGGATTCATGTGAACCCTGAAGCCAATGTCAGTGGACAGCTAAAATAAGATTTTAAAACTATTTTGCAAAACCAAGTGTTTTATTTTCCCTCTTATAAAATATTTTCTACTGAGAATGATTTGACTTGGGTAAGGTATGGCTTTAGGGTTTATTTAATAAACTGAGAGACAACAGAGTGATTTTTGACACTCATTATGACTCAAAACATAGTTTATTCAACAGCAGCTTGTTCATGGCTATTCTTTTCATTCTATTATTGATAGTGGAACATTTGGGAAAAGGTTGTATTCTCATCAAAGTTAAACACGAGTTAAAATGGAAAGAAATTTGGTGTGGAAGTTTGTATAATGACAGTATTTATTGCAAAGAAAATTGCATAATATAATTTTATCTCCATGAAACAAGCTATCACAAATCTCACACCTGAGACTCAATATAAAATGTTAATTATCAAGGGTTATAATCTCATACATTTAAAGGCAACACTACATGTTGAATTATGGAATAAGCAGAGCCTCTCTCCATCTGGTTCTAGAGTCAAGACAATGTCCTGACCATCATATTTGGAAGTGTCTTTGACATCACAATATCTCAAAATACAATAGCACACACAGAGTGTCCTCAAGCGCTTTCTTGGTAAAACCAGTTTGGAAAATTTTATCTTACATACAATGCATGTTTCTCTTTTGTAATACAACACCCTGTGAAGATTCACAAGGCCAAGATGGATTATACCTTGTGTGGTATTTCTAGATCAGAGGTGAAATAACAAAGGAATATCAACGCATTATAAAGCTTATAAAGATATGATATTTTTTCAAGTTGTTGTTGAGGCAAATTATAGTGATCCACCCCAAAGCATGCTATTTCCTCTGATAAATATTATCATTTCATCAATTTCACAACCAGGAAATCCAAGCTTTGGAAAATGTAAATAACCTTCCCCATATCACCTAAACAGGGATGACAAAACAAACTGCCATATGACTCCATATTCTAATACCACACTGACTCCAATAACTTTCCTTAACTGAATGTATGTAAAAAATAATATTGTTTAGCTAATTCAGATACTATAGGAAGCAACATCAGTATGAATAATACAGAGTGTGAATGAAAGAAAATTTTTCTTAAACTTTGGAATGTGTTTCTATACCTATGTTTGGATATGGGTGTTGCTAATATTCTGGAAACTGTCCCCAAAGCCAGGATAGGTAATTAGCTATCTTGATTTTGGAGCAAACCTCATACTTCTTTCTTTCCCTTTCAATGACTTTTGGATTTGAAATTTCCAAACCACAAAAGGAGATTAATGTACTTATGGAGATAAAAGAACAGATTTGAAATCATGATTATCTGAAATACCTGGTTGCTGTTTTTATAAAAGATAGTTTAGGGGTATAAACAGGAATGGTGATAATATTAACAGAGGAGCTATTAGAACTGAGCAGATGACAATGTCATGAGAAAGTTAAAGGCAAGATTTATTTGGAACAAGTCTGTATAGTTCATGCATTCATAGGACTAGGCAGCTGATACTTTTAGTGACAACATCCCTTGCTATTTCCAGATCACCAAGGAGACAGAAAAATGCTTGGACCTAAAAAGGCAGCTCAACTAATTAATTTGTAATGGTGCTTTCAAACTGAATGTTATATTCTGAGTTTCTGAAAGAATTACACTTTGTGGTCAGCTAAAGATCTTGGAAAGGACTAGACATATTAAACATTCTGACAAATATTTTCCAAGTTATATGGTTTTAAAATCACTAAAATGCCTGCAACATCTGATAACAAGGAAAATCTAAGAGTAAAAACTATTTTATTCAATATAGGGTTATGATTTTCATTGAATAAAATAAAATATCAAATAATATTAAATCAATAACACAAGTAGTATATACATTTAGAAAATTTATAAGTAATTTTAAAAAAGAAAATGTAAGATTCAATATACTGAAAGGTAAACAACAAAAACAAAACCCAGGGCTTCCCTGGTGGTGCAGTCGTTAAGAATCTGCCTGCCAATACAGGGGACATGGGTTCAAGCCCCAGTACGGGACGATCCCACATACCACGGATCAACTAAGCCCATGCGCCACAACCACTGAGCCTGCGCTCTAGAGCCCGCAAGCCACAACTACTGAGCCCACGTGCCACAACTACTGAAGCCCACGCATCTAGAGCACATGCTCCACAACAAAGAGAAGCCACCATGATGTGAATCCTGTGCACTGCAATGAAGAGTAGCCCCTGCTCGCAGCAACTAGAGGAAGCCAACGCACAGCAACGAAGACCCAACACAGCCCAAAATAAGATAAATTAATTTTAAAAAAACAGACTGAGCACAGCAGGCGTAATAGAGCCAAGCCATGCCTGCCCAAATTGGGGAAACAAAACAAAACAAAACAAAACCCAAGCCACCCTAACACAAACAATGATAACTTAAAAAAAAAACTTTTACCTTGTGTAAAATAGGTACAAAATAAATATTTGTTGGTGATCATTTACTTCTAATTGCTGTAGTAGCAATTTAAAAATATAATATTATTAAGGTAATATTTAAATATTAAATGTTTTAACATGAAACTATTCTGCCTTTAAAAAAGATATTTATAGTAAAGGAGCACTTCATTCCCCTCACAACTAATATATCATAATTTTTCTAAAACTGTGTCTCTTTACTTTTCAGAACAGTAACAGTTGAGTTCAAATCAAGATGAAGCAGGATCTGAAGGTTCTGGAGAACATAATAATAAAAATACACAACAAAATAGTTTCACTTATTATGCAACTGCAGAACCAGGCCAAGTAAATATGCCACATCAAACAGAAATTTCATGCAGTAGATATTACCTCTAGTTAACAGAGGAGGAAACTGAGCCTCAGGCCACATATTTAGTGTGAAATCACTGGTGGTCAGTAGAAGCACTTTGAGGTCCATGATTTTAACCATTATATTTTCAGTTTGAAATAAAATATTAAATCTTCTCTATATCCAAGCAAAATTCAAATCTCTGAGTTTACAGATACAATACCTAAAGAAAATATTTGCAGCCTGTAAGACAAATGATTTATATCCCTTCTAAACAAATGACTCCTGTAGGCAATGGAAATAATAGTCATAGATATAATCACTGCAGGGGAGGGAAAAATTTCTCCACTATCCTCTTAGGGTTTCCATCTGGGCCTAAGAATTAAATTGACATAAGACAGATTAACCCAAGAAAATCATACAAATTCTGTTACATTTTTACACATACATGGGAGCCTTCACAAGAGAATGAAGAAGTGACCGGAAGAGGAAGCATTTATACATTTTAGACAAAGAAACAATAAATTTGTGAAGAATTGACAAGATAAAGGAGCTTGGCTGGGGTAGTAAATGGTGAAGAAGTAAGTAGGAAGATAAGGTGGGTTGGTTTAACAAAACTTGTTTGAACAGATTTCTTGACCCCAAATTCCCTGTCTCTGGTGAAAAGGATGCCTTCCTTCCTCCTAGTACAGAGAGGCTATTTTTCACATGGGAGTTTTATCTCCTGCTTTCAGGAAGAAAAAGGAGGGTCAGAACGTCCTTTTTGCACCTACTGTGTCTTAAGCATCTTTAATTTAAAATAATCAATATGCAAAACTGACATATTTTGGGGTAAAATGTTCTGGTTTCCTTTAGCAGGCAAGTCTAGGAACATAAATACAAATGGCCAATGAACATAAAACACTTAACCTCATTAGTAAGTGGGGAAATGCAAATTAAAGTATAATACAACTTTATCAAAGAGGCAAAACTTCAAAACATCACAATGGATAAAACGATGTTTTTGTGTACTATTTTTAGGAGTATAAGATAGTACCGGTAAAATAAACACACATACCCTTTGATTCAGCAGGTCCATGTCTTAGAATCTCTCCAACAGAAATATTTTCATAAATGGGCAAGGATACATGTTCAAGAATATTCTTAATAACATTTTTGAACTATGAAGAATTAGAACAAATTTAAAGTAAATCAGTTGGGGACTAGTTAAACAAATTGTGCTACATTTTTTTAACAGAATAAAATTCAGACTTTTAAAATAATGAAGTAGATGTATAAGCAGTAGAAGGATATCCATGATATGACACTGAATTTAAAAAGCAAGTTGCAGTGTAGTATGTTAGTCATGATGCAATTTGGCTAAAAAAAGAGATATGTATATCTGAATATTCATAAGTAAAGATGTACTAGGATAAAAACTGAATTATTAAAAATGGTTACATCTTGGGACTTCCCTGGTGGTGTGGTGGTTAAGAATCTGCCTGCCAATGCAGGGGACACAGGTTCAATTCCTGGTCCGGGAAGATCCCACATGCCATGGAGCAACTGAGCCTGTGTGCCACAACTACTGAGTCTACACTCCGGAGCCCACAAACCACAACTACTGTGATCCATGTGCCGCAACTACTGAAGCCCATGCGCTCTGGGGCCCTTGTGCTGCAACTACTGGGCCTGCGTGCTACAACTACCAAAGCCCGCATGCCTAGAGCCCGTGCTCTGCAACAAGGGAAGCCACTGCAATGAGAAGCCTGTGCACAGTGATGAAGAGTAGCCCCTGCTAGCCACAACTAGAGAAAGTCCTTGCGCTACAAAGAAGACACAAAACAGCCAAAATAAATACATAGATTGTAAAAAAAAAAAGAAAGTAATTATGCAAATGCTAATTAGATTTCTATAAAAAAAAAAAATGGTTACATCTCATAAGGGAATGTTGTAAGGAAAAGTAGGTAAGGAAGAAACATAATACATTTCAAAAGATTTGTTAATTTTTAATCATTTCCAACTTTTTAGATGAAAATATTTCAGTCAAAAAGAGATAAACATTTTAAGAAGTAAGAGAAACACATCCCTAAAGAAGTTTGTATAGCTAGAAGCTGACTTGTGAAAATCTCAAGGAGAAGGTGAAGTTTAAGGAAATGGAGTTCTCTGGAAACCACTCAGTCCAATTGCCTCTCAATTAAAAATTCTTCTTCCAACCCTAAAAACTGAAAGATGTAATATTTTGTTTGCTTGATTTTTTACTAGAATTATTGAAGTATATTTTATGTATTGAACCAGTTTTAAGTACACAAACTTTGACAAGTGGTAGAGCACCATACTATTATGTTTTAAGGCTCATCATTGCACTGTAGCTAAGGATCTGATAATCCATCTTTTCCAAGCACATTTACACTTGAACAGAAGGCTGCTCAAGATGCTTTAACCAAAGGGGATGAAACTCTTAAGTGTTAGAATCCATCAAAGCACTTTAAGTCAGCACAAATTGCCCATGACCAGGCTCCGGGCCATTCATAAAAGCAAGATAGTAATTATCTGTGAGGTATCTAGAGTCTAGATAAGTACTCCAGAAAGTGGACACAGAGGGAACCTACTTCAACATAATAAAGGTCAGATATAACAAACCCACATCTAACATCTTTCACAATGGTGAAAACTGAAAACATTTCCACTAAGATCAGGAACAAGACAAGGATATCCACTCTCACCACTTATTCAAACATAGTTTTGGAAGTCCTAGCCATAGCAATCAGAGAAGAAAAAGAAATAAAAGGAATACAAATTGGAAAAGAAGTAAAACTGTCACTCTTTGCAAATGACATAATACTATACACAGAAAATCCTAAGGAGGCCACCAGAAAACTACTAGAATCAATCAATGAATTTGGTAAGGTAGCAGAATACAAAATTAATGCACAGAAATCTTTTGCATTCCTATACATTAATGACAAAAGATCAAAAAGAGAAGTTAAGGAAACAATCCCATTTACCACTGCAACAAAAAGAATAAAATACCTACTAATAAACCTACCTAAGGAGGCAAATACCTGTACTCAGAAAACTATAAAACACTGATGAAAGAAATCAAAATGACATAAACAGATGGAGAAATATACCATTTTCTTGGATTGGAAGAATCAATATTCTGAAAATGACTAGAGAGCCCAAAGCAATCTACAGATTCAGTGCAATCCCTATCAAATTACCAATGGCATTGTTCACAGAATTAGAACAAAAAATTTAACAGTTTGTATAGAAACACGAAAGACCCAGAATAGCCAAAGTAATTTCGAGAAAGAAAAACGGAGATGGAGGAATCAGGCTCCCTGACTTCAAACTATATTAAAAAGCTACAGTAATAAAGACAGTAGGGTGCTGGCACAAAAACAGAAATATAGATCAATGGTACAGGATAGAAAGTCTAGAGATAACCTATGCACATATGGTCATCTAATTTATGACAAAGGAGGCAAGAATATACAATGGAGAAAAGACAGTCTCTTCAATAAATGGTGCTGGGAAAACTGGACAGCTACATGTAAAAGAATGAAATTAGAACAATATCTAACACCATACACAGAAATAAACTCAAAATGGATTGAAGAGCTAAATGCAAAAACATACACTATAAAACTCTTAGAGGAAAAAATACGAAAAACACTCTTAGACATAAACCACAGTAAGATCTTTTTTGAACCATCTCATAGAATAAGGAAAATAAAAACAAAAATAAACAAATGGGACCTAATTAAACTTAAAAGCTTTTGCACAGCAAAGAAAACCATAAACAAGACGAGAAGACAACCCTCAGAATGGGAGAAACTATTTACAAATGAAGCAACCAAAAAATACAAACACCTCATAGAGCTCAATATCAAAAAAACAAACAACCAAATTAAAAAAGAGATGGAAGACCTAAATAGACATTTCACCTAAAAAGACATACAGATGGCCAAGAGGCACATGAAAAGATGCTCAGCATCAAGAGGGCAGATGCAGAAGCAAGAAAAACTACAGTCCTGCAGCCTGTGGAAGAAAAAACCCACATTCACAGAAAGGAAGACAAGATGAAAAGGCAGAGGGCTATGCACCAGATGAAGAAACAAGATAAAATCCCAGAAAAACAACTAAAAGAGGTGGAGATAGGCAAACTTCCAGAAAAAGAATTCAGAATAATGATAGTGAAGATGATCCAGGACCTCGGAAAAAGAATGGAGGCAAAGATCGAGAAGATGCAAGAAATGTTTAAAAAAGACTTAGAAAAATTAAAGAACAAACAAACAGAGATGAACAATACAATAACTGAAAGGAAAACTACACTAGAAGGAATCAATAGCAGAATAACTGAGGCAGAAGAATGGATAAGTCACCAGGAAGACAGAATGGTGGAATTCACTGCTGCAGAACAGACTAAAGAAAAAAGAATGAAAAGAAATGAAGACAGCATAAGAGACTTCTGGGACAACATTAACCGAAACAACATTCGCATTATAGGGGTGCCAGAAGGAAAAGAGAGAGAGAAAGGACCAGAGAAAATATTTGAAGAGATTATAGTCGAAAACTTCCCTAACATGGGAAAGGAAATAGCCACCCAAGTCCAGGAAGCACAGCGAGTCCCATACAGGATACACCTAAGGAGAAACACACTGAGACACATAGTAATCAAATTAGCAAAAAATAAAGACAAAGAAAAATTATTAAAAGCAGCAAGGGAAAAACAACAAATAACAAACAAGGGAACTCCCCTAATGTTAACAGCTGATTTCTCAGCAGAAACTCTACAAGCCAGAAGGGAGTGGCATGACATACTTAAAATGATGAAAGGGAAGAACCTACAACCAAGATTACTCTACCTGGCAAGGGTCGCATTCAGATTCGATGGAGAAATCAAAACATTTACAGAGAAGCAAAAGCTAAGAGAATTCAGCACCACTAAACCAGCTCTACAAAAAATGCTAAAGGAATTTCTCTAAGTGGGAAACACAAGAGAAGTAAAGAACGCACAAAAACAAACCCAAAACAATTAAGAAAATGGTTGTAGAAACGTACATATCGATAATTACCTTAAACGTGAATGGATTAAATGCTCCAACCAAAAGACACAGGCTTGCTGAATGGATACAAACACAAGATCCATATATATGATGTCTACAAGATATCCACTTCAGACCTAGGGACACATACAGACTGAAAGTGAGGGGATGGAAAAAGATATTCCATGCAAATGGAAATCAAAAGAAAATGGAGTAGCTATACTCATATCAGACAAAATAGACTTGAAAATAAAGAATGTTACAAGAGACAAGGAAGGACACTACATAATGATCAAGGGATCAATCCAAGAAGAAGATATAACAATTATAAATATATATGCACCCAACATAGGAGTACCTCAATACATAAGGCAACTGCTAACAGCTATAAAAGAGGAAATCGACAGTAACACAATAATAGTGGGGGACTTTAACACCTCACTTACATCAATGGACAGATCATGCAAAATGAAAATAAATAAGGAAACAGAAGTTTTAAATGACACAATAGACCAGATAGATTTAGTTGATATTTATAGGACATTCCATCCAAAAACAGCAGACTACACTTTCTGCTCAAGTGCGCACGGAACATTCTCCAGGATAGATCACAACTTGGGTCACAAATCAAGCCTCAGGAAATTTAAGAAAATTGAAATCATATCAAGCATCTTTTCTGACCACAGCACTATGAGATTAGAAATGAATTGCACGGGAAAAGACATAAAATTCACAAACACATGGAGGTTAAACACTACGTTACTAAATAACCAAGAGATCACTGATGCATTCAAAGAGGAAATCAAAAAATACATAGAGACAAATGATGATGAAAACACAAAGATCCAAAACCTATGGGATGCAGCAAAAGCCATTCTAAGAGGGAAGCTTATAGCTATACAAGCCTACCTCAAGAAACAAGAAAAATCTCAAATAAATAATCTAACCTTACACCTTAAGGAACTATAGAAAGAAGAACAAACAAAACCCAAAGTTAGCAGAAGGAAAGAGATCATAAACACCAGAACAGAAATAAATAAAATAGAAACAAAGAAAACAATAGCAAACATCAATAAAGCTAAAAGCTGGTTCTTTGAGAAGATAAACAAAATTGATAAACCATTAGCCAGACTCATCAAGAAAAAGAGGGAGAGGACTCAAATCAATAAAATCAGAAATGATAAAGGAGAAGTTACAACAGCCACCACAGAAATACAAAGCATCCTAAGAGACTACTACAAGCAACTCTATGCCAATAAACTGGACAACCTGGAAGAAATGGACAAATTCTTAGAAAGGTATAACCTTCCAAGACTGAACCAGGAAGAAATAGAAAATATGAAAAGACCAAGCACAAATAATGAAATTGAAACTATGATTAAAAATCTTACAACCAACACAACTCCAGGACCAGATGGCTTCACAGGTGTATTCTATCAAACATTTAGAGAAGAGCTAACACCCATCCTTCTCAAACTCTTCCAAAAAATTGAAGAGGAAGGAACACTCCCAAACTCATTCTATGAGGCCACCATCACCCTGATTCCAAAACCAGACAAAGATACTACAAAAGAAGAAAATTACAGACCAGTATCACTAAAGAATATAGATGCAAAAATCCTCAACAAAATACTAGCAAACAGAACCCAACAACATATTAAAAGAATCATACACCACAATCAAGTGGGATTTATCCCAGGGATGCAAGGATTCTTCAATATATGTAAATCAATCAATGTGAGACACCATATTAACAAACTGAAGAATAAAAACCATATGATCATCTCAATAGATGCAGAAAAAGCTTTTGACAAAATTCAACACCAACTTATGATAAAAACTCTCCAGAAAGTGGGCATATAGGGAACCTACCTCAACATAATAAAGGCCATAAATGACAAACCCACAGCAAACATCAT
This sequence comes from Balaenoptera borealis, assembly GCF_965194805.1. Taxonomy (NCBI): domain Eukaryota; kingdom Metazoa; phylum Chordata; class Mammalia; order Artiodactyla; family Balaenopteridae; genus Balaenoptera; species Balaenoptera borealis. The sequence goes on along the minus strand of NC_138876.1, from coordinate 50,377,919 downwards.
TCTCAATGGTGAAAAACTGAAAGCATTTCCTCGAAGATCAGGAACAAGACAAGGCTGTCCACTCTCACCGCTGTTATTCAACATAGTTTTGGAAGTCTTAGCCACGGCAATAAGAGAAGGAAAAGAAATAAAAGGAATACAAATTGGAAAAGAAGAAGTAAAACTGTCACTGTTTGCAGATGACATGATACTATACATAGAGAATTCTAAAGATGCCACCAGAAAACTGCTCGAACTAATCAATGATTTTGGTAAAGTCGCAGGATACAAAATTAATGCACAGAAATCTCTTGCATTCCTATACACTAATGATGAAAAATATGAAAGAGAAATTAAGGAAACACTCGCATTTACCATTGCAACGAAAAGAATAAAATACCTAGGAATAAACCTACCTAGGGAGACAAAAGACCTGTATGCAGAAAACTATAAGACACTGATGAAAGGAATTACAGATGATACCAACAGTTGGAGAGATATACCATGTTCTTGGATTGGAATAATCAATTTTGTGAAAATGACTTTACTACCCAAAGCAATCTACAGATTCAATGCAATCCCTGTCAAATTACCAATGGCAATTTTTATGGAACTACAACAAAAAATCTTAAAATTTGTATGGAGACACAGAAGACCCCAAATAGCCAAAGCAGTCTTGAGGGAAAAAAACGGAGCTGGAGGAATCAGACTCCCTGACTTCATACTATACTACAAAGCGACATTAATCAAGACCATATGGTACTGACACAAAAACAGAAACATAGATAAATGGAAGAAAGATAGAAAGCTCAGAGATAAACCCACACACCTATGGTCAACTAATCTATGACAAAGGAGGCAAGGATATACAATGGAGAAAAGACAGTCTCTTCAATAAGTGGTGCTCGAAAACTGGACAGCTACATGTAAAAGAGTGAAATTAGAACATTCCCTAACACCATACACAAAAATAAACTCAAAATGGATTAGAGACTTAAATGTAAGACCGGACACTATAAAACTCTCAGAGGAAAACATAGAAAGAACACTCTTTAACATAAACCAGAGCAAGATCTTTTTTGATCCACCTCCTGGAGTAATGGAAATAAAAACAAAAATAAACAAATAGGACTTAATGAAACTTCAAAGCTTTTGCACAGCAAAGGAAACCATAAACAAGACGAAAAGACAACCCTCAGAATGGGAGAACATATTTGCAAATGAATCAACAGACAAAGGATTAATCTCAAAAATATATAAACAGCTCATGCAGCTCAATATTAAAGAAACAAACAACCCAATCCAAATATGGGCAGAAGACCTAAATGTACATTTCTCTAAAAAAGACATGTGGATGACCAAGAAGCACATGAAAAGCTGCTCAACATCACTAATTATTAGAGAAATGCAAATCAAAACTACAGTGAGGTATCACCTCACACCAAATAGAATGGCTTCATCAGAAAATCTACAAACAACAAATGCTGGAGAGGGTGTGGAGAAAAGGGAACCCTCTTGCACTGTTGGTGGGAATGTAAATTGATACAGCCACTATGGAGAACGGTATGGAGGTTCCTTAAAAAACTAAAAATAGAATTACCGTATGATCCAGCAATCCCACTACTGGGCATATACCCAGAGAAAACCGTAATTCAAAAAGACACATGCACCCGAATGTTCATTGCAGCACTATTTACAATAGCCAGGTCATGGAAGCAACCTAAATGCCCATCAACAGCCGAATGGATAAAGAAGTTGTGGTACATATATACAATGGAATATTACTCAGCCATAAAAAGGAACGAAATTGAGCCATTTGTTGAGACGTGGATGGATCTAGAGACTGTCACACAGAGTGAAGTAAGTCAGAAAGAGAAAAACAAATATCATATATTAACGCTTATATGTGGAACCTGGAAAAATGGTACAGATGAACCAGTTTGCAGGGCAGAAATTGAGACACAGATGTAGAGAACAAACTTATGGACACCAAGGGGAGAAACCCACAGGGACGTGGGGGTGGTGGTGTGATGAAGTGGGCGATTGGGTTTGACATGTATAAACTGATGTGTATAAAATTGATGACTAATAAGAACCTGCTGTATAAAATTTTAAAAAAGATGCTCAACATCACGAATTATTAGAGAAATGCAAATCAAAAGTACAATGAGGTATCACCTCACACCAGTCAGAATGGCCATCATCAAAAACTCTACACACAATAAATGCTGGAGATGGTGTGGAGAAAATGGAACCCTTTTGCACTGTTGGTGGGAATGTAAATTGATACAGCCACTGTGGAGAACAGTATGGAGGTTCCTTAAAAAACTAAAAATAGAACTACCATATGACCCAGCAATCCCACTACTGGAAATATACCCTGAGAAAACCAAAGTTCAAAAAGAGTCATGGTATAAAAAAATAAATAAAATAAAAATCAAATATTCAAAAAAGAAAAAAAGAGTCATGTACCACATCGTTCATTGCAGCTCTATTTACAATAGCCAAGACATGGAAGCAACCTAAGTGTCCATCGACAGATGAATGGATAAAGAAGATGTGGCACATATATACAATGGAATATTACTCAGCCATAAAAAGAAACGAAACTGAGTTATTTATAATGAGGTGGATGGACCTAGAGTCTGCCATACAGAGTGAAGTAAGTCAGAAAGAGAAAAACAAATACTGTATGCTAACACATATATATGGATCTAAAAAAAAAAAAAAAAGAAAAATTGCTCTGAAGAACCTAGGGGCAGGACAGGAATAAAGATGCAGACGTAGAGAATGGACTTGAGGACACAGGGAGTGGGAAAGTTAAGCTGAGAAGAAGTGAGAGAGTGTCATGGACATATATACACTATCAAATGTAAAATAGATACCTAGTGGGAAGCAGCTGCATAGCACAGGGAGATCAGCTTGGTACTTTGTGACCACCTAGAGGGGTGAGATAGGGAGGATGGGAGGGGGACACAAGGGGGAGGAGATATGGGGATATATGTATATGTATAGCTGATTCACTTTGTTATAAAGCAGAAACTAACACACCATTGTAAAGCAATTATACTCCAATAAAGATGTTAAAAAATAAAGTATAACAGTATAAAATTTAAATATTAAAAAAAAGGAAAGAATAGACCAATTCTACAAGAATTTTCCAAAATAGAAACAGTATGTCTTCCTCACATTTTTACTATTGCAAATATCATAATTATACAATTCGAAGTAGTCTCAATTGTCCAATGTATCTGAAACAGTCCATAAGAACAAAAACCATAGTGAATGTCAAAAGTATAGTCATACCAGTAAGCATGTGAATAATAGAACAATCATTTACAATTTAACAATTAGTATAACAATAAAAATAACAAAAATTAAAGAATAATTTTTTAAATTAAAATATTGGGTTTATGCTTTTTCTTAGATGTTTAAAAATCAATTCTAGGCCTTAATAAGAATTACATAAATATAGGCTTTCATTCACCATGCTACCTTAAATTTAGATAATCTCATCATCAGAATGTTTATCAAATGTTTTAAATTCTAAGAGAAATGAAAAAGGTAAGCCTCCAAGGTTTTATCTTTTCTTTGGCAGGCAGGAAGTTTGATTATTATTTTATTACAATTAATTTCTTCTCTCAGAAGTGCTGCAATAACTGAAAAGGCATAGGACTAGAAAGAAGTAAAGATAATTTCCCCCTCTTTTTTGTCTAGCCTAGTATTCTGGTTTAAATGTATTCTCTAATTTTTGTTTATTTTTAGTGTTATGCTAATTGTTAAACAATATTTAAGTGATTTTTCTATGATTCATATACTTACTGTTGTGATTAACTTTTTACTGGGTGAGTTAACCATTATCAAGAGCAGGAAAAGCTAAATCTATCCTGCCTCTAGCCCTACTCCACCCATCCCTCAACCTCATAACTGAGTACTCTCTCCCCAGCGTTTAGCCCTAACTTGTGGCTGAGCAGAGCAGCATGAAGGCAGGGTCCCCAGCAGTCAGGGATGCCAGGGCAGATGTAGTAGCAGCCACTGATTTTAAAAGAACTGGGAGAAGGAGAGCAGGGAATAGTACTAAACCAAAAGTACAAGGCAGAAACCAACTGGCCTTGTGACTGTTGCAGCACCATCAGTCACCTTTCTTTCCATTCCACCTTCAGTAGACCCAAGCAGTAAGGGATGTCCAGCCCAGTGCTCACCTCCCCAGTCTCGTCCTGAACCATACGCTCTGAAGCAGGATGCAAAGAGAGTCAGCACTAGAAGTTCCATCAGTACTGGAAGGAAGTACCAATATAATTCATCTTAAAGACAGATCTAACAACGGCTAGAGCGTTATGCTTAAAACAATGAAAAACAATACCCTGTAGTGTTATTTATACATTCATATATGTTATGTCATTTCTCACTCTCAGCAACTTTCTGAGGTAGGTAAATTAAGGAAAGGAGAATAGAGAAATTGAGAAATGCAGTGACTTGTCCAAGCATACACAACCAGGTGGAAGTAGAATGGATGTTCTCTGAAAATAGTGGTTGAGAGTGTGGATTGGGGATCCAGATTTTGGAGGTTGGAATCATGACTTCTGAGCTGTGTGATCTTGGGTAAGTGATTTAACCTCCCTGTGCTGTACTCAAGGATTTTCATAGGGCTATATTAGGCATTAAATATGTTAATCTATGTAAAGCACTCTGGAACAGCAGTCAGGCTTTAAGTTTTTGCTCTTATTTCCTCCTCATGTAATAGCATTTTCTAGTCTCCTGATCTGTTTTTAAGTAAAAGAAAAAGTCAACATTTTTGCTTATTGTTGATACTCCTTATCTACCGTTTAAGCCAATAGCCAGTAGCATTCTAAAATAGAGGAATAACCTGGGAGAAGCAGCTGTCCTAGGAAGGCACTAAATGTAGAGGGTAAAAAGGTAATCACTCACCAATCACTTGTCCAAGGCCAAAAAGCCACCTGCTCTCAGAATGTAAATAAGCAGCCTAGTACCTTTCTGAGAAGTTCAGATCACATCCTCCCATTCCTGTTAAGCAGTCATCTACTACCCTTTTAAAACTATTTTTTGCCCTCTCCTCCATTTCCTGGATGTATTAGGTCTTCCTCTGCTTCATTTATGTCCAATGACTGATATGCAAAAATAATTTAGTATAATGTGGTTAGAAATAAAATATATTTTATAATGAAAAAGTTTTCCTTGGTGTTGTTATGAGGTTTAAATGGATTAATACATAAATATAATGCTATTAGAAGTTCCTGACAAGTATTCTGTAAGTGTTAGTTATTATGTGACCGTTCCTTAGTCTCATGCACTGACTCCTTAGAATCATGCTAGTCATATACTCTACATCCTTGCTTACAACTGCTTTTTGCCAAATTAACATAATATGTAAGGGACAGCAGCATTCAAAAATGTGGTTTCATTTATCTCACTCCCAAATTATCCCATGTCTTATTAAAGGTTCATCCAACAGAGAAGTCTTGGAGAGAATATTAACTCTGCAATCTCTGAGCCTGGGTGTAGGATATTTGGGTTATTTGGAAATGCCTACATTTTCTTGGTGTAAACCCAGTCCTTGTCCTAGAGGTAGAGACCTCCTCCAAATTATGAGGAATGAAGAAGACTCATGTTGAAGGCTTTGGGAAAGGAGTACTGTGAGTCTTCTCCCTCTCTTCCCCTTTCCCTCCCACCTAGCACTTCATGCTCCCATTACCAACCACATTTCTAAGTTTTCACTTGGATTGTTTTGTTTTTGACCTACCTTACCTAGCCATTAAGCTCTGTCTTAGTAACACAATTATCAGGTTGATTTTTCATAAAATACAAGAGACACATAATCTTAAAATTTTTCCATTCCAATTTTTTTTCCACATGGTGTTTCTCTGTCTACATTTTGAGATCAAATTAGTTTTTCTTAAAACATTCTCTGCAGAAAGTACAACACTGCATCTTCAAGTTCTTTAAATCACTTGAAGATTGTTTGATTCCAAGTAAAGAACTTCTTTTTCTGGTAAGGAATTACTACCTTAAATGAACTTCCTTCTTAATACCATGATCAGCCTGATTTTTAATACAATCTGTGAACATGTGGCATCCATTAGGACACAGCACGATTTGCTTTACCATCTTTCTTTCAAAGAATTCCCTGTCAGTTTGGAGAGGAGGAAGAGAACTGTGATATATGGCTATGATGAGCTAGATTTCTGCAGACAACTGGATTTGATACAAAAAGACCTTAACTCTCTGAACCAACCCACATTTACACTACACTGGGGAATAAATAACATGTAAAAGGGGACTTCCCTGGTGGCACATTGGTTAAGAATCTGCCTGCCAATGCAGGGGACACGGGTTCAAACCCTGGTCTGGGAAGATCTCACGTCCTACAGATCAACAAAGCCCATGTGCCACAACTACTGAGCCCATGTGCCACAACTACTGAAGCCTGTGGGCCTAGAGGCAGTGCTCTGAAACAAGAGAAGCCACCACAATGAGAAGCCCACACACCATAACTAGAGAGACTCCTGCGCACTAGAATGAAGAGCCCATGTGCCACAAGGAAAGATTCCACATGCCGCCACTAATCCACACAGCCAAAAATAAATAATACATAAATAAAAATTTTAAAAACACTTTAGATCCAAAGGGGAGCCTCCAGAGTGTGGAGATCCAGAGTTCGGAGCCATGTGGCTGACAGGGTCTTCGTGCTCCAGCCAGGTGTGAGGTCTGTGTCTCTGAGTTGAGAGACCCAAGTTCAGGACACTGGTTCAAGACCTCCAAGCTCCATGTAATATCAAATGGCGAAATCTCTCCCAGAGATCTCCATCTCAATGCTAAGACCCAGCTCCACTCAATGACCAGCAAGCTACAGTGCTGGACACCCTATGCCAAACAATTAGCAAGACAGGAAAACAACCCCACGCATTAGAAAAGAGTCTGCCTAAAATAATAGTAAGGTCACAGACACCCCAAAACATACCACTGTAGGTTGTCCTGCCCACCAGAAAGACAAGATACAGCCTCATCCACCAGAACACAGGCACCAGTCCCCTCCACCAGGAAGCCTACACAACCCACTGAACCACCCTTACCCACTGGGAGCAGACACCAAAAACAATGGGAACTACAAACCTGCAGCCTGCAAAAAAGGAGACCCCAAACACAGTAAGTTAAGCAAAATGAGAAGACAGAGAAACACACAACAGATGAAGGAGCAAGGTAAAAACCCACCAGACCAAACAAATGAAGAGGAAATAGGCAGTCTACATGAAAAAGAATTCAGAGTAATGATAGTAAAGATAATCCAAAATCTTGGAAATAGAATGGAGAATATACAAGAAACATTTAATAAGGACCTAGAAGAACTAAAGAGCAAACAAACAATGATGAACCACAAAATAAATGAAATTTAAAATTCTGTAGAAGGACTCAAGAGCACAATAACTGAGGCAGAAGAACGGGTAAGTGACCTGGAAGATAAAATAGTGGAAATAACTACTGCAGAGCAGAATAAAGAAAAAAGAACGAGAAGAATTGAGGACAATGTCAGACACCTCTTAGACAACATTAAATGCATGAACATTTGAATTATAGGGGTCCCAGAAGAAGAGAGAAAGAAAAGGACTGAGAAAATATTTGAATAGATTATAGTTGAAAACTTCCCTAATATGGAAAGGAAATAGTCAATCAAGTCCAGGAAGCGGAGAGAGTCCCATAAAGGATAAATCCAAGGACAAACATGCCAAGACACATATTAATCAAACTATCAAAAATTAGATACAAAGAAAAATATTAAAATCTGCAAGGGAAAAACAACAAATAACATACAAGGGAATCCCCATAAGGTTAACAGCTGATCTTTCAGCAGAAACACTGCAAGCCACGAAGGAGTGGCAAGACATATTTAAAGTGATGAAAGGGAAAAACCTACAACCAAGATTACTCTACCCAGCAAGGATCTCATTCAGATTCAACAGAGAAATTAACACCTTTACAGACAAGCAAAAGCTAAGAGAATTCAGCACCACCAGACCAGCTTTACAACAAATGCTAAAAAAACTTCTCTAGAAGGAAAACACTTAAAATAACAAACCCAAACAATTAAGAAAATGGTAATAGGAACATACATATTGATAACTACCTTAAATGTAAATGGATTAAATGCTCCAACCAAAAGACATAGACTGGCTGAATGGATACAAAAACAAGACCTGCATATATGCTCTCTACAAGAGACCCACTTCAGACCTAGGGACACATAGACATTGAAAATGAGAGGATGAAAAAAATATTCCATGCAAATGGAAATCAAAAGAAAGCTGCAGTAGCAATTCTCATATCAGACAAAATAGATTTTAAAATAGAGACTATTACAAGAGACAAAGAAGGACACTACATAATGATCAAGGGATTAATCCAAGAAGAAGATATAAAAATTGTAAATATTTATGCACCCAACATAGGAGCACCTCAATACATGAGGCAAATGCTAGCACCCATAAAATGGGAAATTGACAGTAACACAATCATACTAGGGGACTTTAACACCCCACTTTCACCAATGGATAGAATATCCAAAATGAAAATAAATAAGGAAACACAAGCTTTAAATGATACATTAAACAAGATGGAATTAATTGATATTTATAGGACATTCCATCCAAAAACAACAGAATACACTTTCTTCTCACATGCTCATGGAACATTCTCCAGGATAGATTATATCTTGGGTCACAAATCAAGCCTTGGTAAATTTAAGAAAATTGAAATCGTATCAAGTATCTTTTCCAAACACAATGCTATGTACATATCAATTACAGGAAAACCTGTAAAAAATACAAACACATGGAGACTAAACAATACACTCCTACATAACCAAGAGATCACTGAAGAAATTAAAGAGGAAATCAAAAATTACCTAGAAATAAATGACAATGAAAACAAGATGACCCAAAACCTATGGGATGCAGCAAAAGCAGTTCTAAGAGGGAAGTTAATAGCAATACAATCCTACCTCAAGAAACAAGAAAAGTCTCAAATAAACAACCTAACCTTACACCTAAAGCAATTAGAGAAAGAACAAAAACCCTCCAAAGTTAACAGAAGGAAAGAAATCATAAATATCAGATCAGAAATAACTGAAAAAGAACGGAAGGAAACAATAGCAAAGATTAATAAAACTAAAAGCTGATTCTTTGAGAAGATAAACAAAGTTGATAAACCATTAGCCAGACTCATCAAGAAAAAAAGAGAGAAGACTCAAATCAATAGAATTAGAAATGAAAAAGGAGAATAACAACTGACACTGCAGAAATACAAAGGATGATGAGAGGTTACTACAAAAAAGTATATGCCAATAAAATGGATGCCTGGAAGAAATGGACAAATTCTGAGAAAAGTACAACCTTCCGAGACTGAACCAGGAAGAAATAGAAAATGTAGACAGACCAATGACAAGCACTGAAATTGAGACTGTGATTAAAAATCTTCCAACAAACAAAAGCCAGATGGCTTCATAGGCGAATTCTTTCAAATATTTAGAGAAGAGCTAACATCTATCCTTCTCAAACTCTTCCAAAATATAGCAGAGGGAGGACCCCTCCCCAACTCATTTTACGAGGCCACTATCACCCTGATACCAAAACCAGACATAGATGTCACAAAGAAAGAAAACACTGCCCAATATCACTGATGAACATAGATGCAAAAATCCTCAACAAAATACTAGCAAACAGAATCCAACAGCACATTAAAAGGCTCATACACCATGATCAAGTGGGGTTTATCCCAGGAATGCAAGGGTTCTTCAATATAAACAAATCAATCAATGTGATAAAATATATTAACAACTTGAAGGAGAAAAACCGTATGATCATCTCAAAACATGCAGAAAAAGCTTTTGACAAAATTCAACACCCATTTATGATAAAAACCCTCCAGAAAGTCGGCATAGAGGGAACTTACCTCAACATAATAAAGGCCATATATGACAAACCCACATCCAACTTCATTCTCAATGGTGAAAAACTGAAACCATTTCCTCTAAGATCAAGAACAAGACAAGGTTTTCCACTCTCACCACTATTATTCAACATAGTTTTGGAAGTTTTCGCCACAGCAATCAGAGAAGAAAAAGAAATAAAAAGAATCCAAATTGGAAAAGAAGAAGTAAAGCTGTCACTGTTTGCAGATGACATGATACTATACATAGAGAATCCTAAGGATGCCACCATAAAACTACTAGAGCTAATCAATGAATTTGGTAAAGTAGCAGATACAAAATTAATGCACAGAAATCTCTTGCAATCCTATACATTAATGATGAAAAATCTGAAAGAGAAATTAAGGAAACACCCCCATTTACCATTGTAACAAAAAGAATAAAACACCTAGGAATAAACCTACCTAAGGAGACAAAAGACCTATACGCAGAAAATTATAAGACACTGATGAAAGAAATTAAAGATGATACAAACAGATGGAGAGATATACCATGTTCTTGGATTTAAAGAATCAACATTTTGAAAATGACTATATTACCCAAAGCAATCTACAGATTCAATGGAATCTCTATCAAACTACCAATGGCATGTTTCACAGAACTAGAACAAAAAATTTCACAACTTGTATGGAAACACAAAAGACCCTGAATACCCAAAGCAATCTTGAGAAAGAAAAACGGAGCTGGAGGAATCAGACTCCCTGACTTCAGACAATATTAGAAAGCTACAGTAATCAAAACAATATGGTACTGACACAAAAACAGAAATATAGACCAATGGAACAAGATAGAGAGCCCAGACATAAATCAACGCATATATGGTCACCTTATTTTTGACAAAGGAGGCAAGAATATACAATGGAGAAAAGACAGCCACTTCAATAAGTGGTGCTGGGAAAACTGGAGAGCTACATGTAAAAGAATGAAATTAGAACACTCCCTAACACCATACACAAACATAAACTCAAAATGGATTAAAGACCTAAATGTAAGGCCAGACACTATAAAACTCTTACAGGAAAATATGGGCAAAACACTCTATGACATAAATCACAGCAAGATCCTTTATGACCCACCTCCCAGAGAAATGGAAATAAAAACAAAAAGTAAAAAATGGGACCTAATGCAACTTAAAAGCTTTTGCACAGCAAAGGAAAACATAAACAAGACGAAAAGTCAACCCTCAGAATGGGAGAAAATATTTGCAAATGAAGCAACTAACAAAAGATTAATCTCCAAAATGTATAGGCAGTGCATGCAGCTCAATATCAAAAAAACAAACAACCTAATCCGAGGATTAACCAAGATGGCTGAGTAGAAGGATGTGCTCTCACTCCCTCTTGAGAGAGCACCAGAATCACAACTGGCTGCTGGACAATCATTGACAGGAAGACCCTGGACTTCACCAAGGAGGATACCCCACGTCCAAGGACAGAGGAGAAGCCACAGTGAGACGGTAGGAGGGGCGCAATCAGAGTAAAATCTAATCCCATAACTGCTGCGTGGATGACTCACAGACTGGCGAAAACTTATACCACAGAAGTCCACCCACTGGAGTGAAGGTTCTGAGCCCCACGTCAGGCTTCCCAACCTGGGGGCCCGGCAACGGGAGGAGGAATTCATAGAGAATCAGACTTTGAAGCCTAGTGGGAATTGATTGCAGAACTTCGACAGGACTGGGGGAAACAGAGACCCCACTCTTGGAGGGCACACACAAAGTAGTGTGCGCATTGGGACCCAGGGGAAGGAGCAGTGACCCTGGGGGAGACTGAACCAGACCTACCTGCTGGTGTTGGGGGGTCTCCTGCAGAGGCGGGGGGTGGCTCTGTTTCCTGTGGGGACAAGGACTCTGGCAGCGGAGGTTCTGGGAAGTGCTCCTTGGTGTGAGCCCTCCCAGAGTCTGCCATTAACCCCACCAAAGAGACCAGGTAGGCTCCAGTGTTGGGTTGCCTCAGGCAAAACAACCGACAGGGAGGGAACCCAGCCCCACCCATCAACAGTCAAGTGGATTAAAGCTTTACTGAGCTCTGACCGCCACAGTAACAGTCAGCTCTACCCACCACCAGAGCCTCCCATCAAGCCTCTTAGATAGCCTCAACCACCAGAGGGCAGACAGCAGAAGCAAGAAAAACTAGAATCCTGCAGCCTGTGGACCAAAAACCACAGTTACAGAAAGATAGACAAGATGAAAAGGCAGAGGGCTATGTACCAGATGAAGGAACAAGAAAAAAACCCAGAAAAACAACTAAATGAAGTGGAGATAGGCAACCTTCCAGAAAAAGAATTCAGAATAATGATAGTGAAGATGATCCAGGACCTCGGAATAAGAATGGAGGCAAAGATTGAGAAGATGCAAGAAATGATTAACAAAGACCTAGAAGAATTAAAGAACAAACAAACAGAGATGACCAATACAATAACTGAAATGAAAACTACACTAGAAGGAATCAATAGCAGAATAACTGAGGCAGAAGAACAGATAAGTGACCTGGAAGACAGAATGGTGGAATTCACTGCTGCGGAACAGACTAAAGAAAAAAGAATGAAAAGAAATGAAGACAGCCTAAGTGACCTCTGGGACAACATTAAACGCAACACCATTCGCATTATAGGGGTCCCAGAAGGTGAAGAGAGAGAGAAAGGATGAGAGAAAATATTTGAAGAGATTATACTCGAAAACTTCCCTAACATGGGAAAGGAAATAGCCACCCAAGTCCAGGAAGCGCAGAGAGTCCCATACAGGATAAACCCAAGGAGAAACACGCCGAGACACATAGTAATCAAAGTGGCAAAAATTAAAGACAAAGAAAAATTATTGAAAGCAGCAAGGGAAAAATGACAAATAACATACAAGGGAACTCCCATAAGGTTAACAGCTGATTTCTCAGCAGAAACTCTGCAAGCCAGAAGGGAGTGGCATGATATACTTAAAGTGATGAAAGGGAAGAACCTACAACCAAGATTACTCTACCTGGCAAGGATCTCATTTAGATTTGATGGAGAAATCAAAAGCTTTACACACAAGCAAAAGCTAAGAGAATTCAGCACCACCAAACCAGCTCTACAACAAATGCTAAAGGAACTTCTCTAAGTGGGAAACACAAGAGAAGAAAAGGACCTACAAAAACAAACCCAAAACAATTAAGAAAATGGTCATAGGAACATACATATCGATAATTACCTTAAACGTGAATGGATTAATGCCCCAACCAAAAGACATAGACTGGCTGAATGGATACAAAAACAAGACACATATATATGCTGTCTACAAGAGACCCACTTTAGACCTAGGGACACATAGAGACTGAAAGTGAGGAGATGGAAAAAGATATTCCATGCAAATGGAAATCAAAAGAAAGCTGGAGTAGCTATACTCATGTCAGATAAAATAGACTTGAAAATAAAGAATGTTACAAGAGACAAGGAAGGACACTACATAATGATCAAGGGATCAATCCAAGAAGAAGATATAACAATTATAAATATATATGCACCCAACATAGGAGCACCTCAATACATGAGGCAACTGCTAACAGCTGTAAAAGAGGAAATTGACAGTAACACAATCATAGTGGGGGACTTTAACACCTCACTTACACCAATGGAGAGATCATCCAAAATGAAAATAAATAAGGAAATAGAAGCTTTAAATGACACAATAGACCAGATAGATTTAATTGATATATATAGGACATTCCATCCCAAAACAGCAGATTACACGTTCTTCTCAAGTGCGCACGGAACATTCTCCAGGATAGATCACATCTTGGGTCACAAATCAAGCCTCAGTAAATTTAAGAAAATTGAAATCATATCAAGCATCTTTTCTGACCACAATGCTATGAGATTAGAAATGAATTACAGGGAAAAAAACGTAAAAAAGACAAACACATGGAGGCTAAACAATACGTTACTAAATAACCAAGAGATCACTGAAGAAATCAAAGAGGAAATAAAAAAATACCTAGAGACAAATGACAATTAAAACACGATGACCCAAAACCTATGGGATGCAGCAAAAGCAGTTCTAAGAGGGAAGGTTATAGCTATACAAGCCTACCTAAAGAAACAACAAAAATCTCAAGTAAACAATCTAACCTTACACCTAAAGAAACTAGAGAAAGAAGAACAAACAAAACCCAAAGTTAGCAGAAGGAAAGAAATCATAAAGATCAGAGCAGAAATAAATGAAATAGACACAAAGAAAACAATAGCAAAGATCAATAAAACTAAAAGTTGGTTCTTTGAGAAGATAAACAAAATTGATAAGCCATTAGCCAGACTCATCAAGAAAAAGAGGGAGAGGGCTCAAATCAATAAAAGCAGAAATGAAAAAGGAGAACTTACAACAGACACCGCAGAAATACAAAGCATCCTAAGAGACTACTACAAGCAACTTTATGCCAATAAAATGGACAACCTGAAAGAAATGGACAAATTTTTAGAAAGGTATAACCTTCCAAGACTGAACCAGGAAGAAACAGAAAATATGAACAGACCAATCACAAGTAATGAAATTGAAACTGTGATTAAAAATCTTCCAACAAACAAACTCCAGGACCAGATGGCTTCACAGGTGAATTCTATCAAACATTTAGAGAAGAGCTAACACCTATCCTTCTCAAACTCTTCCAAAAAATTGCAGAGGAAGGAAACCTTCCAAACTCATTCTATGAGGCCACCATCACCCTGATACCAAAACCAGACAAAGACACTACAAAAAAAGAAAATTACAGACCAATATCACTGATGAACATAGATGCAAAAATCCTCAACAAAATACTAGCAAACAGAATCCAACAACACATTAAAAGGATCATACACCACGATCAAGTGGGATTTATCCCAGGGATGCAAGGATTCTTCAATATACGCAAATCAATCAATGTGATGCACCATATTAACAAACTGAAGAATAAAAACCATATGATCATCTCAATAGATGCAGAAAAAGCTTTTGACAAAATTCAACACCCATTTACGATAAAAACTCTCCAGAAAGTGGGCATAGAGGGAACCTACCTCAACATAATAAAGGCCATATATGACAAACCCACAGCAAACATCATTCTCAATGGTGAAAACCTGAAAACATTTCCTCTAAGATCAAGAACGAGACAAGGATGTCCACTCTCACCACTATTATTCAACATAGTTCTGGAAGTCCTAGCCACAGCAATCAGAGAAGAAAAAGAAATAAAAGGAATACAAATTGGAAAAGAAGAAGTAAAACTGTCACTGTTTGCGGATGACATGATACTATACATAGAGAATCCTAAAACTGCCACCAGAAAACTGCTAGAGCTAATTAATGAATATGGTAAAGTTGCAGGATACAAAATTAATGCACAGAAATCTCTTGCATTCCTATACACTAACGATGAAAAATCTGAAAGAGAAATTATGGAAACACTCCCATTTACCATTGCAACAAAAAGAATAAAATACCTAGGAATAAACCTACCTAGGGAGACAAAAGACCTGTATGCAGAAAACTATAAGACGCTGATGAAAGAAATTAAAGATGATACCAACAGATGGAGAGATATACCATGTTCTTGGATTGGAAGAATCAACATTGTGAAAATGAGTATACTACCCAAAGCAATCTACAGATTCAATGCAATCCCTATCAAAGTACCAATGGCATTTTTTACGGAGCTAGAACAAATCATCTTAAAATTTGTATGGAGACACAAAAGACCCCGAATAGCCAAAGCAGTCTTGAGGCAAAAAAATGGAGCTGGAGGAATCAGACTCCCTGACTTCAGACTATACTACAAAGCTACAGTAATCAAGACAATATGGTACTGGCACAAAAACAGAAACATAGATCAATGGAACAAGATAGAAAGCCCAGAGATAAACCCACGCACCTATGGTCAACTAATCTATGACAAAGGAGGCAAAGATATACAGTGGAGAAAAGACAGTCTCTTCAATAAGTGGTGCTGGGAAAACTGGACAGCTATATGTAAAAGAATGAAATTAGAATACTCCCTAACACCATACACAAAAATAAAGTCAAAATGGATTAGAGACCTAAATATAAGACTGGACACTATAAAACTCTTAGAGGAAAACATAGGAAGAACACTCTGTGACATAAATCACAGCAAGGTCTTTTTTGATCCACCTCGTAGAGTAATGGAAATAAAAACAAAAATAAACAAGTGGGACCTAATGAAACTTCAAAGCTTTTGCACAGCAAAGGAAACTATAAACAAGACGAAAAGACAACCCTCAGAATGGGAGAAAATATTTGCAAATGAATCAATGGACAAAGGATTAATCTCCAAAATATATAAACAGCTCATTCAGCTCAATATTAAAGAAACAAACACCCCAATCCAAAAATGGGCAGAAGACCTAAATAGACATTTCTCCAAAGAAGACATACAGACGGCCACGAAGCACATGAAAAGATTCTCAACATCACTAATCATTAGAGAAATGCAAATCAAAACTACAAAGAGTAGTTTCTTATTGGAACCCTAACCAGACCCCGTGTGAACAACACTCAGCCCGCTGGAGGATGAGAGACCATGTGAAACAAGAGAAAGCATCCCAACTGAAGCCATCCCAGACCAACTGGCTCCTAGCCAGCCTAGCAGTCAACTGCAGACACATGAGTGAGCCCAGCAGAGACCAGAAGAAAGGCTCACTGGGCCCTGCATACCTGTAAACTGTGAGCTAAGTAAATGCTTGTCAATTAAAAAAAAAAAAAAAAACTACAAAGAGGTATCACCTCAAACCAGTCAGAATGGCCATCATCAAAAAATCTAGAAACAATAAATGCTGGAGAGGGTGTGGAGAAAAGGGAACCTTCTTGCACTGTTGGTGGGAATGTAAATTGATACAGTCACTACGGAGAACAGTATGGATGTTCCTTAAAAAACTAAACATAGAACTACCATATGACCCAGCAATCCCACTACTGGGCATATACCCTGAGAAAACCATAATTCAAAAATAGTCACGTACCACAGTGTTCATTGCAGCTCTATTTACAATAGCCAGGACATGGTAGCAACTTAAGTGTCCATCGACAGATGAATGGATAAAGAAGATGTGGCACATATATACAATGGAATATTACTCAGCCATAAAAATAAACGAAACTGAGTTATTTGTAGTGAGGTGGATAGACCTAGAGTCTGTCATACAGAGTGAAGTAAGTCAGAAAGAGAAAAACAAATACCGTATGCTAACACATACATATGGAATCTATAAAAAGGAAAAGAATTGTTCTGAAGAACCTAGGGGCAGGACAGGAATAAAGACGCAGACATAGAGAATGGACTTGAGGACACGGGGAGGGGAAGGGTAAGCTGAGATGAAGTGAGAGAGTGTCATGGACACATATACACTACCAATTGTAAAATAGATAGCTAGTGGGAAGCAACCAGGTGCTCAGTTTGAAATCATATCAGTTTGGTGCCCTCTGACCACCTAGAGGGGTGGGATAGGGAGGATGGGAGGGAGTCGCAAGAGGGAGGAGATATGGGGATATATGTATAGCTGATTCACTTTGTTATAAAGCAGAAACTAACACACCATTGTAAAGCAATTATGCTCCAATAAAGATGTTGAAAAAAGCACCGTTTGAAGAATATTTTTTGAAAGCAGGATTTTAAAAGAATGTACATGTATCTATAATTTTATTATGTATTTATATGGGTACATATAAGTATATTATAGAATAGAATATACAAAAATATTAACAGTGGTTACATTTAGTGGTATGATTCTTATAACTCTCATTTTCTTCTTTTTATAGAAATGTATACCCATTTTCTTAACTTTCTATAATGACCAGGAATTACTCTGAAATGTGTATTTTTAAAGGATGAAGGTTATTAGTTAAATATGTTTGAAAATTATTTAACTATAAATGCTTTTAAAACTTTCCAGATATTTGATAAACCCAAAATGCCTGTTCCTTATGGAGTTTATTTTTTTAAAAATAAATCATTAAAACTGCACATTTCTGAAATATTCTGTTTTCCCTCTTAATTGTCCATGTATTCAGGTATTATGAAATATTATACTTTTACAAATACATTCGTTTTAGCTTATGCTTTTCACTTACTGGTTGATTACTGACTTAGAGCAGTCTATCAGCATAAGAACATTATGAAAAATATCAGTGACTCTGAAAATCTTTCCTCCCAAGAATTCCAGGATGTGAGCTCTGTGTCTACAATTTAAATCCATGCCTAATCTTTAACAAAGATCAGAGTTCCTGAAAGTGACTAATGCTGAAAACTACTTGACATTCATTGACACTGTATTGAAGGAGGTGATAGGAATTAAATGAACAATGACACAATGACAATACTTAAAATATCTCACTACCTTTTATTTTACACTGTGTCCCTGCTTCCTATGGTACTGACTGTAGTAAATTGCCAAGAGACCAGAAAAAGCATACAGTGATTTAATGATAACAAAGATACAGAGGCTTAGACTTGGAAAGAAATTTAGAGACCAGATAGTTGAAGTTCCATCCAACAGATTCTCTTCCACAACATGCTAAGGGCTGTCCAGCCACTGCCTTAATATTACCTCAGGAGGCCGGAAGCTCAGACCTTCCTGAGGCAGCACATTTGAATGCTGACCAATGCTAATTACTACTTCTATTTTTATTTCTATTACTACTGCTTCTGCTACTACTGCTACTAATACTAATTCTATTACGTTTGCACAGACCTTTCACAATGTTTACAACATTCTAAAGCAACTATACTCTGAAAAAAATTAATAATAATAATAAAAAAGATATCTCTGCTTTAATTAGCCCATACAAATTTGACAAGCTTTTCAAAAAATAAAATGCCATTTTGCCAAATGGTGTTCAAAACATTAAAATTTTGGAGACAGACTTTGTAAAAATCTAATTACTAAATAATCTAATAAAACTATTTTTATAAAAAAACAAAACTGCTATAAACATTTGAAGACACGTCTTTATAGAGAAGTTTTCATTTCATTTTGGGAAATACCTAGGATTGGGATTACTGAGTCATATGGTAAGAGTATCCTTACATTCAGAAGAAACTTCTGTTTTCCAAAGTGGCTGTATTACTTTGCATCCCCAACAGCAATGCATGAGAGTTTCAGTTGCTCAATATCCTTAATAACACCTAGTATATTCCATTTTTTGGAGTATAGTTGCTTTACAATGTTTTATTAGTTTCTTGTTGTACACCAAAGTGAATCAGTCATACATATACATATATCTACTCTTTTTTAGATTTCTAACAGTTTTTTTTTTAATTTATTTATTTATTTTTGGCTGTGTTGGGTCCTTGCCTCCGTGCAAGGGCCTTCTCGAGTTGCGGCGAGCGGGGGCCACTCCTCATCGCGGTGCGCGGGCCTCTCACCGTCGCGGCCTCTCCTGTTGCGGAGCACAAGCTCCAGACGCGCAGGCTCAGCAGTTGTGGCTCACGGGCTTAACTGCTCCGTGGCATGTGGGATGCTCCCAGACCAGGGCTCGAACCCATGTCCCCTGCATTGGCAGGCAGATTCTCAACCACTGCGCCACCAGGGAAGCCCTGCTAACAGTTTTATTTTAAAATTTTTATCCATAATAGCCCCAAACTGGAAACAACTTCAATGTCCATCAACTGGTAAATAAGTTGTGGTAGTTCATATAATGGAATACTGACCAGTAAAAAAATAAAGGATATTCCAGAGAGAAGAAAGCAGGCACAAAGGCTCAAGAAAAGAAATAACTTGGTGTACTGCTGTAACTACTAGGATTTGGAGTTCACTGGAAGGTTAAGAATAAGGGGTTAAGCAGCAGTTAAACTAGACCACATATGCTATGCTAAGGCTAAAGACATATTTTTGAGAAGGGGTAACATCTATAATTTGATTTGGGCAGCATAAGGCAAACAAGCAGGTATTGAGATAAAGTAAATAGAAAATATTTGTTCAACAGAGCATGAATTGACTTATTGTCAAGGAGTCCTAATCTTTGCAGGTAAGCTACAAAGTCAAAGACAGGAAAGAGAGCAGTGACATCTGTTAGAATTTTCCTGAGAGTGTGATTTATTATGTAGGATAGGTGAAATCCACAAATGTGTTTCCTTTTTTTTTTTTTTTTTTTGTCATATATGGCCTTTATTATGTTGAGGTACGTTCCCTCTATGCCCAATTTCTGGAGAGTTTTTATCATAAATGGGTGTTGAATTTTGTCAAAAGATTTTTCCGCATCTATTGAGATGATCATATGGTCTTTATTCTTCGATTTGTTAATATGGTGTATCACATTGATTGATTTGCATATATTGAAGAATCCTTGCATCCCTGGGATAAATCCCACTTGATCATGGTGTATGATCCTTTTAATGTGTTGTTGGATTCTGTTTGCTAGTATTTTGTTGAGGATTTTTGCATCTATATTCTTCAGTGATATTGGTCTGTAATTTTCTTTTGTTGTAGTATCTTTGGTTTTGGTATCAGGGTGATGGTGGCCTCATAGAATGAGTTTGGGAGTGTTCCTTCCTCTGCAATTTTTTGGAAGAGTTTGAGAAGGATGGGTGTTAGCTCTTCTCTAAATGTTTGATAGAATTCACCTGTGAAGCCATCTGGTCCTGGACTTTTGTTTGTTGGAAGATTTTTAATCACAGTTTCAATTTCATTCCTTGTGATTGGTCTGTTCATATTTTCTGTTTCTTCCTGGTTCAGTCTTGGAAGGTTATACCTTTCTAAGAATTTGTCCATTTCTTCCAGGTTGTCCATTTTATTGGCAGAGTTGCTTGTAGTAGTCTCTTAGGATGCTTTGTATTTCTGCGGTGTCTGTTGTAACTTCTCCTTTTTCATTTCTGATTTTATTGATTTGAGTCCTCTCCCTCTTTTTCTTGATGAGTCTGGCTAATGGTTTATCAATTTTGTTTATCTTCTCAAAGAACCAGCTTTTAGCTTTATTGATCTTTGCTTTTGTTTTCTTTGTTTCTATTTCATTAATTTCTGCTCTGATCTTTATGATGTCTATCCTTCTGCTGACTTTGGGTTTTGTTTGTTCTTCTTTCTGTAGTTCCTTTAGATGTAAGGTTAGATTGTTTATTTGAGATTTTTCTTGTTTCTTGAGGTAGGCTTGTATAGCTATAAACTTCCCTCTTAAAGCTGCTTTTGCTGCATCCCATAGGTTTCAGATTGTTGTGTTTTCATTGTCATTTGTCTCTAGGTATTTTTTGATTTCCTCTTTGATTTCTTCAGTGATCTCTTGGTTATTTAGTAACGTATTGATTAGCCTCCATGTGTTTGTGTTTTTTTATGTTTCTTTCCCTGTAATTCATTTCTAATCTCATAGCATTGTGGTCAGAAAAGATGCTTAATATGATTTCAATTTTCTTAAATTTACTGAGGCTTGATTTGTGACCCAATATGTGATCTATCCTGGAGAATGTTCCATGCACACTTGAGAAGAAAGTGTAATCTGCTGTTTTTGGATGGAATGTCCTATAAATATCAATTAAATCCATCTGGTCTATTGTGTCATTTAAAGCTTCTGTTTCCTTATTTATTTTCATTTTGGATGATCTGTCCATTGATGTAAGTGAGGTGTTAAAGTCCCCCACTATTATTGTGTTACTGTCGATTTCCTCTTTTATAGCTGTTAGCAGTTGCCTTATGTATTGAGGTACTCCTATGTTGGGTGCATATATATTTATAATTGTTATATCTTCTTCTTGGATTGATCCCTTGATCATTATGTAGTGTCCTTCCTTGTCTCTTGCAACATTCTTTACTTTCAAGTCTATTTTATCTGATATGAGTATTGCTACTCCAGCTTTCTTTTGATTTCCATTTGCATGGAATATCTTTTTCCATCCCCCCACTTTCAGTCTGAATGTGTCCCTAGGTCTGAAGTGGTTCTCTTGTAGACAGCATATATATGGGTCCTGTTTTTGTATCCATTCAGCAAGCCTGTGTCTTTTGTTTGGAGCATTTAATCCATTCACGTTTAAGGTAATTGTCAATATGTATGTTCCTATGACCATTTCCTTAATTGTTTTGTGTTTGTTTTTGTAGGTCCTCTTCTTCTCTTGTGTTTCCCACTTAAGGAAGTTCCTTTAGCATTTGTTGTAGAGCTGATTTGGTGGTGCTGAATTCTCTTAGCTTTTGCTTCTTTGTAAAGGTTTTGATTTCTTTGTCAAATCCGAATGAGATCCTTGCCGGGTAGAGTAATCTTGGTTGTAGGTTCTTCCCTTTCATCACTTTAAGTATATCATGCTACTCCCTTCTGGCTTGTAGAGTTTCTGCTGAGAAATAAGCTGTTAACCTTATGGAAGTTCCCTTGTATGTGATTTGTCATTTTTCCCTTGCTGCTTTTAATATTTTTTTTTAATTAATTTATTTATTTATTTTTGGCTGTGTTGGGTCTTCGTTTCTGTGCGGGGGCTTTCTCTAGTTGTGGCAAGTGGGGGCCACTCTTCATCGCGGGGTGTGGGCTTCTCACTATTGCGGCCTCTCTTGTTGCGGAGCACAGGCTCCAGACGCGCAGGCTCAGTAATTGTGGCTCACAGGCCCAGTTGCTCTGTGGCATGTGGGATCTTCACAGACCAGGGCTCGAACCCGTGTCCCCTGCATTGGCAGGCAGATTCTCAACCACTGCACCACCAGGGAAGCCCTGCTTTTAATATTTATTTTTGTCTTTAATTTTTGCCAATTTGATTACTATGTGTCTCAGCCTGTTTTGCTTTGGGTTTATCCTGTATGGGACTCGCTGTGCTTCCTGGACTTGGGTGGCTATTTCCTTTCCCATGTTAGGGAAGTTTTCGACTATAATCTCCTCAAATATTTTCTCTGGTCCTTTCTCTCTCTCTTTTCTTTCTGGGACCCCTATAATGTGAATGTTGTTGCATTTAATGTTGTCCCAGAGGTCTCTTAAGGTGTCTTCATTTCTTTTCATTATTTTTTCTTTAGTCTGTTCCACAGCAGTGAATTCCAACATTCTGTTTTCCAGGTCACTTATCCGTTCTTCTGCCTCAGTTATTCTGCTATTGATTCCTTCTAGTGTAGTTTTCATTTCAGTTATTGTATTGTTCATCCCTGTTTGTTTGTTCTTTAATTCTTCTAAGTCTTTGTTAAACATTTCTTGCATCTTCTCAATCTTTGCCTCCATTCTTTTTCCGAGGTCCTGGATCATCTTCACTATCATTATTCTGAATTCTTTTTCTGGAAGGTTGCCTATCTCCACTTCATTTAGTTGTTTTTCTGGGGTTTTTTCTTGTTCCTTCATCTGGTATATAGCCCTCTGCTTTTTCATCTTGCCTGTCTTTCTGTGAATGTTGTTTTTGTTCCACAGGCTGCAGAATTGTAGTTCTTCTTGCTTCTGCTCCACAAATGTGTTTCTATGTCATTTCTGTGTGCTTGCATTAGATTTAAAGTTTCTCTTTCAACGTTCAGGTTAACATATTGTTAAAATCAGAGAAGTAGTGACTGTATTGACATGATCAGAAATATGATACTTTTCAAATAATCAAAAGACTATGGAAGAAAAAAGAACATAATATTTTCTTCTGTCAAAATAAAGTTTTAACTCTATTTTACTCCAGATTTTGACTCTAAAATATACCTTCAAAAGATGAAGCCACAAGTTTAACACATCAATAAACCACACAGGGTTTACAGACCACTCCTCAATGTAAGAAAGTAAAAAGTTTTGCTGAACAATATCCATCAGAATGGGCTGGCAATTAGGAGTGCAGCAGATGGAAATATAACAGGAAGAAAAGCTATACTGTGGTCGCTAGGGAAAGGTTGGAGCCAAAGAAGTGAAAGAGGTAGAGGAGGTAGTTTACAACAGTTGTAATAAAGCCAAGTTACATTAATGGAGGCTTACTGCAAGCTGCTGCCTTTTCACCAAGTTTCTCCTTGGCAGTCCTCAGTGTTCTGCTGGACCTATAGAACATTAAAGAGATAAACAGATTATCATGTTGGAAGGAAGGGACGTATGTCTAAAGGAATGAACAACAAATAGGGTACTAAGAGTAGGTGTAACATAATGCATCAGCTCCAATACGTTATTACCTCTTCTCTAAGAGCTCATGATCCATTTGCCTTCATTGAATTTGTGGCTGTGCCATGTATATCTAAACTCAGCACATGTGTGGGCTCTGCTGACATGTTGAGCTTGTCCACCTAGCATTTTCTGCTAGTTTTCTTGGCACTTCAGTCTATTCAGAACATTCTTGGCTTTTGCTAGTCCCACTCTTGTAGAATGGAACCCTGATTCTGAGTAATGAGCAATTAGATGTAAATTCTACTCCCAAAGTAGTTTTACTGGCCATAATTAGATGCCAAATAATAATAAAGTCGTTTTATTAAGTATTGTACATATCAGTAGTGAATTTAAGTTCAAAGTACCAGTTTGATCCCTTTGAAAGAAATAAAAGAATTATTTTACTTTAACCTAGGAATGATGAACAATCAGAAAGCATATAATATTACACAAAATTCTGCCAACTATTTCCAGGGAGAGAAAAAGGGGGAAATTCTTTACTTATCATCTTTGTAACCATCATTCAAGTAAATGTAATGATAATGATAAGGGAGTAGCTAATAAACTCAAGTGGAACTCACAAGAAGCAGTGAAACAATGAAAGGTTAAGAAGGTTAATTTATTAAATTAATAAATTTTAGGTTAACATATCAGAAAAAGTTGATACTGGAAGGACCTATTCCAATACAAAATGCATGGGCCAAGTATAACAATGGAAGTTTTGGATGTACTGTCAAGCTATAAATTACTAGGAAAATTTCCAGACTGTAGAAATAAAGGAACAGAAAATGTGGGATTGTAATTGGTGGGCAGGAGCAAAGACAAAATAGCTTCCACCTTAGCGTGAGTGCAGGGTTATCACATATGTACTGGTTTTGTTACCAAAACAAACTTGGGTGTGCTTGCCCACGTGTGATAAAGCCAACCTACTGGCACTGGGGTGTGGCGAAGGTAAGTGCAGCGTTTATTGTAGGTGCCATACAAGGAGTCCAGGCAGCTCATGCTCTAAAAAACCAAACTCCCTGATAGATTTCAAGGAAGCATTTTTAAAGGCAAGGTGAAGGAGGGGAGTCACAGGGTGTGTGCTCAGCTCGTGCACAATATCTGATTGGTTAATGGTGAGGTAAAAGGGTGGTGTCACAGGGGTTAACATTACCAAGCCTCAGGCTCCAGTTCGTCTGGGGGTTATGTGCTCATGGTCATCATGTAGTTAACTTCTTCCGTTTGGTGGGGGTTTTAGTATCTATAAAATAACTCAGGAATGTGTTTCAAATACTGTTATCTATGTACTTCAGGGAGGAACTAAAGATTCTATACTGCCATATGGCTTATTTACTATTTAAATTGTTACCAGTTCTTCTGGCCCAACTCCTACTTTTGCCACTATACATTCACATCCTTTCAATCATTCATTCTTGAGCCAGGCTTTTGTGACTCAGGGAGGCCTGGAAGACAACAGCTTTTCTACAAACAAGAAACAGGTAGAGGACATGGGGGGAGGGGTCTGTCCCAGGAAGGCCCCATAGGGTCCTGCTTGGTTACAGTTTTCTAAGGATAGGATTGCTTTGCACCTGCTGCTTCTGCATAATTAATAATAAATCCCTTTCCAATTTTCAAAGTGTTCTGATTTAAATGATAAATGATAAGGTTTTCCTAGTTAATGAACATGTTGACAGCAAGTATTATGCTTGAGAGTAGGGTTCTGGCCAAAAGACCTAACTATAAACTTCCTGCATATGACCAGGAGTCATAAGGAGCTGACCTTTCCATGAAATGGAAAAACATCAGCCACTAACCCTGCCTAGGAAACTGCAAGGAAGCTTGGGTGGAAAAGAAGCCAGTACCTTAACCAGTGGGTAGCTGTAGAGTCCAAATTCATTCTGTCTGCTTGGCTCAAATGATCCTAAACTAAGATATTTTCATTAAAACTGATCTAGATATGGTGAAACCCATCCAGTCTAAGTAGAGGCAAATTTGAAACTGGGCTGTGGTTAAGAGGCTACGCCTTGAGTATGCAGCATAAGCCACCAAATCAACCCCTGCTGCAGATGAATTTATAGTTAAAGATTATAATCTACTTGAGGAAATGAATCATTGTGAGAAAGTATTAGCAGACACAACAAATAGAAGAATATGCACACCAAGGTTACAATCTACTCTGAAAGATACTTTGAAATAAATATTTATAAGGAAGGAAGGAATATAAATCACAGTGAAAGAATAAGAGTATTTTAAATAAGAGCAGACAGATTTGTAAAAAAAAAAAAAAAAAAGCCAAACAGAATCTTTCTGCAAATAAAATATATAGTCATAAGAAAAAAAAAAATACTGAGTAGGTAGATTTCAAATCTCTTTTAATTAGTTTATCTAAAGCTCTGGTGTCTTTTGTTAGTTAACTTTGGAGATTAACTCTTACATCCATATATTTTTAAACAGGAAATAAAATTTCCCCTTGGAATTGCTCGAAGAAGCTAGATGTGTTTTACATTCTTTTAAGGAAATTAATTCCAACCTCTAGTTCTGAGCTCTGTATACCACACTAAATTTCTAAAATATTTAGCATTAGTTTTCTTGATTTCTATTGCAGTTCATAAATTAACATAAAATTGCACACAAATAAGCACATTCCCTGGCAACTCCCCCAAAAGAACAATCCAATCAAATATTCTAGTTATAGCAATTAAACAGACAATTAGAGAATCAAATGATTATTTTAACTATGTCATTACTAGTATATATTCTAAAAAAATTTTAAGAAAAACTATGTTCACATTTATGATTAATGCTATTATTTCTGTGATTTATAATTTGTTTTAAGATTGAGAACAAGAATAAATAGACAGCTGTTTTAATAATACTATTATCTGAGAATACCACTATTACATAAATTCAGGACAGTTGTCTTATTTTAAAAGAGTTGTATAACTTTGAATGCCTTAAAATGCCAGGTTAACAGTTCCTCTTCTTTTACCATTGAAACATATTTAGAATAAATTATATAATGATGGAAAGTCTAAGTCTTCTTCCCAAATAATCTGATTTGTGATGTATTTGATATTACAGCTTTTTCTTTCAAATCTATAGGAAATAAATCTACAGGCAAAATGGCCTGAAAGTTCAATAAGAATAAGAATCTACAAATAAGACTGTTAATTACCTCTTAAGACTCTGAGATCCATGTCAAGACACATTTAACAATGAATATACATACAAGATAACTTCTATATCATAAACCATTTTAGCAATTGGGGAGGCCAAATAATCTTTTAAAACTAAAGGAGAATAAAGTTAGGAGCAAAATAATGAAATTACATTTTAAAGTGAAATAATAATGTCAGTGTCCTTATGAAATTATCGTATGTGGTGACATAAATTGAAACTCTGAAGTAACTGAAGGGAAATGTAGAAAATAGGTCACTTTCCAAAAATAACTTTGGCAGGCATCTTAGAATTTTCTCTGATTTAATGGACAAAAAAGTATTGAAGAGGATGATTAGGTGCAAAGGACATCTATAATCATATTTGCTGATTGGATAGGTTTATCCCAACAAAGCATCAATATTTAAATCAAATAAATAAATTTTGATCTATTTCGTAAAAACTGAAGCACCCCATTTTCCCCCTAAACTGGGAAGAGAATCATTCAGAGTGGAAATTTGATTTTTCATAAACATCATAAGGTGGGTTACATTAGAAGACTCATTAGGTACAAAAACACAATATTTAGTATGTATTAGAGTGCAAGTTCCCCCTTGGGAAGCTGTTAGAATATCAAGGGCCATGTGATTCCATAGGACTGCTTTTCTCATAATGGAAACTTCTGAATTGAGCAATTAATGGCTTGATTATTATAATTCAAAGCTTGCTGAATAAATTTGGTTAAAGCCTCTATGTGAGTAATGACGTCTTCTATTCCAAGTGAAGGAACAAATACCATGGCCAAATTATCATACCATTAGAAAAATGATTGAACACAGTGTGCCCACATTAAAGGTATAGTGGCAGTGGCTGTTTTCAGGATTGCCCTTAGCTGATCTTGAGCCCAAGAGAAATCAATTGTGCATCTTTCTAACCAACCTGGGGAGAACCAACGCTGTAAATTTGCTCCATAAATCCACTGGGTCCTCTTAGGAACTACCTAATATTTTCCTGGTCATCTCAACCAATCAGTTCCAAACCAGTCACTGCTTCTCAAAGGTAATGACATATTGTCATTGTTCATAAGGCACTCAGCCCAATTTCCTAGTGTTATTAGGCTGATTATCCTTAATATGATTTAACTGTTCCCAATATAAGGGCCTTTAAACTTAAATGACCATAGCATGGTGTTAGCCATATAAATCCATGCCATAATTGAAGGAGGGTCCCTCCCAATAACTGGGAAGTTATATTCTTTGACTGAAATTTAGCTCATTGCTCTGATTGAGCTTGAGTAATTTTAAATAAAATCCGTATTTATGAATTCTGTTTATCTTCTCAAAGAACCAACATTTAGTTTTATTGATCTTTGCTATTGTTTTCTTCATTTCTATTTCATTTATTTCTGCTCTGATCTTTATGATTTCTTTCCTTCTACTGACTTTGGGTTTTCTTTGTTCTCCTTTCTCTAGTTGCTTTAGGTGTAAGGTTAGATTATTTATTTGAGATTTTTCTTGTTTCTTGAGGTGAGATTGAATTGCTATAAACTTCCCTCTAGGAACTGCTTTTGTTGTGTCCCATAGGTTTTGGGTCATTGTGTTTTCATTGCCATTTGTTTCTATGTATTTTTTTAACTTCCTCTTTGATTTCTTCAGTGATCTCTTGGTTATTTAGTAGCACACTGTTTAGTCTCCATGTATTTGTGTTTGTTACAGTTTTTTTCCTGTAATTGATTTCTAATCTCATAGTGTAGTGGTTGGAAAAGAAGCTTGATATGATTTCAATTTTCTTAAATTTTCCAAGGCTTGATTTGTGACCCAAGATGTGATGAGAATGTTGCATATGCACTTGAGGAGAAAGTTTATTCTGCCACTTTCAGGTGGAATGTCCTATAAATATCAATTAAATCTATCTGGTCTATTGTGTCATTTAAAGCTTGTGTTTCCTTATTTATTTTCTGTTTGGATGATCTGTCCATTGGCGTAAGACTCATCAAGAAAAAAAGGGAGAGGATACAAATCAATAAAATTAGAAATGAAAAAGGAGAAATTACAACTGACACCACAGAAATACAAAGGATTATAAGAGACTATGACAAGCAAGCATATGCCAATAAAATGGACAACCTCGAAGAAATGAACAAATTCCTGGGAAGGTACAATTTTCCAAGACTAAACCAGGAAGAATTAGAAAATATAAACAGACTTATCACAAGTAATGAATTGAAACTGTAATTAAAAATCTTCCAACAAACAAAAGTCCAGGACCAGATGGCTTCACAGGCAAATTCTATCAAACATTTAGAGAAGACCTAACACCCATCCTTCTCAAAGTCTTCCAAAAATTTGCGAGAAAGGAACACTCCTAAATTCATTCTATGAGGCCATTATCACCCTGATACCTAAACTAGACAAAGATATCACAAAAAAAGAAAATTACAGACCATTATTATTGATGAACATAGACGCAAAAATCCTCAACAAAATACTAGCAAACAGGATCCAACGACACATTAAAAGGATCGTACACCATGATCAAGTGGGATTTGTCCAAAGAATGCAAGGATTCTTCAGTACACGCAAATCAATCAATGTGATATACCATATTAACAAATTAAGGAATAAAAACCATATGATCACCTCAATAGATGCAGAAAAAGCTTTTGACAAAATTCAACACCCATTTATGATAAAAATTCTCCAGAAAGTGGGCATAGAGGGAATCTACCGCAACATAATAAAGGCCATATATGACAAACCCACAGCTAACATCATTCTCAATGGTGAAAAACTGAAAGCATTTCCACTAAGATCAGGAACAAGACAAGGATGTCCACTCTCGCCACTCTTATTCAACATAGTTTTGGATGTCCTAGCCATGGCAATCAGAGAAGAAAAATAAATAAAAGGAATACAAATTGGAAAAGAAGTAAAAATGTCACTCTTTACAGATGACATAATACTATACATAGAAAATCCTAAAGAGGCCACCAGAAAACTATTACAACCAATCAATGAATTTGGTAAGGTTGCAGGATACAAAATTAATGCACAGAAATCTCTTGCATTCTTATACACTAATGACAAAAGATCAGACAGTTAAGGAAACAATCCCATTTACCATCACAACAAAAAGAATAAAATACCTAGGAATAAACCTACCTAAGGAGGCAAATATCAATACTCAGAAAACTATAAAACACTGATGAAAGAAATCAAAGATGACATAAACAGATGGAGAGATATATCATGTTCTCAGATTGAAAGAATCAATACTGTAAAAATGACTATAGTGCCCAAAGCAATCTACAGATTCAATGTAATCCCTGTCAAATTACCAATGGCATTCTTCACAGAATTAGAACAAAAAATTTAACAATTTGTATGGAAACACAAAAGATCCTGAATAACCAAAGCAATTTTGAGAAAGAAAAACAGAGCTGGAGGAATCAGGCTCCCCAGCTTCAAACTATCCTACAAAGCTACAGTAATCAAGACAGTATGGTACCGGCACAAAAAAAGAAATATAGATCAATGGTGCAGGATAGAAAGCCCAGATATAAACCCATGCACATATGGTCACCTAATTTATGACAAAGGAGGCAATAACACACAATGGAGAAAAGACAACCTCTATAATAAGTGGTGCTGGGAAAGCTGGACAGCTACATGTAAAAGAATGAAATTAGAACCCTCCCTAACACCATACACAAAAATGAACCCCAAATGGATTAAAGACCTAAATGTAAGAACGGACACTATAAAACTCTTAGAGGAAAACACAGGAAAAATACTCTTTGACATAAACCACAGCAAGATCTTTTTTGACGCATCTCCTAGAGTAACAAAAATAAAAACAAAAATAAACAAAATAGGACCTAATTAAACTTAAAAGCTTTTGCACAGCAAAGGAAACCATAAGACGAGAAGACAATGCTCAGAATGGGAGAAAATATTTACAAAGGAAGCAACGGACAAAGGATTAATCTCCAAAATATACAAACAGCTCATGGAGCTCAATATCAAAAAAACAACCCAATTAAAAAATAGGTGGAAGACCTAAACAGACATTTCACCAGTGAAGACATACAGATGGCCAAGAGGCACATGAAAGGATGATCAACATCACTAATCATTCGACAAATGCAAATCAAAAGTACAATGAGGTATCACCTTACACCAGTCAGAATGGCTATAATCAAAAAATCTACAAACAATAAATGCTGGAGAAGGTGTGGAGAAAAGGGAACCATCTTGCACTGTTGGTGAGAATATAAATTGATACAGCCACTGTGGAGAACAGTATGGATGTTCCTTAAAAAACTAAAAATAGAACCACCATATGACCCAGCAATCCCACTACTGGGCATATACCCTGAGAAAACCATAATTCAAAAAGAGTCATGTACCCCAGTGTTCACTGCAGCACTATTTACAATAGCCAGGACATGGAAACAACCTAAGTGTCCAATGACAGATGAATGGATAAAGAAGATATTGTACATATATACAATGGAATATTACTCAGCCATAAAAAGGAACATAATTGGGTTATTTATAGAGATATGGATGGACCTAGAGTCTGTCATACAGAGTGAAGTAAGCCAGAAAGAGAAAAGCAAATATTGTATATTAATGCATATATGTGGAATCTAGAAAAATAGTACAGATGAACCTATTTGCAGGTCAGGAACAGAGACGCAGACATAGAGAACGGACATGTGGACATGGAGGGGAAGGGGAGGGTGGGACAAGTTGGGAGATTAGGATTGACGTATATACACTACCATGCATAAAATGGCTAGCAGGAATATGCTATAAAGAACAGGAAGCTCAACTCAGTGCTCAGTGATGACCTAGATGGGTGGGATGGGGGGGGCGTGGGAGGGAAGTCCAAGAGGGAGGAGACATAGGTATACATATAGTTGATTCACTCCATTGTATGGCGGAAACTAATACAACATTGTAAAGCAATTATACTCCAATAAAAAAATAAATTAAATATACACACTACTACTATATAAAATAGATAATCAATAAGGACCTACTATATAGCACAGGGAACTATACTCAATATCTTGTAATAACCTATAATGGAAGAGAATTATTAAAAATTTATTTTAAAAAGAATATATATATTTATATATATATGTATAATTGAATCACTTTGCTGTACATCTGAAACTATCACAACATTGTGAATCAACTATACTTCAATAAAATATTTAGAAAAGGGAAAAAAATCTATATTTATGGCCATGGTCAGAGCAAGTATGATTAATTGGCCAAGTGAGGAGGGTCCCATCTAGAAATATCAATAATGGCCCCAACAGAACTATAAGTCCTTTCTTCTAGAATAAATTTCCTAAGGGTCATCCAATTAGAGCCTTGGAGAGGAGAAATCCACCAAGGTAACCCAGGAGTACTAGACACAGGTAATTGTCCACAAACGCAGAAATTGGACTGATTTTTGAAACGCATATGATTGAGCCCAAGAAAGAAACACATTTGGTTCATAAGCAAAAGTGTGAGCAACCATCAAGGTAACAAGTACACAGGCCTGGTTCAGCATCTTGGGTCAGCTCTCTCCTTCAGATGTCGTCTTCTTGTCCTGGTCTGGTACTGCTGGTCTCAATTAGTCGAAGCTGGTTTTCAGAAATAGAAATTGCAGTCCATTCAGAAGAGGATGCCTGATATGGCCCCTTCCAATGTGGCTATAAAGAGTCCTGTACTTGATGTCTTTTCCAATATGCATAATCTCCTGGTTGCAGGTCATGGGGCATCTGATCTTCATCCAAAAATAGTTTACTATGATAAGCTTCAGAAACAAACTTAGACTGTCCTTTTAATAATTCAATTAAACTTTACAATAATGTAACATAATAATGAGGAGCCATCCAGGAAGTGAGTCTTAGGCAGTAAATATAGAACCTCAAAGACAATTAGAACACTGTTAGAATTTAATATCCACAAAAGCATATTGCTAAAACATAATTTTTTCTCTAAAATTGTCCTTATTTCCACCAAATATAGCTAAATTAAGACTAATTTGTTTGCAAAATGTCTGGTTTCAATAAATTTGGTCTCATTAATTACATAAGTATAATTGATCATATAGGCTCTTTCAAATTTGGTTTTGCTAGAACTGTTCATAAGGAATCTTAGATTGAACTTTTAAAAGGCCTCTCAAGGCCAGGAAAGCCACACCAAGAGCTTGCTATCAGATTCCACCTGCAACATCTACAGATTTGGGAGAATTCCTCTCTTCTCAAGGTCCCCAAAATATCTTGAGATTCTTTCACCTGCCAAGATGTGGCCTTCCTCATTTACCTGGTAAGGCTTCTGGGAACCCTGTAAATGGTGTATCAAGTCATTTTTCCAAGGGGCTTTATGGCTCCATAAAGTTCACCTTAGTTCTTTAAAGCTGTCTGGTCATATCTGATTCTATGTACATTCTCAAAATATGACATTCCAGTCGGAGCCATGGTAATATAACTAATGTTTCCAATTATGTCCTGTTATAAGGAGAACAGATTCTTATTGAACTTATGGAAATAACTATATTGCCATAAAATAAGAATACTCATTAAGAGTTTCCAAAATCTGGACGGACCAGGTAGAGAGAAAAGATAAAATTTTCAATTCCGATTACAAAAATATAATTTACCAAATTGCTGTAAGTCACAATTAGTCTAAGGGGAAAGATTTACTTATATCTGGAAAACAAAGATTAAAAGTAGTACTTCAAACAAAAACCATAAAAATTATAACCATATTCACCAGTTCACTCAGTCCTATGTAACTAATTTTTGATTTTAATCATCTGTTAAGAGTTTAGAAGCCACTGGGGTTTCCATTAGAACTTTTAAATTTCTTACCTGTTTCAGCAGTATGATCTGAAAACTATCAGAGACCTGTACTTGTCAAAAAGTCCTTTCTATGAATCTTCTTGAAAATGAAGCATTTTTGCAAAAGTATCAGAGTAAAACAACTGTCTATGAATGACAAAAATTTGATTACAATGCAATTGACAAAGAAACTTGATTATTGCTGTGACATAAACATTTTAAGATAATAACTAGAATTATGACTGATAATATTATACCAGGACATATCCAATTTTAGAAATTTCATATAATTTCTAGAACATTTATATTAATGACATTTACCCATACAATATAACCTAAGAAGCTTTATCATCACTATTTGACAATGCTTCCCATTAATTTAACATATCAAATAATCCTAATTAGTTGAATATCTCTCTTTGAGAGGCTTCAGGGACCCTCTGAAACATCCCAAAGTTAGCTAGAGGTCAAAAGAACTTCATTTAGAATCTGATTTGAAGAAGTTTGTCAAAAATTTTAAAAAAATTTTAACATTTGGTCAAATAGATCATAGGGTGCTGTGAAACAATACTTATTCACGTAGTCAAAGTGACAATAAAAGCAGCTCAATATTCCAAGAAAACTTTGATCTCTTTACAGAGGGAGAAAACCAAACTCCAGTCTTGTACCAACTTACTTTCAATAACAAAAGACATTTACTTATTTAGTTCAATCTAGTTTTAGCCAGTCCTGATCATGCACAAAACTCTTTTCTCAGGTTTCCTTTTCCACAAACCTCCCACAACTTTCTATATCTGTATTAGTTTGTTCCTTATTTTCTTTCCCATTTAGAAATAACCAGCTTTAGTACATAATTACTTTCTGTTCCTTTAACAGAATGCATTTCCATTTATCATACCTTCTTTTACTGAAAACACACATCCTACTTTTCTTGAATACTGAAATATTTCCCTTATTATTTCTAGTAACATTAATTACTTATATATTATAATATTAACCTTGAAAACCTTAATTAATCTCTGTCAAAACCCAAGAAGCAATTAATTGTGAACTGTTAGTCATACTAGCATTTCCTGATTGGCAAACTTATGAAAATATTCTATAACCTCTAGAAACATACATTTTTCTCAAAGCATAATTTCTTTCCTCACTGTGGCACAAGACATGTGTCCAATAAGCTCAAACATCTTTAGTTTTTCTCTAAT
Source organism: Balaenoptera borealis (assembly GCF_965194805.1). Classification (NCBI taxonomy): domain Eukaryota; kingdom Metazoa; phylum Chordata; class Mammalia; order Artiodactyla; family Balaenopteridae; genus Balaenoptera; species Balaenoptera borealis. The sequence goes on along the minus strand of NC_138876.1, from coordinate 50,342,736 downwards.
AAGACAAAACTAGGTAAACTTAAACTTGTTTAGCAATTAATTTTCCAGGAATTTTTAGGAAATGATCTGGATATTCAATGAATTCCCATCACTTAATTTAGCAAAACTCTAAAGTTTCAAGTTACTAAAAATCTGGAGAAACTATTTTAGATAAACATACCTAAAACATAATTATTCTTAAAGTGTTCACCTAAAAAATTCTTGTCTCATTTATATTTAAGTTATTTAAAAGTTTCATCATACCAAGTTATTTTTCTTGCTGACAATTTTGCAACAGATATAACAAGATCTTATTTGATTTCTAATAAACCTAGGTACAATGAAATTATTATATTTAATATTGATGACTCTAAAGACATCTCTGTGTTAATTAAACCAACAAACTTAAACTAACTTTAATACCAGATATTACTTTAATACTGAATATTTCCCAGATCACATGAACCTGAAATTCTTTTGGGTTACTTTCTTTTATATTTCTGACTGTTTATATAAGCCAATTTTATTTAAGCCAATTAAATAGAGCTCTTTTACAAATTAATTTTGGTAATACCGTCTGGAGGTAAAGACATATCTATATGTATCTATCTACATGCAGACATACATACATCCATATAGACACAGAGATCTCACAGTCTTCCTGATTCAGGTTAAAAAGTCCCCCTCCCTGCCCCCTTTCTTTTTCTCAGTCTCAGGAATTGGAGATGCTCTAGATAAGAGTAAGATAAAAATTCCTGAGAGCCCTGATAGAACATTTACATCTCAAGGCACAGGGAGAAGAAAACAAGCTCTATTCCTAGGGTCAGAATTCTGAAAAGGTGTTTCATCAAGCCAGCTTTCTCTAACTGTGTACCAAAGCCTGTTTTGGAATGTCAGAAGAGTTCCATCTTGGCCATTTTCAGGTCAAGACTTCCCTCTGTTCCCAACTAAGCACTTGCAAGTTATACATTCCCTAAATGTGATATATAAACCCAGCTAGTATCCACTTAGGTGGCTGTCCATCCGGGAGCTGATTGTCCTTTGGGGCACAATTTCCCATTATTAATTTAGTAGTCTAATTTAGCTATGAGATATGGTATGAACAACTTTCTGAGGACAGTGTGGTGGATTGGATGTGTGCTGCTTCTGAGTCCAGTTCCCCAAGGGTTGGTTCAACTCTTTTAGGTGTCATAGTTTTTCCCTCTGACAGTCTAAAACCATTGTGGGTGCTTGGAGCCCTGGATGATCAGTCTTTATCTTATGCATCCTTAGAGGAAGAGTATTTACTTAATGGTTATAGTGGGGTTCTCTGTGGGACTACTGCAGGTCACAGGATTGATCCTCAGATACATCTGTTAGGTTCTCAGTCACCTGAGGACACCTTATGGCTGGAAGGACCCAACATCCCTTGTTCTTTAGAGCTAAATAATTCAATCTCTCATTTCACTAGCAAATAGTTTGTTCAAACCATATATCTACTTGGGTTTTTTTTTCAGTTTCAGCCAAATTTAACAAAAACCAGACACCTATATTTCCCTTGACCTCCCACCAAGATCCCCCTAGGTCCCTGCCTTGGAAATACATCAGTGCCACTTAAGACTCCAAGTCTTAAGTAAAATAGCTCAAATAAAATTTTTAGGTTTATCACTTAAAAGCAATGAGATCCACATATCAGGAGAACTCACCGGAACATCTGAGGAGTACCAAGAAGTCAGTGGGGCTCAAATGGCCCATGCTGATATCAAACACCAGTTCAGGGTAGACTCCAGGTGTCCTCTGGTGGGTATCTCTGATATCCTGCCAACTATGTTATGCAAATGTTGATGAAAAAATAATCAATAAGCGATCTAAGAAAGAAACGGAAAATTTTATTCAAGCCAATCTGAAAATTATAACGGGAGATAGTCTTTCAGAAAGCTCTGAGGACTGTTCTGCCCATTAGAGGTCAAAGCACAGTTATATAAGTTTTTGAGACAAAGGTTATACATCAAAGTGTTAAACATCAAGGTGACATTGACAGTTTACATAGCTCAACAAAGTGAGTAGTGGGTCCTCATAACCCCTTACATGATTAAGGAGGGAATGCTATCTCCTAAGGAGTTTCCTTGATGGTGCCAGCAGGAAATTGATGTGTGTGTGTGTGTGTGTGTGTGTGTGTGTGTGTGTGTGTGTGCGCGCGCGCGCGCACGCGTGTGTGTGTGTGCAGGCATTCCTGCGTCTTCTTAGGGAATCTAGTTAATGTATAATGCAGTTGCACAATGCACACTAAGGAGAAGGTATAGTGGCTCAAACAGCAGAGAAAATTTCACGTTAAATTTTTTTCCTGCCTTAAAATTATTTTGTTTCCTCAGCAGCCTCATTGAGGAGGTAATATCTGAGTAGACTCTAAGGTGGTGAGGGACTTAGCCTTATGGATATGGTGGAAATAGTGTTGCAGGCAGTAGGAGCAGACAGTGAAAAATTCTAAGGAGGAGAGCTTGCCTGGCATGTTTGGAGAACAGCATGGGGACACTGAGGGTAAGAGGTGAGATTAGAACTGTAAACTAGTATGTTTGTTTTGGGGGGGGGCTTTTGACCACAGAATTAACCTTATTAATGAAATAAAAGCCATACATTTTCTATTTACACTATAACTATGTATTATAAGGTCAAGGAAGTGAGTGTTGTTCTTTCTTGGACTTTATATTATGAATATCAGAATGAAAAGTGGTTTGAAGCTCTAATTTTTTAACTCAATCAATTGTGCAGAAATCGCTTATGAACTGTATGTTAATGATTTACATCATGTGCCTGAGGTCCCTTTGCCAGAGACTTTTAAATTTAATTGGTAGTGGTGAGGGTGGGAAGGGAGGGGGTTGTGCCTGGGCATTGAGTTTTTTAAGTGCTCCCAGGTGGTTCTATATGCACTACTCTGGTACCTGCATATATAAAAAAGAGACAGCTTTTCTCATTCCGGCTCCAAAGTAGTCTGCCCAGTATGCTTATTATCCTTGCTGCTTCAGCTCACTGCAATGTCTAATAACTACCTGGAACTCCACAACCACAAATCCCCTCCACAGAAATCCTGGGACCTCTCCTAGCCATGCCATTGGAGGGGAAAGGTAGGACAGGTAAGAGTTCTCCTTTACTGCCCCATTCATAAGTTCCCCACAACACCAAAAAACAAGACTGGGTGTGGGCACCAGACGACTGAAAAGTTTGTGTTACAGAATGACAATGTAAGAGGAAGGGTAAGAGAAGAGGGGAGCAACATGTTGGCATCAATTGCCTAATAAAAAATTTTAAGAACAAGGCTGCCTAATATTCAATTTCAAATTTTGGCATTGTTATGGTAGAAAATACCCTGTCTCCCCCACTCATCTGTTTCATTTATGTGTCTGGCACATTTTTGGCACACAACAAATATTTGTTATATAAATGAATGAATGAATTCAATAGGGCTGAACACAAAAAGCAACAAGCCTCCAACCCATCCTTTCCTGATCCCTCCAATCTTGTTCCCCAGTGGCAGTCGCATTTACCTCATTGTTACCCTACTAGCTCTAAATTATATATTTATGCTGTTCATTCTAGATGCATCGGTGTTAGGTCTTGCATACTCACTTTCTGCTAAGATAGGTAAGGATTTTACTAAATTAACCACTCCAATTTTTCCCGACCTACAATACCTAATAAATTATATCACTATTGTTAGCTTTTCCATTGCTTACATTTGTGAGGTTAAATAATATACTTAAATTTGTATTTCTTATTTCAACTATAAGGAGTACCTCTTCACTTTGTCAAACAAGAATTTATATCCCATACCCTACTCTTCATCTGTCTTGTTCTCTTTTACCTTATCATGGATGACATTTATAATCTGATTCATAGCCATAGTTAAGGGATTCTTGATTTGTCTACAGGTGGACTATAAATGTGAAAATCAGTAAATAGTGTATATCTTACATCTACCCAGCCAAGTTGTATTCTATGACTATATATGTTTTTTGTATACTTTTTGCCATACACCCCCACCCTACTAGACTTCTGCCTTTTTTTTTTGAATGGTCTATTTTTATGCCATCATTAGTATAGGTTCTCCAACACTTCCATTTACTCTCACATCTGGGGGCTCTTTTGTTGCGACAGAAAATCCTCTTACAACTCTGTAGTCTCCTTTCAATTTGGATGGGTGGCTCTCAGGCCTGCTGCACGGTCGTCACCCTGGAACTTGCCCTCATTGCTTTGCTGAATTAGTTCTATTGTTAATAGATCCAACCTGCTCCAATTCCTTGGACAGTTCCCTTGTTTTGCCAGTCAACATTCCCAAGTAACATCCTAAAAAAGAGTATTTGAGATATAAAGCTTCCTCAGTTTATGTTTAGTTTTCTTTTTCATTCTGCCTTCATATTTTATCAATAGTTTGGCTTGGTACAGAATTCTAGGTTCAAAGTCATTTCCTTGACTTGGGAAAGTGGAACTTCAGGGAATTGCTTATCTCCTAACCTCTACTCCTATTGCTGAGAAGTCTATTCTTAGCCTGATTCTCATTCCCTTATGGAAGACCTGTATTAGCTCTCCAGACACTTTTGAGATCTTCTCTTTATTCTTGCTATCCTTAAGTTGTATATGCCCACATATAGATTTTTTTCTTTTCTCCTGCTCAGTAGATATTATACACTTGCAGACTCACATCTCCCTTTAGCTCTGAATTTTTTTCTTGTAAGTTTCATCCAATCATTTTCTCTGTTCTTTCTGGAACTTCTATTCATGTTGGAAACCACAATTAATTCTGTATGAATTATCTTTTCTGTCATATTTTGTCTCTGACTACTGTTCTCTACTTTTCTCCTTTTCTCTAATCTTGTAGTAATGCAAATATAGCCTACAAGTCAACCTTATAGGCAGTGAGACAGAGAAATGAGTCATAACTCATGTTTCTCCCTTCCATTTAGTTAAAGGCTTATCCAACATCAGTCCTCCTGGATCAGTAAGTGAGTGTCACCTATGGTGGTGTGTGTTCACTCTTACTACAAACCAATATCTGGTCTCAGTGCTGGAGTATACAATAGTGAACAGAGAAACAAAGTTCCTGACATCCTGGACTTACTTTGTTAGAGGGAGGAAAACAATCAAATGTTGCACTTCAGGTGTAGTTCTAGAGTGAGCAGCTGTAGCTGAAGCTTTCAAGTAGGCAGCGGCTCCCTTGGTGGTTTGGGGTACTAGGTTAGGCAGTCCCAAAATGTGCCTCAATGGCATACTGATTATTTTGAATTAAATTTACTAAACAGTCAACACAAAAAGTACACTGACTCTCCTGTCTCCGTGAAAAGAGGAAATAAATTGTGACAAGTGCACTCATGCATCTGGAGGTAGAATGATACCTTTTCACCAAAGATAGGGAATTTGGGGCTGAGAAGCCTATATAAACAAAACTTGTTACTTTAATTTACTACCCCAAACCCAAATTCTGTTTAGATTTTTCACTAATTGGGCACCCAAAACCTAAGTTCCTTTGTCCTATCAATTCCTTACAAATTTATTGTTTCTTTGCCTAAAAGTATAAAAGCTGCTTGCTTCAGCCACTTCTTAGGACCCATTTCTACAAGACATCCATGTTCATGATTAAAATTTGTTTCTTTTTCTCCTGTTGATCTGTCTTGTATCAATTGTATTAGTATAGCCACAAGGATTCAAGAGGGGTAGAGGGGGAAAATTCCCCTTTCCTGATAGTGAACTGCTCTTGCAGTGTGACTATGGGTACTTTTCTCATAATCCTACCTATGTGTCTTCAGCTCTCCTATGATTCTGCAATATCCTGTAAAAATTCTTCTTATTCTTAAGAGTGATTCTTTTTTTTTTTCACACACACGCACTGTATTTTATTTTTACAAGAGATAAATAAACTGACACCAAGCATTGTACATGGATGACCACAACAAAAGCAACAATGATTGCAATTATCAAACACGAAACACACTCATACTATGTCATAATATTGACATTCAGTCCAGTAATCCTCCACTGTAACAGCTCCTTTACTTTGCAGTGAAAATTGATTTGTATATTCTTTGCCTCTGAGTCCTTGTGGGATTTTTTTTTTTCATTCAAACAGAAAGTCACAAAAATTATAATCATCCTCATCAGTGCACTCAGTCCCATGAAATTAATTTTTTTAATCTTTATCATTTGTTAGCACTTTTATGAATTCATCAGTTTTCCGTTAGACTTCTGAAAATGCTTATTCATTCAATTCAGCCAAATAGTCAGTTACCAGAAACCTGTACTTGTCAAAGTCTTTTCCATGAATTCCTTGAAGATGAAACCCTTTTATAGGAATATATTTGCAAAAGCATCAGAGTACACCCAGGACTGTCTGTAAATGACAAAAGACTTAAAAATGACCACGGTTAAAGATTTGATGAAAGTTCATAATAATGCTATTGATAAGGAAATTTAGTTATTTCTGAGATATACATTTTAAAGTAATAACTAGAATTATAACTTATAACATTATACCAGAACATATAAGATTTTTAGAAATTTCATGTAATGTCTGAAACATTTATATTAACATATTTCCATACAAATAACCCAAAGAAAGTTTAGTATTAGTTGTTTTTTGTTTGTTTGTTTGTTTATACTGCAGGTTCTTATTAGTCATCAATTTTATACACATCAGTGTATACATGTCAATCCCAATCGCCCAATTCAGCACACCACCATCCCCACCTCACCACGGTTTTCCCACCTTGGTGTCCATACGTTTGTTCTCTACATCTGTGTCTCAACTTCTGCCCTGCAAACTGGTTCATCTGTACCATTTTTCTAGGATCCACATACATGCATTAATATATGATATTTGTTTTTCTCTTTCTGACTTACTTCACTCTGTATGACAGTCTCTAGATCCATCCACGTCTCAACAAATGACCCAATTTCATTTTTTTTATGGCTGAGTAACATTCCATTGTATATATGTACCACAACTTCTTTATCCATTCCTCTGTCGACAGGCATTTAGGTTGCTTCCATGACCTGGCTATTGTAAATAGTGCTGCAGTGAACATTGGGGTGCATGTGTTTTTTGAATTATGGTTTTCTCTGAGTATATGCTCACTAGTGGGATTGCTGGATCATATGGTAATTCTATTTTTAGTATTTTAAGGAACCTCCATACTCTTCTCCATAGTGGCTGTATCAATTTACATTCCCACCAACAGTGCAAGACGGTTCCCTTTTCTCCACACCCTCTCCAGCATTTGTTGTTTGTAGATTTTCTGATAATGCCCATTCTAACTGGTGTGAGGTGATACCTCATTGTAGTTTTGATTTGCATTTCTCTAATAATTAGTGATGTTGAGCAGCTTTTCATGTGCTTCTTGGCCATCTGTATGTCTTCTTTGGAGAAACGTCTATTTAGGTCTTCTGCCCATTTTTGGATTGGGTTGTTTGTTTCTTTAATATTGAGTTGCATGAGCTGTTTATATATTTTGGAGATTAATCCTTTGCCCGTTGATTCATTTGCAAATATTTTCTCCCATTCTGAGGGTTGTCTTTTCATCTTATTTATGGTTACCTTTGCTGAGCAAAAGCTTTTAAGTTTCATTAGGTCTCATTTGTTTATTTTTGTTTTTATTTCCATTACTCTAGGTGGAGTGCAGGTGGATCAAAAAAGGTCTTGCTGTGATTTATGTCAAAGAGTGTTCTTCCTATGCTTTCCTCTAAGAGTTTTATAGTGTCCAGTCTTACATTTAGGTCTCTAATCCATTTTGAGTTTATTTTTGTGTATGGTGTTAGGGAGTATTCTAATTTCATTCTTTTACATGTAGCTGTCCAGTTTTCCCAGCACCACTTATTGAAGAGACTGTCTTTTCTCCACTGTATATCTTTGCCTCCTTTGTCATAGATTAGTTGACCATAGGTGCGTGGGTTTATCTCTGGGCTTTCTATCTTGTTCCATTGATCTATGTTTCTGTTTTTGTGCCAGTACCATATTGTCTTGATTACTGTAGCTTTGTAGTATAGTCTGAAGTCAGGGAGTCTGATTCCTCCAGCTTCGTTTTTTTCCTCTCAAGACTGCTTTGGCTATTCGGGGTCTTTTGTGTCTCCAAACAAATTTTAAGATGATTTGCTCTAGTTCCGTAAAAAATGCCATTGGTAATTTGATAGGGATTGCATTGAATCTGTAGATTGCTTTGGGGAGTAAAGTCATTTTCACAATGTTGATTCTTCCAATCCAAGAACATGGTATATCTCTCCATCTCTTGGTGTCATCTTTAATTTCTTTCATCACTGTCTAATAGTTTTCTGCATACAGGTCTTTTGTCTCCCTAGGTAGGTTTATTCCTGGGTATTTTATTCTTTTTGTTGCAATGGTAAATGGGAGTGTTTCCATAATTTCTGTTTCAGATTTTTCATTAGTGTATAGGAATACAAGAGATTTCTGTGCATTAATTTTGTATCCTGCAACTTTACCAAATTCATTGATTAGCTGTAGTAGTTTTCTGGTGGCATTTTTAGGATTCTCTATGTATAGTATCATGTCATCTGCAGTGACAGTTTTACTTCTTCTTTTCCAATTTGTATTCCTTTTATTTCTTTTTCTTCTCTGACTGCCATGGCTAAGACTTCCAAAACTATGCTGAATAATAGTGCTGAGAGTGGATATCCTTGTCTTGTCCCTGATCTTAGAGGAAATGCCTTCAGTTTTTCACCACTGAGAATGATGTTTGCTGTGGGTTTGCTGTATATGGCCTTTATTATGTTGCGGTAGATTCCCTCTATGCCCACTTTCTGGAGAGTTTTTATCATAAATAAATGGGTGTTGAATTTTGTCAAAAGCTTTTTCTGCATCTGTTGAGATGATCATATGGTTTCTATTCTTCAATTTGTTAATATGGTGTATCACATTGATTGATTTGTGTATATTGAAGAATCCTTGCATCCCTGGGATAAATCCCACTTGATCGTGGTGTATGATCCTTTAAATGTCTTGTTGGATTCTGTTTGCTAGTATTTTGTTGAGGACTTTTGCATCTATATTCTTCAGTGATATTGGTCTGTAATTTTCTTTTTTTGTAGTATCTTTCTCTGGTTTTGGTATCAGGGTGATGGTGGCTTCATAAAATCAGTTTGGGAGTGTTCCTTCCTCTGCTATTTTTTGGAAGAGTTTGAGAAGGATGGGTGTTAGCTCTTCTCTAAATGTTTGACAGAATTCACCTGTGAAGGCATCTGGTCCTGGACTTTTGCTTGTTGGATGATTTTTAATCACAGTTTCAATTTCATTACTTGTGATTGGTCTGTTCATATTTTCTGTTTCTTCCTGATTCAGTCTTGGAAGGTTATCCCTTTCTAAGAATTTGTCCATTTCTTCCAGGTTGTCCAGTTTATTGGCATAGAGTTGGTTGTAGTAGTCTCTTAGGATGCTTTGCATTTCTGTGGTGTCTTTTGTAACTTCTCCCTTTTCATTTCTAATTTTATTACTTTGAGTCCTCTCCCTCTTTTTCTTGATGAGTCTGGCTAATGGTTTACCAATTTTCAATTTTGTTTATCTTCTCAAAGAACCAGCTTTTAGTTTTATTGATGTTTGCTATTGTTTTCTTTGTTTCTATTTCATTTATTTCTGCTCTGATCTTTATAATTTCTTTCCTTCTGCTAACTTTGGGTTTTGCTTGTTCTTATTTCTCTAGTTACTTTAGGTGTAAGGTTAGATTGTTTACTTGAGATTTTTCTTGTTTTTTGAGGTAGGCTTGTATAGCTATAAACTTCCCTCTTAGAACTGCTTTTGCTGCATCCCATAGGTTTTGGATCATCATGCTTTCATTGTCATTTGTCTCTACGTATTTTTTTTGATTTCCTCTTTGATTTCTTCAGTGATCTCTTGGTTATTTAGTAACGTATTGTTTGGCCTCCATGTGGTTGTGTTTTTTACGTGTTTTCCCTGTAATTCATTTCTAATCTCATAGCGTTGTGGCCAGAAAAGATGCTTGATATGATTTCAATTTTCTTAAATTTACTGAGGCTTGATTTGTGATCCAAGTTGTGATCTATCCTGGAGAATGTTCCGTGCGCACTTGAGCAGAAAGTGTAGTCTGCTCTTTTTGGATGGAATGTCCTATAAATATCAATTAAATCTATCTGGTCTATTGTGTCATTTAAAGCTTCTGTTTCCTTATTTATTTTCATTTTGGATGATCTGTCCATTGGTGTAAGTGATGTGTTAAAGTCCCCCACTATTACTGTGTTACTCTCGATTTCCTCTTTTACAGCTGTTAGCAGTTGCCTTATGTACTGAGGTGCTCCTATGTTGGGTGCATATATATTTATAACTGTTATATCTTCTTCTGGGATTGATCCTTTGATCATTATGTAGTGTCCTTCCTTGTCTTTTGTAACATTCTTTATTTTCAAGTCTATTTTATCTGATATGAGTATAGCTACTCCAGCTTTCTGTTGATTTCCATTTGCATAGAATATCTTTTTCCATCCCTTCACTTTCAGTCTCTATGTGTCCCTAGGTCTAAAGTGGGTCTCTTGTAGACAGCATGTATATGGGTCTTGTTTTTGTATCCATTCAGCAAGCCAGTGTCTTTTGGTTGGAGCATTTAATCCATTCAAGTTTAAGGTAATTATCAATATGTACGTTCCTATGACCATTTTCTTAATCGTTTTGGGTTTGTTTTTGTAGGTCCTTTTCTTCTCTTGTGTTTCCCACTTAGTGAATTTCCTTTAGCATTTGTTGTAGAGCTGGTTTGGTGGTGCTGAATTCTCTTAGCTTTTGCTTGTGTGTAAAGCTTTTGATTTCTCCATCAAATCTAAATGAGATCCTTGCCAGGTAGAGTAATCTTGGTTGTAGGTTCTTCCCTTTCATCACTTTCAGTATATCATGCCACTCCCTTCTGGCTTGTAGAGTTTCTGCTGAGAAATCAGCTGTTAACCTTATGGGAGTTCCCTTGTATGGTATTTGTTTTTTTTCCCTTGCTGCTTTCAATAATTTTTCTTTATCTTTAATTTTTGCCACTTTGATTACTATGTGTCTCGGCGTGTTTCTCCTTAGGTGTATCCTGTATGGGACTCGCTGTGCTTCCTGGACTTGGGTGGCTATTTCCTTTCCCATGTTAGGGAAGTTTTCGACTATAATCTCTTCAAATATTTTCTCTGGTCCTTTCTCTCTCTCTTTTCCTTCTGGGACCACTATAATGCGAATGGTGTTGCGTTTAATGTTGTCCCAGAGGTCTCTTAGGCTGTCTTCATTTCTTTTCATTCTTTTTTCTTTAGTCTGTTCCACAGCAGTGAATTCCACCATTCTGTCTTCCAGGTGACTTATCCATTCTTCTGCCTCAGTTATTCTGCTATTGATTCCTTCTAGTGTAGTTTTCATTTCAGTTATTGTATTGTTCATCTCTGTTTGTTTGTTCTTTAATTCTTCTAGGTCTTTGTTAAACATTTCTTGCATCTTCTCGATCTTTGCCTCCATTCTTATTCTGAGGTCCTGGATCATCTTCACTATCATTATTCTGAATTCTTTTTCTGGAAGGTTGTCTATCTCCACTTCATTTAGTTGTTTTTCTGGGGTTTTATCTTGTTCCTTCATCTGGTATATAGCCCGCTGCCTTTTCATCTTGTCTATCTTTCTGTGAATGTGGTTTTTGTTCCACAGGCTGCAGGGTTGTAGGTCTTCTTGCTTCTGCTCTCTGCCCTCTGGTGGATGAGGCTATCTAAGAGGCTTGATGGGAGGGACTGGTGGTGGGTAGAGCCGACTGTTGCTCTGATGGTCAGAGTTCAGTAAAACTTTAATCCACTTGACTGTTGATGGGTGGGGCTGGGTTCCCTCCCTGTTGGTTGTTTGGCCTGAGGCAATCCAACACTGGAGCCTACCTGGGCTCTTTGGTGGGGCTAATATCAGACTCTGGGAGGGCTCACACCAAAGAGTACTTCCCAGAACTTCTGCTGCCAGTGTCCTTGTCCCCATGGTGAGCCACAGCACCCCCCACCCCCCACAGGAGACCCTCCAACACTAGCAGGTAGGTCTGGTTCTGTCTCCCCTGGGGTCACTTCTCCTTCCCCTGGGTCCCGATGCACACATTACTTTGTGTGTGCCCTCCAAGAGTGGAGTCTCTGTTTCCCCCAGTCCTGTTGAAGTCCTTCAATCAATTCCCACTAGGCTTCAAAGTCTGATTCTCTAGGAATTCCTCCTCCCGTTGCCGGAACCCCAAGTTGGGAAGCCTGACGTGGGGCTCAGAACCTTCACTCCAGTGGGTGGACTTCTGTGGTATAAGTGTTCGTCACTCTGTGAGTCACCCACCCACCAGTTATGGGACTTGATTTTACTGTGATTGCACCCCTCCTACCATCTCACTGTGGCTTCTCCTTTGTCTTTGGATATGGGGTATCATTTTTGATGAGTTCCAGTGTCTTCCTGTCGATGATTGTCCAGCAGCTAGTTGTGATTCTGGTGTTCTCGCAAGAGGGAGTGAGAGCACTTCCTCCTACTCTGCCATCTTGGTTCCTCTCCAAAAGCTACTCTTAAGAGTGATTCTTAAGAGCTAGAGTGAATTTTATGAGTTCTGTTCTCTGCAACTGAATCTGACTGCTACAATAGCCACAAAAATAAATCGTATTTTTAGCAAGCAGCCTTCTTGGTATAGAATTTTCTAATCCCCTGAGTTCAAATTGCAGGAACAAACTTTATCTTAAGTCCCCAGCACCAGTAAGTCCCCAATTTCCTGTGTAGTCAGGGAAGCATTTTTTTAAAATTTGCCATCTAGATAGAGAATAGAGCTGATGAGAATTTCAAATTGGCAGCTAAACAGAGGTAATTCTCTGTATCAAAAAGTGTCAGTGGGCCTGAGGATAAAGAAATCTGAACGGTATCTGAACTTCCCAGAGTCTCAATAAAGGAGGAACTGTTTTTCTACAATGTTTTCTAAACCCCTCTAAAACTTAGTCTTATACTACCAAGCATATGAAATGGTCCATTGACAGGTTTACCTAGTATATAAAATGCAACAGTTTATTTTGAATAATTTCCATTAAAATTTTCTGTTTGCTTCTAGAAAATGCAAAAACATACTATCTTTGTCAGCTCAGGCTCCGAAACAAAACGCCATACAGTAGGTGGCTTAAACAGACATTTATTTTCTCACAATTCTGGAGGCTGGAAGGTCTGAGACCAAGGAGGCTGCTGATTTGGTTCTTGGTGAGAGCTCTCTTCCTGGCTTGCCACCCTCTCCTGTGTCCTCATCTGGCAAAAAGAGACCGCTCCTCTTCTTCTAAGGTACCAAACCTACTGGGTTAGAGTTCCACACTCATGACCTCATTTAACCTCAATTACCTCTTTACAGGCCCTATCTCCAAATACAGTCACATTAGGGTTAGGGCTTTAATATATGAATTGGGGTGGAGTGAGGGAGAGCACATTTCAATCCATACACATACTTCCTGATTTTAGAAAATGTGAAAATATTTTACAATATTATTGATAATAATGAAAAGTATTTTCATATTTATTTAATATTTTATACTTAATTATTTTAGTATTTATTAACATGAGCCAGGTACTGTGGTAAGTGCTTTATAAGTATTTTTTAATTTAATTCTTATAGCCAATGAACTAATTATTATTATCTCATTTTACAGATGAGGAATCAAAGCCCAGAGAGGCTAAGTAACTTGTCCAAGATCACACTGCTAGCACAGTGAAGATTCCAATAGACAGTCCTTTTAACTACTATACTATAATTTAATGTATAAAATACTGGTATATTATACACCAGTAAGGAGGGTTGTTTTGGAATGGTTGTTAGTGTGAGATAAGCTCCACCCTAAATGTGCTACTGCACGTGCTGAAAGGAGGAATGAGAGTCTATTATGCAGATGGGGGAGTTTGGATTTCATACTAATTTACACTCTCACCAGCAGTATCTGAGTCTGTTGCCCCACGACCTCATCAAACCCGGATTTTATATTTAAATAGCACCTCACCCTACAATTTCAAAAAACAGAAACAAAAATTCTGATGTGCCCCATTTGCTATAAGAAAAATCCTCTATGTAGTTATTGTGACCTGGTTTAATCATTAGCCCTTATCAAGGGTAAACCATGATAGCAAGTTCCCGAGGTTTAAATACAAGGCTGCTTAAGGCTAAAATTTGACATGCTCACTTTATTAATTCATCTGAAAATACCACAAGAAACTCAAAGTGAAAACAAAGCCATAAAGAAAAGAAAAAGTTATACAAAGTACTCATAAACCTTACAGTTTTAAATATTTCAATTCTCTGGATTGGCATAGCTATTACGAATTTAGTTCCTTTAAAAGGATAATGTTATGAATATCAACAGAAAATTATGCTTCACTTTCTGAAACATTAAAGCAAAATAAACATTAGAGTAACATGAATATAAGTGTATATGTATGAATGAATATATTATCTTAGATTGTATAATCCTGGAGTCAGGCTGAGTCCTAGAACTTCATTTTAAGCTCCACAGACTCTAAAATACCTGCTAAGTCCAAGTTTGTTCAATGACAACATTCAGCAAAAATTGAGAACTTAAAAAATTATTTAAAAACAGAAACTTACGTATCCCAGATTTTAACTGCAAAAATAATTAGCGCTCTTTGGAAAGAGGGATAGAAAGACATCTCTATATAACAGTATATGCAATTAATCACTTCTCCCAGGTTTTGTCCCCCTTCATTTCTTGAAAATACCGAACAGGGACACTCATTACTCGGTACTTTCTAACTTTTCTCGCATTATAACCACCTGGAGGGACTTAAAAAATACACGTTCCTGCCCTTTCCCCCTCCATGAAAGGTACTCAGTGAATCTGGGGCGGGGCTGAGCACCTGTATTTTTAACCAGCGATGCCACTTACTTAAGGAAGGGGACCTCAGTCGGAAAGCCAGACTTCCCCCATCAGAACCCTTGGGGTGGGGCCCGGGCACCCATGGTTTGGTGAGTTCTCCCAGGCGATTGTGAGGCAGGGTCAAGAACGAAAAGCGCGCGGAAGCTCCGGGCGTCTGCGCCCAGGCCAGCGCCAGGTAAGGCGCTAAAGTGGAGCGGGAATCTCGGTCTTGCCGGTCGTCCTCGGTGAGAGGCCCGCGTGCACCGACTCTGGAGACACTGGGGTGCTCGGGTCGCAGAGGCCGCGCAGCACGCAGGGATTTCCCCCTAACCGTCCCGCTACCGAGGTTAGCAGCTCTTCCTCTTCCCCTTGTCATCCGGCCCTCAGGACGCTCGTCCTCCCAGCCTCGCCAACCTCCCACGCCGCAGGTCGGGAGCACGCGAGGGGCCCGCAGGGCGCAGGCCGAGGCCCGGGCCCCAGTAGCCACCGCCAGCCGTCTGGTGGGCAGAGGACCTCGGCCCCCCGCCCTCTCAGCCAACACTTCTTCAGGCCGGGCCCCTCGCTCTGGCCGCGGCTCCACCAATCCTGGGCCTCGCCCGCCGCCGCCGCCTCCGCACCTGCGAGGAGGAGCCCGCCCGCCTCCGCCGCAGCCGTCGCAGCGTCCCCGCCCCGTTCCGCCCCCATCGCGGCGCCCAGAGATCGTCGGCCGCCGGCGTCCGGCTGTAACTAGTCGAGGAGCGGAAGCCGCTTTACTGAAGCGGGCTTGGGTGCTCCAGAGCCCGGCCGGCTGCTGAACCGCAGCTTCCGGCAGCCGCGGCAACGGCTAGGCGCGGGGCGCGGGCGCCCCGAGGACCCCGTAACCGGGCGGGCGCCCCGAACGGGCAACCCCGCCGAGGGAGGTGGCCGTGGCGGTCGCGCTCGGGCGCCCCGTGCGCCGCGCTCCATGCCCGTGTGGTGTTGCCGCTGCTCCCTGGCCGGTCATTTCAGGTGACTTCTCCACCGTGGAAGAAAAGGGGGCAGGCGGAGGTTAGAGTGCTGCGGGGCCCTGCGGCAGGGCAGGGGCCGAAATGGGTAGAGGCCGCGCGGGTTAGGGAGTCGGGGACGGGTCGGGGGTGGAAGGCAAGCGCCTGAACTGCAGAGGCCTCCCGCCTCGGCCGCTGCTTCCTCCTGGTTCCTGTCTAGTCGAGGTTCCCCGCCTTGGCTCCTGGCTCTGGGGGACTCTCCTCTGTTGTCCCCTTTTCCTCTCCCTGGACCGTGCCAGTCACGGGACTGCGGGACCGGCTAGGCCCGGATCTAGTCGGTTACGGCGAACTGAGACTTAAAAGTAGTGCAAAGTTTTAGTGAAGGGTTGTGAGGTTCTCCCAGCCCCACACACACCTTAAACATTTTTTTTCTTTAAAAAAAATCTAATAACCTAAGTTACTGGGTTGAAGGGAGGCATGGAGCTATGTTTAAAATGAGATGTTCTAGCTACAAATATGTTTCTGACTTTTAAGATGTCAGTCATTGTAAGTCATATATATTGTAGAAATTTGAAAAATCTGGCGATTCTAGACTAACATTATGAGGAACGTTTTTAGGGGTCATACAGATAATACGTTTTAAAATAAAAGTTTATGTACTAGATCTAGCACAGTTGGCCAACATTTCATTCAGTTATGGAGAGAAAGACCAAAAGCAACTTGAAACTAGTTTTAACCTTCTGGTGAAGAAAAGATAAGCTTAGCGAAGACTTTAGTAAAGTGCCTTGCCTTATATATACACGAATGTGCTAGAATAATGATATGCAAAACTTCTTTTGTAAAATATGAAATTCTGATCAGAGTTCTTAAATTGGGCTGCATGTATAGACTTTAGGTGGCCAGTGAACTTGGATGTAAAGAAAGGTACCAGGAATTTTCACTCAACTTTAACCAAAATCTATTTTCTTCAACTGTAAATATAAGCAGTAAATCACAGTAGTATTTGTGACTTTGTCATCAATAGAAATCACAAGTATTTTCATACCACATTAATTGTTGCAGATACCTAGAAATACTGTTTATTTCTTTCTTCAAGATTACAGTAATTATTTTACATTACTGAACTTGTTATTTAATACAGTAGAGGAATACATAAAAACATATTCCAAGTTTACTTTTTAGTTTCCTTGTAAATCCTGTTATGTGTTTAATAATATTATTCAAAGAAGAGGTCCAGAGGCTTCACCAAATTGCAAAAGGGGTGTAAGGCACAGAAAAGACTCAGAATTCCTGTTGAACTAGAGCAGCAATCCAGGCTTGCCTACCTTCTCAGTGAGTTTTGTAGGAGTCTCTAGATTCTGGATATTAAAAATTATTTTATGTAATAAACTGCTGGATCTTAAATTCTAGGCAAATTTGTGTGGTATCTACTTGACAGACAGTGATTTGAGAGTATCAGATCCACTTTGGAGAACTTTAGAAAACAAGTTCCCCTAGTGAAAACTTGTTAAACTGAAGCCCCTGAGAAAATAATATGCCTTTTAGAAAGTACTGTCCAAAAGCCTTTTGACACCTTTTGGTACACTTGAATTCTAAGGACACAGCTTGGGATTCATACGTGTTCAACTAACCCTAGGTAGTGAATATCATGTGCTTACATCCTTGTACAGAAATGTGGAGGAGGAGGTGAAAACAAGGTATTTGCTATATTTTGATCTTGAGGAATAAGGGAAAACAAGCCTGCTAGCCAAAGAATAAAAATTGTGATTGATAAACCATATTTCCATTGTATAAACAGCTCTATCTTATCTAAATTTTTAAAAAGAAAACGTTTATTTAATAATTAAAACATTTCCTTAGGAGAAGGTTTATAATTTACTAGCACAATTTTTTTTTTTTTTTGAGTAATTTCATTAGGAACACATTTTAAAACCAATTGTGACAGTGTCTACATTTTGGATCTTGCCTTATATCTGAAAGAATAAATATTGTGAGAGAACTGTCTCCTAACTTCCCAAGGAAGAAAACTTCCATACTTCCTGTTCTAGAAGATAAAGAGTGTGACTGACTTCCTTTGTGACTTTAGAACCTTCTTTTCTTATGGTAGTATCAATTTGGTAAAAATCTAAGCTTATGCTTCCAAAGACTAAACTCAGGTAGTAAAGCATTTCATTTTGAAGGATCATTTAGAAAAGTATTGCTAGGTGTGAGAAAAGTGTTTTGTTATTCAAATATTATGTCTGTGCCATCCTTTTAAATTTGTTTTGAGTCTTTGGACCATAATGTTTCAAAAACAAAACATGGAAGGCATCTAAAATCATCTGAAATTTCAAATAGTCTTCTAATTTGATGCCTAAAAATAAGGTAACTATTTTTGCATATGTGTAAAGTGCTGTTCTTTACTATTTCCTAAAATTTAATTATATTTTCCAATTTATTGCCTCAAATAAAGGAAAAGTAGATTTTTTTATTACTCAAATACTTGTTTTAAATAGAACATTCAGCAAATTGGATATCTGCAGTGGAAATTTTCACTGTTCATAGACCTGTGAACACAGTATGCATATACTGTAAAATATGTACAGCAATACTAAATTTATAGTTTAGACTCTGAATTTTTTAGAAAGAATACTTACTAATAGGTCTTTGTTTCATTGTTGCTTTATGTAAATTCAGTGAACCTTATTTTCATTTCTTCTCTTGATTCAGTTTTTCATGCCTGTGTTAAACCAGTATTTATCATGTACCATGCAAGTTTATTACAAATAGTTTATACCAATATTATGGATTATATACACAAAGATTATACCTATGACCAGTTAGTAGAAAATCAGAACAAATTACGTATACTCTGGAGAATTAAGATAAGCTAAAACTTTGGCTCTATATACTCTGCTTGAGTCTTGGGAGAGACTAGTGTCAAATTGCTTGAGGCCCACACACACACAAAAAACCTACTAGATCTAATAAATGAATTCAGCAATATTGCAGAATACAAGATCAACATACAAAAATCAATTATATTTCTGTACACTTACAATGAACAATCTGACAATGAAATTGATAAAACAATTCAATTTATACTAGCATCAAAGAGAATGAAATATTTAGGAATAAATTTAACAGAAGAAATGTGAAACTTGTACATTGAAAACTAGAAAACATTGAAAAGAATGAAAGGAGGCCTAAATAAATGGTAAGGAATCCCATGTTCATGGATTGAAAAACTTAGTATTCTTAAGATGGCAGTAATGGCAATATTCCTTGAATTTATCTACAAATGCAGTGTAATCCTATCAAAATCCTAGCTGCCTTTTTTTTTTCAGAAATTGATGAGCAGATCCTAAAAGTCACATGGAATTACAAGGAACCCAGAATAGCCAAGACAATCTTGAAAAAAGAACAAAGTTGGAGGATTCACACTTCCTAATTTTACAACTTACTACAAAGAAACTGTAATCAAGACAGTGTGACGTTGGCATAAAGATAAACATAGATCAATGGAATAGAATTGAGAGTCCAGAAATAATTCCCTTTATTTGTTGTCAGTTGATTTCTGTGGGATCCCAAGACAAAGGGAAATATCAGTCTTTTCAACAAATGATGCCAGGACAGATGGATATTCACAAGCAGAAGAATGAAGTTGGACTGCTACCTCATACTATATATAAAAGTTAACTCAAAATGGATGAAAGACCTAAATTTAAGAACTAGAACTATAAAACTCATAGAAGAAAACAGGTTTGTAATCTTAGATTAGGCAGTGCTTTCTTAGGTATGACACCAAAAGTACAGCAACAAAAGAAAAAAATAAATTGGACTTGATCGAAAATTAAAACTTTTGTGATTTAAAAGACAATATAAAAAAAGTGAAAAGACAACCCACAAAATGGGGGAAAATATTTACAAATCATATATCCAAAAAGGGACTTGTATCCAGGACATATAAAGAATTTTTTAAACTCAACAATAAAAAAGACAACCCAGTTGGAAAGTGGGCAAATAAGTTGAATTATTCTCTGAAGAAGATATGCAGATGGCCAATAAGCACATGAAAAGATGCTTAACATTATTAGTCATTAGGGAAATGCTAATCAAAACTGCAGTGAGATGCTACTTTACACCTACTAGAGTGGCTAAAATAACAAACACAAAAAATAACATGCTGGTGAGGATGTGGAGACATTGGAACCCTCATATCACTGGTGGGAATGTAAGATGATGCACACTTGGGAAAATAGTTTGCTAATTCCTCAAGATGTTAAACATAGAGTTTATGGCCCAGCCATTGCATGCACTCCTAAGAGAAATGAAAACATTTGTCCACACAAAAATTTATATATGAATGTTCATAGCATATTTGTAATAGCCAAAAAGTGGAAACCATCCAAATGTTTATCAGCTCATGAGTGGGTAATATACAATGGAATATTATTCAGGCATAAAAAGGAATGAAGTACCAATACATCCTACCACCTGGGTGAACCTTGAAAACATGCTAAGTGGAAGAAGCCAGACACAAAAGGCTACATAATGTATGAGGGGTTCCATTTATTTGAAATTTCCAGAGTAGGCACATCAGTAAGACAGTAGATTAGTGGCTGCCAATGGCTGCGGGGAGGGAAGAATGAGGAATGAGTGCTAATGGGTGCAGCATATACTTTTGGGGTGATAAAATTTCTCTGAAGTTATTGGTAGTGATTGCAAAAACCTTGTGACTACTTAGAGCCCTGAATTGTACACTTTAAAAGGGTGAATTTTGGACTTCCCTGGCAGTCCAGTGGTTAAGACTCCGTGCTTCCACTACGGGGGGCGTGGGTTCAATCCCTGTCAGGAAACTAAGATCCCACATGCCAAGTGGTGCCGCCAAAAAAAAATAAAAGGGTGAATTTTATATGTGAATTATATCTCATTAAAAGTCTTTTTTTTTAAAAAGCATTACCAAGTTCCCTCTATTTATTTACCTTGGTCTAAGGCCTGATCAGATGATCTGTTGTTTTTCTGATGTTTTTGAGCGCTTGAAAACTTTGTCTTTCTTGATTAATGGAAGCCTAACAGAGGAGGCATTTTATTTCTAATTGTCTTAACCTCTTTTTTCTTAAGTGTAAACCCATTATTTGAGAAGACTAGTCCAGTGTAATGAAAGATCCTTGTAAAATGTATAGTCAGGGGGTTGGTGGTGGTGGGATGAATTGGGAGATTGGGATTGACTAATATGCATAAAATAGATAGCTAATAAGAAGCTGCTGTACAAAAATAAATAAAATTCAAAACAAGATGTATAGTCAGTTTATAGAATTGATAGCTATATTAAAATTCTGAGGCCTGCCAGAAAAAAAAAAAAAAAAAAAGGTTTCTTGAGACATCTTGACTTAGAATATTAAATGCCTCTTAATAAGTTATTAAATAAATGAATTCTACTGTACCTTTAAGTAAAAGTGATTCGGAGTTTAAGCCAACACTTCTAGCCATGATTTTTTTGTTCTTAAGGAATTTAAATATTAATTATTTGTTTCACAGCGTTTATTTGTAGACTTAAGAAACTGGACAAGGCATTTTAGATCATTGAGTTTTGCTTATAAAATCAAATATGGTAGTAACTGCTAAAGTACCTTCATTCAGTCATTCAGAGGATTATCAGTTTGCTCTCAGAGTGTACAGGATATCAGATAATATTCAAGTATCTAGTTTAATATCTATATAGTCTCAAGTTGACTCTAACCCCCAGCATATCTGCCCTTTTATTAATGTGAAACATTTGTTAGGGTTTGAAGAAGGAGACATCTTTTTAATTACCAGAATCTTAGAGTGATGATCATTTTTATTATTTAAATTCCAGGTTATATATATGGAAGCAACAGTGTTTGAGATAGGGATGTCAGGAGGAGACTGGCCATGATGTCTGCATCTCCTGAAAAAGAACTGTGGCCTTTACAACCACCATAATATTAATGAGGCCTGGATACCTAAAAGGACTAATCAGAAGCATCCAAAGGAAGCTGGGGAACCTGTCCTGGGCACACACTTTGGAGAAATATCACGGACAGGCCCAAGTATGATATACTCATGTTGAGTTCAGTTGTCAAGAAGCAGAAGGCAAGACAGCTAGTACATCTGGATCTGATTAGTGGTGGGAGTTGGAATTCTTTGAAAGGGATGGATTGAGCATAAGACACTTCTTTCAGGGGCAGGCTTGCAGTGTGAGGAGGGGCTTTCCTAAGTAGCCATATCCAAAGGGTATCAGTTCTGGCCAAAAGGGGCCATGTATCGTTAGGGGAGCCCAATTACTGGGGGTGGGAAAGCTGTCAGTGTATCCTGGGGAACTCTGCCCTATCCTAGGGTAGTTTGGGAACTTGGAAGGTTATAGGGAGGGAGAAATTTTGGTCTCTGCCTAATTCTTTCAATTTGTCATCCTCCCCCAAGGGTCAGTGAGTCCTGTGAAATAACTGATCCATTCCCATGTTTATCATTTTAGGAATAGTAATCACACTCACCCACTGGTCAGTACTCAGTTTAGTATTTTCAGACAGTGGCCTGTTTCTGACTATATGAAAATGAAAAATAATTCAGGAATTCTGTTCTGAAGTAATCTCTAGTATAATGCAGAACATTAACTGTGTTCAAAGGATACTCCATTTATTGCATGAGCTTGTCAGAACGCCAAAACTAGTTTCTAGGGAGGCAGTTGGGAAAGAAGGTAGATTGGAAATCAACGTTAAGATCTTTGCATTTTTCAGTATCTCTTTGAGAATAAGATGTATAAACCTTACTTTTTTTTTTACCAAAATGCACCATTTGTAATATATAAGTTCAGTAACTTTTCCTTAAAATATTGTGTGTGACTGTTTTTTCCCAAATATACTGCCTCTATTGCACTCACCTTTTTATTAATGAGAAAAAAGTGAAGGAGAAACTTTCCAGTCCTAGGAGATCTCAGAATTATAAAAATCCCTAATACAATGTTGTGTCTTTGGTCATTAAAAATAGCTTCTTATTTAAGACTTGCCTTCAAGGCATTAAAGAGACATGAGCAGCTACATTCAGCCCTCCATGTCCACATGTTCTGCGTCCTCGGATTCAACCAACTGCAGATGAAAAATATTTGGGAAAGAAAAAATTCCAGAAAGTTCCAAAAAGCTAAACTTGAATTGGCTGCATGCAGGCAACTACATACATAGCATTTACATTGTATTAGGTGATATAAGTAATCTAGAGATGGTTTAAACTATGTGGGAGGATGTAGGTAGGTTATATGCAAATAGTATGCCATTTTATATAAGGGACTTGAGGATCCATGGATTTTGGTATTTGGGGAGTGAAGTTGGGGTTCTGGAACCAACCCCCCTTGGATACCGAGGGACCACTGTATTTAGGATTTCTGACAAAGTGGTGTACGTTGACATGTAGCTAAGGTACTAATTTGAAAGCATTAATCAAAAGGATTTCCCTTTCTCCTTTTATGGAACTATTGAATATTTTATGGCCTAAATCTGAATAAAGACAGATTTTTATAAAGGCTATATTGACTATATATCTGTTGTTTTGTTTTTGTTCCATATTTTCCTTTTAAAAGAAACTATAGTGACCCTGAAACTGAAGGAGAGATTTTTAATTCCTTAGTGCAATATTTTGGTGATAATTTGGGGCGAAAAGTTAAAGCTATGCCATTAGTTGAAGAAACTTCTTTACTTGAAGATTCATCAGTGACTTTGCCTGTGGTAGTAATAGGTAAGTTTTGTTGCATTTTATCTCTTAAAATTACAGTTCTGATCCTTACTACTTTTATAAATGCACAGTTACATAGCACAAGTTCTTAGGATTGTATTGAAAAGTATTCTTAGGTTGCTTAATATTTTTAAATAACCAATAACCAAATCTTTGGAGAGAGGAATTGGTTTATCTGATATTAGATTCTGTGTTAGAATGGAACATTTTTTCATTGAAGGGTTGATATTACTCTATTATTTTAAAATATCAGTAGTCTATCAGTTGTGTTACTTATATGACAGTGTCATGATAATGATGATAACCAATGTTATTAGAGCCCTGTATAGAGCATTCTGTGTACATTATTGGATCATGCCTTACAACCCGATAGCCCTCTGAGGTTTTCGGGTATGGACAGACAGGGAAACTCAGTTGTTGAGTAACCTGTGCAAGTTAGTAGTCAGTGCTCAGTTAGTAAAGAACATTATAGTACTCTACAGTTAGGTTTATAATATTTTAACCATATGTTACTATTATATATCCATTGTACCACCTCAATAGATAGGTATATAAGATATTAAAAATTAAGTTATTAATAAAACCTAATTCAAAATTATAAAATTTTATGATTTTGTTTTATTGCATGTATTTAATTACCTGTCATATGTATCTTTAATCTAATATTCAAACTCATGAAGTTGGGCAAGTACTATAGTATGAAACCAAGCCAAAGGAAAGAATTATGGGACATAATGTACCTTGATGGCATACAACTTCCTTAGTTTCTTTGACTTGTTTCAAGTTAATGGAGAGGAAAGTCCTGTGCTCTGTCTGGCATATTGACATCTCTCCATAAGAGATTCAATAAAGGAAGGAAGGAAGGAAGGAAGGAAAACAAGATAGTTCTACACTAGATTCCCCTCTAGGGGAGCTGACAGTGTTTGCAGTATTTCTCATCCAAGATATCTTGGAAACTAAATCTCACGTTCCATTTCCCACTTATATCCAGCCCTGGTTTTCCATCCTGGATGTCTTGCCATAGGCAAAGGAACCTATGTCTTCTTGTTCTAGTTGGGCTATGGCAGGGTCAGAAAAGGAAAAACTACTTCCATCTGCGCCTTACTTCCCCCAAAGCAATCTGTTCCTATTTTGCCTCAGCTAGCCGAAGCGTAGCTTAACCTCATGTATATAGGGCCATTATTGCTGGCAATAGCACCGCCAGCTGATCATAATAAAGGGCTAATTTCCTTAATGTATGTAATTGGTTTTCTGTTGCTGTCATAACAAATTACCACAAACCTGGTGGCTTTAACAACATAAATGTATTTAACTGTTCTATAGAGCAGAAGTCCAACACTGGTCTCACTGGGCTAAAATCAGCAGGGCTGCATTCCTTTTGGAGGCTCTAGGATAGATAAAATGTTTCCTTGCTTTCCCAGTTTCTAGAGGCTACTAGTATTCCTTGGCTCCTGGACCCCTTTTGCATCTTCAAAGCCAGCAGTGTCGTTTCTCTTTTAACCTTTCATAGTTATGGTTCCTCCTTACCAAAGGTGGGAAAGAGTCTCTGTTTTTAAGGACTTGTGTGATTAGATTGGGCCCACCTGGATAATCCAGGGTACTCTCTCCAGCTCACTGTCCTTAATTTAATCACATCTACAAAGTCCTTTTTCTCTGTAAGGTAACACGCTCAGGTTCTTGGGGTTAGGAATGGGAAATCTTTGGGAGTTGGGGCACATTCTGCCTGTGTATATATTTCTCTATGAACTGCTTATTTGTATTCTTTTTGTATTGTCTTTTGAGTGTTATTTCTTTTTGATTCTTTGAGATATTAACTCCCACTATTTTTCATATAGTCAATATTTATTTTAATAGGCTTTATTTAGAGCAGTTTAAGTCTATAGGAAAATGAAACAGAAATTACAGAGAATATTTCTGTAAATACTCTCCCAACCCCCTTTTATACCTTTTATTAATATCTTTATTGTATATTCCTTTTCTTCTCCTTCCCAACCCCCTTTTATACCTTTTATTAACATCTTGCTTTGGTGTGGTACATTTGTCACAATTGATGAACCACTGTTTTTATACATTATTATTAACTAAAATCTATAGTGCGCATTAGGGTTCACTCTTTGGGTTGTACAGTTCTATGGGTTTTGCTGGGTGTATAATGTCATGTATTATAACATCATATAGAATAGTTTCACTGCCCTAAAAACCTCCTGTGTTCCACACATTCATCCTTTCCTTCAACTATCAACCCTTGGTAACCACTGATCTTTTACTATCTCTATAGTTTTGCCTTTTCCA
This sequence comes from Balaenoptera borealis, assembly GCF_965194805.1. Lineage (NCBI taxonomy): Eukaryota > Metazoa > Chordata > Mammalia > Artiodactyla > Balaenopteridae > Balaenoptera > Balaenoptera borealis. The sequence goes on along the minus strand of NC_138876.1, from coordinate 50,316,940 downwards.
GAATGTCATATATATGGAATCACTGTATGTAGCCTTTTCAGACTGGCTTCTTTGACTTAGCAATATGCATTTAAGATCCCTCTCTCTGTCTTTTCATGGCTTGATACTCATTTCTTTTTATCACTGGATACTATTGCATTGTTTGGATGTTTCAGTTTACCCATTCGCTTATTGAAGCACATCTTGGTTGCTTCCAATGTTTGACATTTATGAGTAAAGTGCTGCAAACATTTATGTACAGATTTTTGCATGGCCATTCAGTTTTCAACCCACCTAGGAGTGTGATTGCTGGGTCATACAGTAAGACTATGTTTAGCTTTTTAAGAAACTGTCAAATTGTCTTCCAAAGTGACTGTATCATTTTGCATTCCCAGCAACTATGAATGAGAGTTCCTGTTGTTCCACATCCTTGGAAACATTTGATACTGTCTGTGTTTTGGGGTCTAGCCATTCTGATAGGTGTGTAGTATCTCATTGTTTTAATTTGCTGTTCTGTAATGATATACAATGTTGAGTAATTTCTCATATGCTTATATTCCATCTCTATACCTTGAGGTACAGAGCTTTTCCCTACTTTTTAATTGATTGTGTTGGTGGTTTTCTTATGGTCGAGATTTAAGAGTTCTTTGTATATGTTAGAAACAAGTACTTTATCAAATACATGTTTTGCAAATATTTGCTCCTAGTCTGTGACTTGTCTTTTCATTCTCTTAACAGTGACTTGGCAGAGCATAAATTTTAAATTTTAAGAAGTCCTGCATATCAATTTTTTTCTTTCGTAGATCTTGCTTTTGGTGTTATATCTAAAAACTCATTACCAAACCCAACGTCACCTAGATTTTCTCATAGTTATTTTCTAGATGTTTTATAATTTTTATTTAAAATTAATTAATTAATTATTTTTTGGCTGTGTTGGGTCTTCGTTTCTGTGCGAGGGCTTTCTCTAGTTGCGGCAAGTGGGGGCCACTCTTCATCGCGGTGCACGGGCCTCTCACTATCGTGGCCTCTCTTATTGCGGAGCACAGGCTCCAGACGCGCAGGTTCAGTAATTGTGGCTCACAGGCCTAGTTGCTCCGCGACATGTGGGATCTTCCCAGACCAGGGCTCGAACCCGTGTCCCCTGCATTAGCAGGCAGATTCTCAACCACTGCGCCACCAGGGAAGCCCTAGATGTTTTATAATTTTGTGTTTTATATTTAGTCTATAATCTGTTTTAATTCATTTTTGTAAAGATATAAAGTTAGTATCTATATTCATATTTTTTACATGTGGATGTCCAGTTGTTCTAGTACCATTTGTTGAGAAGATTATCCTTTCTCCATTGCATTGCCTTCGCTTTTTTGTCAAAAATAAGTTGACTGTATTTGTGAGGATCTATCTCTTGGCTGTCTATTCGGTTCCATTCATTTGTATATTCTTTCATTTCCACACTGTCTTGTTGACTGTAGTTTTACAGTAAGATGAAGTTGGATGGTATTAGTCCTAACTTTGTTCTGCAATATTATATTGGCAGTTCTGGGTCTTTTGCCTTTCCATTTAAACTTTAGAATCAGTTTGCCAATATCCACAAAGTAACTTGCTGGGATTTTGATTTTGATGGCATCATATCTGTAGATCAAGTTGGGAAGAACTGACATCTTAACAATATTGAATCATTCTATCCATGAACATCGAATAGCTTTCCATCAGTTATATATTCTTTGATCTCTTTCATCAGAGTTTTGTGGTTTTTCTCATTTAGATCTTATGTGAATTTTGTTAGACTTATACCCAAGTATTTCTTGCAAATATAAGTGATGTTGTGTATTTAATTTCACATTCCACTTGTTCATTACTGGTCTGTAGGAAAGCAATTGACATATATATTAACCTTGTATCATGCAACATAATTGCTTATTACTTCCAGGAGTTTTTTTGGTCAGTTCTTTGGGACTTTTGACATAGATAATCATGGCATTTACAAATAAAGACAGTTTTGTTTCTTCTTTCCCAATCTGTATACATTTAATTTCCTTTTCTGGTCTTAGTGCATTAGCTAGGATTTCCATTAAGGTGTGTGATGAGTAGGAATGGTGAGAAGAGACATCCTCTTCTTGATCTTATAGGGAAAAAACCCCCTAATTTCTCACCATTAATTATGATGTTAGCTGTAGGATTTTTGTCGATACTCTTTATCAAGTTAAGGAATTTCCCCTCTGTTGTTTGTTGAGAGTTTTTACATGAATAGGTGTTGGATTTTCTCAGATTTTTTTTCTATTTCTGTTGGTATTATGATTTTTCTTTAGTTTTGTCTCTTTCTTTTTGATTCAAGGAAGTTAGCTCTTTGCCTCAGATCTTAACTCCCAGTATTTGCCATTTAAAAAAAAAATTTATGAAGTCAAATGGTTTATTTTCCTTTCTGTCTTCTGAGTTTTGTGTTGTATTTAAAGGCTTCTTACTACAGCATTATAAGTAGAAATATTAACCTCTTTCCTAATATTATGATGTTACTTTTCATGTTTACATCTATGAGCTTATTTTATTTGGGGCAAAATATTAGACAAGGAACAGGATATTTTTCTGATGGCTTACAGTTGTCCCAGATAGATTAAATTTTTGGTAGATGGATATAATAGAGAAGTGGCAACCCAGACTAAAAGAACTACAGAAATCAAAGTAGTTGTTGGAGTTCAACAACAACAAAAAATCCAGTTTGGTTTTGGGTAAAGGATATAGAAATACAGGAGGGACGTTATTAGGAGGTGGGACTTGAAAGATGGTTGAGACCAGAACATGGAGAACACTGGATAGAAGAAACAAGCAATGAAGGACTTTGGGTAGAGTGGGTAACATAGCGTGGGTAACATAATGAGAACTCTGTTATGAAAACTCATTTGAATGTAGAATGTGAAATGATTTGAAGTAGGTGAATCTTGAAGAGGAACAAGAAGAGATTTTTGTCTTTTGAGTGAGAATATATGAGTGAGAATAACAAAGACAACTGAATGGATATAGGTGACAAAATACGTTTAAACCAGAACCTGATTAACTTAGGATTTTGCTGGTAAGTATCATACCAGCAAAGGAATAAGGTTTAAAGGAGGGGCACCAAAACGGAAGAACTCATGAATTTGCTTTTGAACACATTGTGATTAAGTTATTAGTGGTTCAGTCAGGTGAAGAAGTGGCATATGGAAATTTGGGATATATTTTGGGGGTAAGAGGTCAGCCTAGATATCTAATTTTGAGGGTTAGTAGCATAGAGAGTTGAAGCTTTGAGTAGGTGAGACTCCCAAAAGAAAACAGGAGGGAAGACAAAAATCTTCTCTTGTGAATACTTGTCTTTGAGAGTTTAGAGAAAGAAGAATTGGTGAAGGAGAAAAACCATCTGTGAAACAGAAAAGCCAAAGAACATGAGTATTAAGATGCAAGATACACCCCTCTCCACCTTTTTTTTTTAAATAGGAAATGGACCCTCAGGAATCTGCCTTTCTTATATGCTGTCAGGCTACAGACCATATTTATCATCAGAAGCAATACATCCAAACACAATCTTACATAGCAAATTAGAAGAAGCGAGACATCTTTCCATTGTTGATCAGGTATTATTTTTCACATGTTGATGTTTTAAATTTTTTTATACTGAGGCAAGGTTAGTTTTCTACTATATAAGCATTGTACTTCTTAGCAGAAAACATTTTCTTCTAAATAACACCTTCTAACATTTTAATTTTAGATTTGTAAATATATTCTGCTGAGTTGCTTCCATTTATTTTCCTGAATTAATTAGAGCAGAATTTCCCAAATTATTTCCTGATGGAGTTTAATAGGTGCTCTATGCTCTGGTAAGTTTGGGAAATGCTGCTTTTTATTATTAGAGTGTCATGGTAGACATAGTAAGGCATACTAGCATATTAAAGTCATCTTCAAGTTTTGTAGTAAAACGATCTGATTAGCTTTTTGAAACCCAACCTTTTCCCATACTTATTTGACCAGAGAATCTATTAAGATCTCAAGGAACGTCAGTGTTTTGTAGCACACTCTATGGGAAATGCTGGATTACAATAATGGTCTTCACTATTATTATGTTAGCTGGAGTTTTTTTGTTTGTTTTTCCAAACTCCATCTGCCTTTTTTCTTTCTTTTTGAAAAAAAAATTCATTCAGGACTTAGAGTATTTGTCTGAGGGCCTTGAGGGTCGATCATCCAATCCTGTTGCAGTACTTTTCGACGCACTTCTTCATCCAGATGCTGACTTTGGGTATGATTATCCATCCATTTTGCATTGGAAATTAGAACAGCATCATTATATCCCTCACTTAGTTCTTGGTAAAGGTCCGCCTGGTGGAGCTTGGCATGTGAGTATATTTTCCTTAGCATTTTAGTGAATGTGAATTATTATACGTCATCTTGATAAGACCATTTTGATTCTTAAACATTATGATATAATGTTATATATGATGATTACCACATCTTTATCTGAGAATTTTAATGTGTTCGGATAAATATGAATTAATTACTAGTAGAAATTAAGCCAAATTTGATTAGTGATAGTGTCTTAGAATAAATGTTTCTCTAAGAATTATACAGAAAATATTTCAAGATGTTTTGCATAGTAAAACATTTTTAATTCATTTATTCATTGTAGAGTTTACAAAATCTCACACAGTATTTCATTCTAATATGTATTATTTCCCTACATTTTCAAGATCTTAAATGAAACATGTAAAAGAAAAAAAATTGTATTAGTCTGCTTGGGCTGCTAAAATAAAATACCATAGACTGAGTGTCTTAAACAACAGATTCACACTTTGAAGGCTGGAAAATCCAAGATCAAGGTGCCAGATGATTCAGTTTATGGTGAGGGCTCTTTTTCTGGCTTGCAGACAGCTGCTTTCTTGCATATCCTTATGTAGCAAAGAGAGTGTGAACTCTCTTCTTGTAAAACCACTAATCCTGTTATGAGGGCATCAGCCTCATGACCTCATCTAGCCCTAATTACCTTCCAAAGGCCCCATCTCCAAATGCCATAACATTGGAGGGTTAGGGTTTCAGCATGTGGATTTGGGGGGTGATACAATTCAGTCCATAGCAGAGGTTAAACCAGAGGACTGTCAACATAAAGATCCAGCATATTTAATTAGCGGGCAGCAACTAATAATTTTTCTTCACTCCTGTGTCCTTAGCAGTTAGTACAGTGTCTAGTGTGTGGCGAGTGCTCACTTGTACAAATAAATGTTAAATAATTTTTGCTATGTTATGAAATAAAGACTTCATGGGAATTTTAACTTTAAATATCAAATCTTTAGTATAAACTTCGGTTGGATATTCCTATATTAGTGCAACGTTATATGGCTAAAAGTTGTTTACATTTATCAAACGATTGTTTCAGAGTATTTGGGGACTTTATAGGTTAACTATGTCGCTGACTTTTTCATCTCAATTACCTTTATGGTAATGGATAGCAACTATCAAAATATCTGTGCCTTTTAGCTTACATGTTTATATTTGCTTTATTAATAAGTAGCATTCTTAATAAAACTGCATTTATTGAAAAAGCCATAATACATTTTTTAAGTTTTTAGAGAACCTTCTATAAATTCCTGAGGTTTTATTGTACATATATATTTTCTGCTTAGAAAAATGTGCAGGCAATATTTAATCTCTGTTACTGCATTTCTCCCACTTACATTTAGGAAAGTTAAAGTATGGATAAGCCTTGATTACTAAAACCATATTTGAATCAGTGCTAAAGCGATATATACCTGAAACTTGGTTCTAATCCTAGTATCAGGCCCAGCCTGCTTCAAAGCAGTGGCAACTTGCTGCATTCTCTTCCTGTGGTGATCGTGTACTGTCACAAATAATATGACTTTATAAGCCATAGCACATAGTAAGTGCTCTGTAAATGTTGGCCAATAATAATAATAATAACAAGTCCCATTCCCAATACTGGGCTGTGTAGAAACAGGGCAAGAAGGGTTCAGATAAAAGAAGGCATAGCCTAAAAGAGTTGGTTGAAAGCGATCGTTGAGGTCATTGGGAAAGGTGCTTTTGGCCCTTGGGCTTTTCTTGCTTTGTACTGAGCAAAGCAGAAGTAGGGCAAGCTTGAAGGGGCTCACTTCCTTAAAGGCAGCATTAGCCTCAGCAGTGAGTCTGTTCTTAATCAGGCAACCACTTACTTATATCCCTAGTTTTAGAAAGCGATGCCTGCTGTATTGAAACCAGCTTAGACTTCACAATCATAATTGATTGGGGGGGGGGAAGCTATTTTGCTGCCCATTTAAAATAATTTGTTAATAGTATTAAAATGCAAAGACATTTAAAGTGTTAGAAATGAATGAACTTGTCCCCTTTTGTTTAAAATGAAAATACTGATTTGCTCCTCTAACACGATATTCTGCATCTAATTATGTTGATTATAGGCATTGGGTGATATTGTAAATCTGATTTATAAATGTATAATTACATGAAAGAAGGAGTATAGAAACTACCAAGTGTTGAAAATATTTGAAAGTTAATTGGAATAAATTTCCAGAGGTGATTTACACAACCATTTAGGACTTCTTTGAGCTCTCCTTTTCCAGACTTAATTATAGTAAATGAGATGGCTTTGGTTAAAAAAAAAAAAACAAAAAAGAAAAAAACCCTTGCTACTGATAAAATATGTTTTTTGATTGTACATTTTTTATTCAAATAGAATATGGAAGGCTCGATGTTGACAATCAGCTTTGGAAATTGGATGGAGCTACCTGGACTTAAATTTAAAGATTGGGTATCTAGCAAACGAAGGTAAAGATCAAACTATTAAAATTTTGGTGTACAATGGGAGTCTGTCAGCCAATCTCAAACTAGTTGTGATCCTGTCTTAGATGAATAATATTAATGCATGTGTCTTTCAAATCAAACCTCTTTGCAACAGTGGTTATGAGTTAGTTTCTATTTAGAGATTTTATAAAACTAAGCACACAGAAGTAAGGGCTTGTCTACAGACTGTTAATCATAGTTTTATCCCACTCTCCTGTTAAACCACTCTGTTTTGTTACTTTCTTGTCCACCTACATATCCTTTCCTTATTTACTTATTTTTATGAGTGGATATATATAACTTATTTTTATGAATGGATATATAACTTCATGTATGCATATCTCATGTATACATACCTAAAGTATTTGACTTTTCAGAGTAGAAGAGTATATATAATGAATAATTTTAAAAGGCTTAAGATTTATATGATCTGAAGAGAAACCAGAATATATATAATGAATAATTTAGAATGATGGAATAAAATAGAATCCGTGATGTGATTGCCTACTTGGCTGTAGAGGTAAATATTTAATAAGAATACTAAAATATGAAAATCTCCTAACACAACATTGTAAAAAAAACTATACTTCAATGAAAATTAATTTTTAAAAAAAGAAAATATGAAAATCTCAACTTGAAAGAATAAAAGTTTATTTTGTATTTATTTGGGAGAAAGAACCCAAAATTTAAAAAGAGAAATATGAAAAGCCCTATCATTTTCAAGCCATTTTCATTCCTATAGATAGTAACTACTAATACACAGAATCTACTCTAATTTGACTGCTGCCAGAAACAATAAATTAAAGCAGGAAGTTACTCAACCTTTGTTAGAACAGGGCTGTAATGTTTGAATGCTTTACTTTCTGCTAGATAGAAACCATGTTAATCTACAGTAATTATCCTTAATTTAAGAAGATTTAAGGAAAGTAAATTTAGACCAGAGTAAATTTAAACCTTTCAAATATGACTTTTGGGTGTTTAGAAAGGAATTTTATGTGGGTTTGAAATGTTAAGTTGCAAAATCAGGCAAATCGTACAAGTTCTTGATTTTCATAAGTAAGAAAGTGAAATTGCTCAACATATTTTTCCCTTTATGATGTGGGTAAGAAAGGGAAAGAGAGCTTTATGATTTACATACCATAGTGTTCATCCTTCTAAATTGAGCATATTGTGTGTTTAATATGTGAAAATGAATCTTGTGATAAATATTAGCTTTAGTTCCTGCCCTTGCATAGTGTTAAGACTCTTAGACCTCTAGAGATTGGCAGGGTTTAAATCCTGACTCTGTAACTTCTAATGTTATGACCTTGGTCAAATAACAAACTAGCTATCAATTTCCTAGTTTGCAAAATGAAGATAATAATAATAGTAACTATTACATAGGGTTTCTGTACAAATTGAGACTTAATACATTCTAAATCTTAATTATTATAGTCATTAAACTTTGAACTTCTTCCAGCTACAAGTTACACTGAATTATGTGAAATGATTTGGTGTTTTTTCTGGGTTTTCTTGGCCCCACTGCGTGGCTTATGGGATCTTAGGTCCCCAACCAGGGATCGAACCCGGGCCCTTAGCAGTGAAAGCACGGAGTCCTTACCACGGGACCACCAGGGAATTCCCTGATTTGGTGTTTTTATTTCTACTTACTTCTAATTGGGGCATTGTTTAAGGATACTAACGCCCATTGCTTTAAATTTCAGGTGGAAAATAAAAAATATATTAACGTGCTTTTTTCATAAAGAGCAGCTTATATTTATAGATCTCTTTATGAGTAGGAAACACAGAGAGAGAATTGTTATCTACTTAAATATGATTTTGTTCAGCAAAAGACTGATCTGAATTATTTTTGGTCATTAGGAAAACAGAAAGCAACTTATTAAAAATCGTGTCTAGATATTATCTTTGAGAAGTATATGTATTGCAGTCAGACCTGTAATATCTCAATGGTTGTAATCTAAACAATTCAGTCTACAGTTAAATAGAATACAGACTGAATAGTATAGCTATAGACTGAATTATTTAGATTACAATTGTGAGATAGACTAAAATAGTCTAATTTTCAGATATCCACATTTTAATCCATTTATTTAATAAAAGTTTATTGATAAAGGCAGCTAATCTGAACAGATACTTATACAAGGCATTGGGGAAACAAAGATGCATTAAATACAGTCTCTACCCTCATGGGACTTCCTCCATTGATAAACTAATTTATTAACATTTTTAAAGAAAAGGAAAGGCTTTCTTTCTTTGTAAAGTGTTATGGTAAGTGTTATGTAAAGTGTTATGGTAAGTGTTATGGTAAAGTGTATGGTTAGCTTTAGCTGAGACAGTCCAGAGGAATTAAAAAGATATAACAGTTCACTAGATGGAGAAGTACTAATCATGGAAACTAAAAGTATTATCCTCATATAATATTTTTCCTTTTCTTTTTATAGGAACCTAAAAGGGGATCGAGTTATGCCAGAGGAAATAGCTCGCTACTATAAACATTATGTAAAAGTCATGGGTCTTCAGAAGAATTTCAGAGAGAATACTTACATTACCTCTGTATCAAGACTCTATAGAGATCAAGTTGATAATGATGGTCAAGACAGAGATATTTCAACACAGCATTTACAGATAGAGAAGTCAAAATTTACCAAGAGAAACTGGGAAATCAGGGGTTATCAGCGAATAGGAGATGGTTCCCATATTCCTTTCTGTCTCTTTGCTGAAAATGTAGCTCTGGCAACTGGAACATTGGATTCTCCTGGCCGTTTGGAAATTGATGGGGAAGATTTTCCTTTTGTGTTTCATTCAATGCCTGAATTTGGAGCCGCTATAAGCAAAGGAAAGTTGTGTGGCAAAGTGGATCCAGTGTTAATTGTAGGTTCTGGGCTTACCGCAGCTGATGCAGTACTGTGTGCTTACAACAATAATGTCCCTGTGATTCATGTATTTCGCAGACGAGTAACTGATCCAAGCTTAATTTTCAAACAGCTTCCCAAAAAGCTTTATCCAGAATACCATAAAGTCTATCATATGATGTGTACTCAGTCATATTCTTTAGACTCAAATCTTTTATCTGATTATACCAGTTTTCCTGAGCACCATGTGCTTTCCTTTAAGTCGGACATGAAATGCATTCTTCAAAATATCTCTGGATTGAAGAAAATATTTAAGCTCTCTGCAGCAGTAGTGTTGATAGGTTCTCATCCCAATCTGTCCTTTCTGAAGGAGCAAGGTTGTTACCTGGGCCACAACTCAAGCCAGCCAATCACATGTAAGGGTAATCCTGTGGAAATAGACGCATATACATATGAGTGTGTTAAAGAAGCCAACCTTTTTGCATTGGGTCCTTTGGTTGGAGACAATTTTGTTCGATTTTTAAAGGGAGGGGCACTGGGTGTTACACGCTGTTTAGCTACAAGACAGAAGAAAAAAAAGCAGCATTTATTTGTTGAAAGAGGAGGAGGAGATGGGATAGCTTAGAGCAGGTTTACAAGTAATTTATATGAACACTTTACCATTAAAGATTTTTAATAGTGGTTTTACAGTGTACTGGCTTGAATTTTCTGAACTTGAATTAACTGGAAGAGCCTCAAGCTATAGTAACTATTTTTTAAAGTTACCAGAATTTGGTGTCCTGATTACATTATAATGTATCAAAGGTGTCAATTGTCAGACAAATAGAAACACTGCCAATTTTGTATACTTTAAGTTCTCACTTAACTAAAACATTCTTTTCTTCCAAGACTTATTTTTTGTGATCATTGTTGGTTATTTATGTTTGATTACAAAATATAACAGCATTGAATCTATAAAACCACAGTCATTAGGCCAGAGGTTTCCTTCACTTTATATATTGGGTCACCTTGCTGCTCAAAGGGTGGTTCAAAGATAGCATCAGCTTCATTTGTGGCTTGTTAGAAAGGTAGACTCTCAGGACCCACAACAGACTTACTGAATCAGAAATTGCATCTTAATGAGATCCTCAAGGAATATGTATGCTTATTAAAGCTTGAGACACACTGGTCTAAAAGAAAATGGGATGTAAAGGTATAGATGCTGAGGGTGGGTGGAAAAAGAGGGCATATACTACTCAGGTTTTATTTATTTTGAAATCATCAATTGTATAAATCTAATTTATTAACAAATATGATGGGCTTTTAAAATTTTTTATTGTTGAAACCTTGACAGGTAATTCATAGTTTCAGCTTCTAATTTAAACAGTCCAATAATGTTGGCATATACTGAGACATCCAGGGACCTGCTGAGATATTTTTTAGAGATATATTCTCTAGTTAACTAGCATAATACTTAAACTAATTTGCAGTTCAATAAATTTTGAATGGAACTATTTATTCCTTTGTGAACACTGAGTTAATTTCTGTCACTGAAACTTAAGATATTTGGGCATAAGTACTTACAATATTGCAATACTTTTTGAGTATTACCAGAATTATTAAACGTTAAAATTGAAAAAGTTAAAACCTGTCTTTTCTATTCTCAAGATGATTACTTTGAAATTTGTTCATTGGAGATGACATAGCATTTAATCCTTTGGTTATTTATTGAATTATATGTTCTATCTTGATTTATATTTAGGTGTGCTTAATGTCTTGTGTTTTCATGCAAATCCCCAGAAATTTAGTATTAGACAAGAAAAGTGTTACTTGTGAAGTTCTCCATGGCAAATTGAATTTCTCAAGTCTTTTTCTCTCTGTTACTCTTTTTTTTTTTTTTTTGGTAAAATTTATTTCACCTGGAATGTGTTTATTCAAAGCCTATTTCTATTTTTTTTATTTATTTATTTATTTATTTATTTATTTATTTATTTATTTATTTATTTATTTATTTATGGCTGCATTGGGTCTTCGTTGCTGCGCACGGGCTTTCTCTAATTGCAGTGAGTGGGGGCTACTCTTCATTGCAGTGCGTGGGCTTCTCATTGCTGTGGCTTCTCTTGTTGCGGAGCACAGGCTCTAGGTGCACGGGCTTCAGTAGTTACGGCTCGTGGGCTCTAGAGCGCAGGCTCAGTAGTTGTGGCACACAGGATCAGTTGCTCTGTGGCATGTGGGATCTTCCCAGACCAGGAATCAAACCCGTGTCCCTAGTATTGGCAGGTGGATTCTTAACAACTGTGCCACCAGGGAAGTCCCTCTATTATTATTATTTTTTTTTTTAGTATTAAAAAATGGACTAAAAGTATTTTTCTGTTCATGTTATTGCAATGTTATGTGCTTACAGAATCATAATTCACCTTAAAATAGAATTGTTTGGAATAGACATCTACAACTAGCTGTTTCAGATGAATTCTTACACTCTTGAAAACTGTCATGTATGATTAACTTGATTTTAGAAATGACATACCCAGTTTTTATAATGGTAACTTTTTCAAATTAGTTTCACACCTATTGATACGGTATAACATCCTTTCATGCACTTGATTGAGCACTTTCTTGTTTGTTGTTTTGAGCTCTGAATTAGTTGGATTGGATGTTTTTCTTAATGTCGATTCTAAATTGAAAATGACATTGTCATAAAGATGGTTTCTAGGGAAGGATAAAAACTGTTGACATCCCCTTGTGTCTCAAAAGTTTGCTTTTACCCGACCAATAGCATTTTTGCAATGAGAGTATTCACATACACACACAAAATGACTTCAAGGAAAATAAAACTTCAGAAGGGCCCTAAAGGCCCTAAATAAACCTGGTGAATAATTTCATTTTTAGTAACCTCACGTTTCTTAGTTCTCCCTCAGACCTAGCTGTCCTATGTTGCATGTAACATTAAAGCTTTTTCTCTGATGTAATATACTCTTGTACTCTTAAGTTGATCAATTTCAGTCCCATAATTCCAAATCTTTCATTATTTGTCAGTATCAACTACCTATTCAGGGAGGGAGGAAAGCACTAAATATTTTGACTAGTCATACCATGATGTGGGCATCTCCTTCATCCCTCAAAAGCCGAGCTCTTGAAAGAATGATTAAAAAGCAGAACCTCTTTGGGGTTTTGAAAATAATACAATAAAAATAAGATTTAGTCATGACTCTGTGTTTTAAGCAGTCAGTATGTGAACTTTGTTCAACTTTACCTTTTTTTAAAGTGAAAGAAAGAAAGAAAAAAAAGCCAGGCATTCAGGTGAGACCCCAAACAGGCCAACCCTTGGGAATACAGTTACTATAAATCCGCATTACTCTAAAACCAGTCCTCAACAGGATCACACATATTTGCCAGTAAATTAACTGCCTGCCACCACAGAACTGGACACTCTCTAAAGGAAGACAACAAAATCCAGATCCTTAGCAACATCACAGCATCCACAATATGCAATATGCAATAAAAAATTATTAGGTGTTAAGACAAGAAAATGTGACATAACGAGAAAAAAGCCATCAAAATAGATCCAGAGTTGACACAGATGTTACAAATAGCAGACAGCACTTTAAAAGCTACTATATAAATGTTTAAAATATTAATGAAAAAGGTTTACATTGAGGGAGTAGGTGGTGAGTCTCAGAACAACAAAAACAAAAAACAAATAAAAACAGACAAACCCATATATTCTACAACTGAAAAATACATTCTTAAATGAAAAATTCACTAGATGGGCATAAAAATATACAAGACACTGTAGAAGAAAAGATCAATGAACTTGATAGGTTAATTGGAACTACTCAAACTAAAGCATAGCAAAAGGATTTAAAAAAAGAAAAAAAACCTGACATATGAGATAAATAACAAGTTGTCTAACCTGTATAGTTGGATCCAGAAGGAGAGGAAGAGTGACTGGAGCAGAAAAATATATATGGAAAAATAAAGATTAAAAAATTTACAAATTTGATTTAAAAAATAAAAACTCACAGATCCAGGAAACTCAAGCCGCAAACAGGATAAAAGAAACTGGTCAATTGCTGAAAAAGATGAGAAATTTTAAAAAGCAGTCAGAGTTTGACACATAGCAGTGAACAATAAGAAGAATAAACAACTTACCAGAAAAATGTAATCAAGAAGACAGTGGAACAATGTCTTTAAAGTGCTGAAGTTTAAAAAAGGGTGTCAAACTAAAATTCTATATCCAAATATCCTATAATGAAAACTGAAAAAATTCGATACCAGGAGATATGCACTACGAGAAATCTTAAAGGAGGTTCTTCACATTGAAGGTAGTGACATCTGGTGAAACATATATCTACATGAAGGAAGGAAATTCCAGAAATGAAAATTTTAAATTATTTTTCTAATTCCTTAAATTATTTAAAATCTAATTGACTATTATTAAAAGGAAAATGACAGTGTTTAACCAGAAGAAAATTTAAAGCAGAAATTAAGAGCTAAGACTTAGGACATGTAGAAGTAAAATATGTGATAATTATAAGTAATGGGATGAATGGAAGTACACATTTATAAAATGTATATATTACACTGGAAGTGGTATGTTATTTAAGGTAAACTGCAATAAATGTATTCCTTACAGCAACTAGAAAATTTTATAAGGTGTGGCTGTAAACCCAATAGAGGCAGTAAAGTAGAATACCAAAAAACATTTTAAATTTTTTATTTTTTCCCAGGTGCACAACATAGTGATTTGATTTTTCTGTATATTACAAAATGATAAGCACGATAAGTCTAGTTACCATCTGTCATCATACAAAGGTATTATAATATTATTGATTATATTCCCAATGCTGTCCATTTCATCCCCATGACTCTATTTTGCAACTGGAAGTTTGTACCTCTTAATCTCCCTCACTTATTTCACTCATCCCCCAGCCCCCTGCACTGTAAGAATGACCTGTTTGTTCTCTGCATCTAGGAATCTATCTGTTTTATAATGTATGTTCATTTGTTTTTTAGGTCCCACATATAAGTGAAACCATATGGTATTTTTCTTTCTCTCCCTGACTTATTTCATGTAGCAAAATACCCTCTAGGTCCATCCATGTTGTCACAAATGGCAAGATTTCATTCTTTTTTATGACTGAGTTTTATATATATGTGTGTGTGTGTGTGTGTGTGTGTGTGTGTGTGTGTGTGTGTGTGTGTATACACACACACACACACACACCATAGACACAGGTTGCTTCCATATCTTGGCTATTGTAAATAATGCTGCAAGGAATATAAGGGTGCATATATCTAACTGAATTAGTGTTCTTGTTGGAAAAATACCCAGATGTGGAATTGCTGGATTGTATGGTAGTTCCATTTTTAGTTTTTTGAGGAAACTCCATGCTGTTTTCCATGGTGGTTGTACCAATTTACATTCCCACCAACAGTGCAAGAGGGTTCCCTTCCTCCACACGCTCACCAACACTGGTTACTTGTCTTGATGACAGCCTTCTGACACAGATGTGAGGTGATATTGTGGTTTTGATTGCATTTCTCTGATGATTAGTGATGTTAAGCATCTTTTCATATGTCTGTTGGGCATCTGTATGTCTTTTGGAAAAATGTCTTTTTGAGGTCCTCTACCCCTATTTCAATTGGTTTGTTTTTTTGAAGTTGGGTTTTAAGAGTTCTTTGTATATTTTGGATATTAACCCCTTATCAAATATATCTTCTCCCAATTCAGTAGAAATTTTTCATTTTGTTAACAGTTTCCTTTGCTGTGCCAAAGCTTTTTAGTTTGATGTAGTCCCATTTGTTTATGTTTACTTTTGTTTCTCTTGCCTGAGGATACATATCTCCACCAAAAGATATTGGAAAGACTAATGTTAAAGAGCATACTACCTGTATTTTCTTCTGGGGTTTTTATGGTTTCAAGTGTTATTAAGTTTGGAATCCATTTTGAGTTGATTTTGGTATATGGTGGGAGAAAGTAGTCCAGCTTGATTCCTTTGCACATAGCTGTCCAGTTTTCCCAACACCATTTATTGAAGAGGCTATATTTTCCCCATTGTATATTCTTCCCTCCTTTGTTATAGATTAATTGACCATAGAAATATGAGCTCATTTCTGGGCTCTCTATTTTGTTCCAGTACCATAAAATTTTTGATCACTGTAGCTTCATAGTATAGTTTGAAATCAGGGAGCATAATACTTCCTCCAGCCTTGTACTTTCTCAAGATTATTTTGGCTATGTGAGGTCTTTTGTGTTTCCATACAGATTTTTAAATTATTGGTCTAATTCTGTGAAAAATGCCATTGGTATTTGATAGGGATTGCATTGAATCTGTAGATTGCTCTGGGTGGTATGGTTATTTTGACAATATTAACTTTTCCAATCTACGAGCATGGTATATAATTCCATTTGCTTGTATCATCTTCAATTTCTTTCATCAGTAATTA
This sequence comes from Balaenoptera borealis, assembly GCF_965194805.1. Taxonomy (NCBI): domain Eukaryota; kingdom Metazoa; phylum Chordata; class Mammalia; order Artiodactyla; family Balaenopteridae; genus Balaenoptera; species Balaenoptera borealis. The sequence continues at coordinate 50,300,873 of NC_138876.1, read as the reverse complement.
ATTAAAAAAAGAAATCTATGCAACAGATTTCTATATATTAATTTTGTATCCTGCAATATTATTGAATTCATTAAGTAGTTCTAATAGTTTTTTTTTGGTGGTATCTTTAGGATTTTCTAAATATACTATCATGTCATCTACAGTGACAGTTGTACTTATTCCTTTCCAACTTGGATTCCTTTTCTTTTTCTTGTCTGATTGCTGTGGCTAAGACTTCCAATAATATGTTGAATAAAAGTGGTGAGAATGAGCATCTTTGTCATGTTCCTGAACTTAGAGGGAATGCTTTCAGCTTTTCACCTTTGAGTATGATGTTAGCTGTTGGCTTGTCATATATGGCCTTTATTATGTTGAGGTATGTTTCTTCTATACTTGCTTTATGGAGAGTTTCTGTCACAAATGGATGTTAAATTTTGTCAAAACTTTTTCTGCATTTATTGAGATAATCATATGGTTTTTATCCTTCAGTTTGTTAACCTGGTATATCACATTGACTGATACCAAACCATTCTTGCATCCTTGGGATAAATTCCACTGAATCATGGGGTATAATCCTTTCAATGTATTGTTGAATTTGGTTTGCTAATATTTGGTTGATGATTTTTGCATTTATGTTTGTCATTGATATTGTCCTCAATTTTTTTTTTTCCCCCTGTGGAGCCTCTGGTTTGAGTATCATAGTGATGTTGGCCTCTTAGAATGAATGCAGAAGTGTTCCTTCATCTTCAACTTTTTGTTTTATTTATTTTTGGCTGCACTGTGTGGTATGTGGGATCTTAGTTCCCTGACCAAGGATCAAACCCATGTGCCCTGCATTGGGAGTGTGGAGTCTTAACCACTGGACCACCAGGGAAGTCCCCATCTTCAATTTTTTGGAATAGTTTAAATATTCTTTAAATATTTTGTAGAATTCACCTGTGAAGCCGCCTGGTCCTGGACTTTTGTTAGAACTTTATTATTATTATTATTGCTGATTCAATTTAATTACTGGTAATTGGTCTGTTCATATTTTCTATTTCTTCCTGATACAATCTTGGGTGATTGTACATTTCTAGGAATTTATCCATTTCTGCTAGATTGTCCATTTTATTGGCACATAAATGTTTATAGTAATCTCTTATGATCCTTTGTATTTCTGTAGTGCCAGTTTTAACTCCTTCTCTTTCATTTTTTATTTTATTTGAGCCCTCTCTTTTTTCTTTCTTGATAAATATGGCCAGAGGTTTATCAATTTTGTTTATCTTTTTAAAGAACCAGCTCTTAATTTCATTGATATTTATTTTGGTTTTTTTAGTCTCTATTTCATTTATTCCTGCTCTGATCTTTACTACTTCTTTCCTTCTATGAAACTTGGGGAAGAGGATTGCTTTTTTTCTACTTCTTTAGGTGTAAGATTAGGTTATTTGAGATTTTTCTTGTTTCTTGAGGAAGGTGAGTATTGCTATAGAACTGCTTTCCCATACATTTTGAATCATTGTGTTTCCATTTTGATTTGTCTCTAGGTATTTTTAAATTTCCTCTTTGCTTTTTTCTTTTTTTTTTTACCCATTGCTTTTTCAGTCTCCACGTGTTTGTGTGTTTTGCAGGGTTGGTTTGTTTTTCTTATAGTTGATTTCTAGTCTCATACCGTTAAGGTTAGAAAACCTTAATTATGATTTTATTAAGACTTGTTTTCTGTTCTCGCATGTGTTCTACCCTAGAGATTGTTCCATATGCACTTGGAAAAGAATATGTACTCTGTTGCTTTTGGGTGGAATGTTCTAAATATATCCATTAAGGCTATCTGACTAATGTGTAATTTAAGGTCAGTGTTTCATAATTGACTTTCTCTTTGGATGATGTCCCTTGATGTAAGTGAGATGTTAAAGTACCCTACTATTATTGTGTTCTCCATTTATCTTTTTTTAATATATAAATTTATTTATTTATTTATTTATGGCTGCATTGGGTCTTCATTGCTGTGTGCGGGCTTTCTCTAGTTGCGGCAAGTGGGGGCTACTCTTCATTGCACTGTGTGGGCTTCTCATTGTGGTGGCTTGTCTTTGTTGTGGAGCACAGGCTCTAGGCGCATGGGCTTCAGTAGTTGTGGCACATGGGCTCAGTAGTTGTGGCTCGTGGGCTCTAGAGTGCAGGCTCAGTAGTTGTGGCACATGGACTTAGTTGCTCTGCAGCGTGTGGGATCGTCCCAGACCAGGGCTCGAACCCGTGTCCCCTGCATTGGTAGGTGGATTCTTAACCACCACACCACCAGGGAAGTACTTTTTTAGAATTTTTTTTTTTTTTTTTTTTGGCTGTGTTGGGTCTTTGTTGCTGCACACAGGCTTTCTCTAGTTGTGGCAAGCGGGCTTCTCATTGCGGTGGCTTTTCTTGTTGCGGAGCATGGGCCCTAGGCACAGGGGCTTCAGTATCCGTTTATCTTTATTAATATTTGCTTTATGTATTTAGGTGCTCCTACGTTGTGTTCACATATATTTATAATTGTTATATCTCCTTTTTGTAGTGATCCCTTTATTATTATGTAATATTCTACTTTGTCTCTTGTTACAGTCTTTATTTTAAAATCTATTTTGTTTGAAATTAGTATTGCCACCCCAGTTTTTCTTTTCATTCCCATTTGCATGGAATAACCTTTTCCATCCCCTCACTTTCATTCTGTGTATGTCTTTAGAGCCGAAGTGAATCTCTTGTAGGCAGGATATATAGGTCTTGTTTGTTTAGCCATTCAGCCACTCTATGTCTTTTCACTGGCGCTTTTAGTCCATTTACATTTAAAGTCATTATTGATAGGTACGTAGTTATTACAATTTTGTTAATTATTTTGGGGTTGTTTTTGTAGTTCCTTTTTGTTCCTTTCTTCTTTTGCACTCTTTCCTTGTGATTTGATGACAATTTTGAGTGTTATGTTTGGATTCCTTTCTCTTTTTTGGGTATCTATTATAGGTTTTTTTGTTTGTGCTTACTGTGAGGTGTGTATATATCTATATCTATACATCTATATATATTTTTATGTATCCCTTAACAACTTATTATGGATATAGATGATTTTAGTACTTTTAGAAATTTTCCTGTTTCTAATTACGGTCTTTTCTTTTCCATTTAGAGTTCCTTTAACATTTCTTGTAAAGCCAGTTTAGTGGCGCTAAACTCTTTTAGCTTTTGCTTGTCTGTAAAACTATTTCTCTGTCATATGTATCTGAATGATAGCCTTGCGGCAGAGTATTCTTGATTGTAGATTTTTTCATCACTTTAAACATTGTGACACTCCCTTGTGGCCTGCAAAGTTTCTGATGGAAGTCAGCTGATGATTGCTTATCTTATGGGCATTTCCTTGTAAGTAACTAGTTGCTTTTCCCTTGTTGTTTTGAGATTCTCTCTCTCCCTCTCTTTAATTTTTACCATTTTAATTATAATGTGTCTTGGTGTTAACCTCTTTGGGTTGATTTTGCTTGGGACTCTCTGTTCTTCCTGGACCTGGTTGTCTGTTTCTTTTCCCAGGTTAGGGAAGTTTTCAGTTATGACATCTTCAAATATGATCTCTGCTCCTTTCTCTTACTCTTCTCCTTCTCAGACTCCTATAATATGAATGTTAGTAGGCTTAATTTTGTCTCAGAGGTGTCTTAAACTGTCCTTATTTTTAAAAATTCTTTTTTCATTTTTCTCCTCAGCTTGCATGATGTGCTCTACTCTTCCAGTTCCCTGATTCGTGCCTCCATATCATCTATTCTGTTGATTCCTTCTAGTGCATTTTTTTTTTTTTTCGGTTATTGTATTCTCCAACTGTTTGGTTCTTCTTTTTTCTGTTAAACTTCTCATTGTGTTCATCCATTCTTCTCCTGAGTTCATTGAGCATCTTTATGATTGTTGCCCTGAACTCTTTACTGGGTAGATCGCTTATCTCCATTTTGCTTAGTTCTTCTTCTGGGGTTTTATCTTATTTCTTCATTTGAAACATATTCCTCTGTCACCACAGTTTGTCTGTTTTCATTTCTGTTTTAGGTTGGTTACATTTCCTGATCTTGGAGAAGTGGCCTTATGAAGGAGATGTCCTATGGGGCACAGCAACACATTCCCCTCTGGTCACTAGAGCTATATCCTCTAGGGGTGCCACCCATGTGGGCTCTTCTGTTGTGGCAAGGCCAACTACTGTGGGCATGCAGGTAGGTGGAGCTGGCCCCTTGCTTGGTTGGCTAAGGCCAGGAACGTCCCAGGGCTGATGCCATCCTGCTAGCAGGCAAGTCTGGGTCCCCACACAGCTGGCTGCTTGTCCTGGAGGATCCTGGCACTGGCACAAACTGGCTGGTGCGCAGGTAAGCCTCCAGTGCTAATAAGCTAGAGAGGACTCCAAAATGGCACTTGGCAGCATCAGTGTCCTTGTGGTACAATGAACTCCCCAAAATGGCTGCTGCTAGTGTCTAAGTCCTCCGGGGAAGTTGTTTCTTCCTACTTCTCTAGGAGTCTCTCCAATATCAGCAAGTGAGTCTGACCCAGGCTCCTTTCAAATTACTGCCTCTGTGCTAGTGGTCAGAGTGTGTGATATTTTGCATGTGCCCTTTAAGAGAGAAGTCTCTGTTTCCTACAGTCCTCCAGCCCTCCATAGACAAGCCCTGCTGGCCTGCAAAGTCAGATGTTCTGGAGGCTCATCTTCCTGGTGCAGGACCCCTGGGCTGGGGAGCCCCAATGTGGGTCTTGGACCCCTCAGTGTGCAAGGGGAACCTTTGCAGTTGTGATTATCCTCCTGTTTGTGGGTCACCTACTCAAGAATGTGGGTCTTGACTATACCACATCTCTGCCCATCCTACCTGTTTCATTGTAGTTCCTTCTTTATATGTTCAGTTGTGGAGTATCTTTTCTGCTAGCCTTCAGGTCATTCTCAATAGTTGCTCTGGAAATAGATGTAATTTTGGTATGCCAATGGAAGGTGAGCTCAGGGCCTTCCTACTCCACCATCTTGGTCACTCCCCCCCCCCACAAAATATTTGATTAAAAAGGAAGACAGAAATGGAGAAAAAAGGAAAGAATAGATGTGGCAAGGAGAAAAAATCATGATGACAGACTTCAACCCAACCATATAAAAAATCATAAGTGGATTAAGTACCACCAGTTTAAATGCAATTATCATCATACTGGATAAAAAGAACTTCAGTAATGTGGTGTTTACAAGAGACTCATGAAAATATAGATACTGATAGATTATAAGTAAAACGACATAGCATACAAACACTGAAGAGAAAGACTTCAAGATAAACTATTACTAGAGATAAAGAAGGATTTCATTAAAAAAAAGATTTAGTAAATCCAGAAGACATACCAAAATTTAAAATATATGCATCTAATTTCTGAGTTTCAAGATATATAAAGCAAAATTCTGGTCCAAGATGGCAACAGAGGAGGCTCCTGAATTCACCTCCTCCAGTGGACACATTGAATCTGCAGCTACACACAGAACACTTCCCTCTGAAAGAAATCCAGAAATTAGCTAAATTATACCTATATATCCAGTGAATTAGAAAAAAAAAATCAAAAAGCAGTAGGAGAGGGTGCGAAACTCTCTTGCCAGAAAACCCACCTCTGGCAGTGACAATTAGGAAAGAACTCCCAACTCCTCCCTGAGAAGTTAAGGGTTTGGACCCAACATCAAGCACCCCAACTTTAAGACTTCCATCTGAGGGATACGCCCCCCAAACATCTATCTCTGAAAGCCAGTGAGACTTGTGTACACAAGACGCACAGGACTATAGCAAAAAGGAAACAGTTCTTAACTGGCTTGGACTTGCTGTGACTATCCCATCAGGGCTCAGCACAGAGGCAGCAGACAAAAACGCCTAAAAAAAGCCTATCTCCTAGTCTTCCCCGAAAAGAGGCTTATTTGCATAACTTAAAAGCTGCAGCCTGAGGGTCAGTTTTCTAATTTGGCACACATGTAGGGACAGACTGCTACCCTCTCCAGAAACCAGCAGCTGTCATGTTTTGCATTACCCCTCTGCCCCACTCCAGGTTACTCTGATGTCACCCCGAAAGAAGCTTGTGCACATGTCGGGTGCCCTAGGTTTTGTGGCTGCCACTCAGAGGATATACTCCTTGATACTCTGGCTCTGGTGGTCAGCAGAGCTTGGGTTCACAAGTTCAACAGGGATGTAGCAAATAAACAGTTCTTGACCAGTTATCCCACAGGGATCAATGCAGAGGCAGCAGACAGAAATTCCCTTTTCCTAGTCTTTCCATGAAAGAAGCCTATTCACGTATCTTAAAACCTGCAGCCTTAAGGTCAGACTTCTAATTTAGCTTACATCTAGGTAGAGACTGACATCCTGTTACCAAAACCTCGGCCTCTCTGTACAGCAGTGCCGAACCAAATCCTGGAGACAGAGTTTTGGGTGAAGTAGAAGAGGATGGCTTTATTCCTTTGCCAGGCAAAGGGAGACACACCGGGCATCTGCCTCGAAAAACTATGTGTCTTAACCCCAGAGGATTTCGTGGAGGTTTTATAACAGTGGTTCAAAGGTGGGTTCTCTGACAAGATAAGGATGTGAGCAGGGCTTGCACTCCCTTAATCTTGTCTCAGGTGGTCTCTTAATCTTGATGAGCTTTTCTGGTCCCTTTAATCTTGCCTCAGGTGGTTTCTTGGCTGCTCCTCCCTTGATTAGCAACTGTTCAAATCCACCCTTTGGAACTCAGGGAAGGTCATGGAGGCTGGAGTCTTGCCTATAAGAAATGGTGGACCAAAGGATGCCTCTGTGTCCAGGCCCCACTCAGTTTCAATCCTACCCAAGGATCAGGGAAGCCAGCGCCTGCTGTATCTGCATTATCCCTGTAGCCAAATCCAAATCACCAATATCTCACTGGAAGGAGTTTGTATTTATGGATCACATAGCATTGTAGCAAAAAGGAAATAGTTCTTAACTGGCTATCCCCACCTGGGCCCAGTGCAGAAGGGAGACAGAAACTCCCAGCCACAGTTCTATGAAAGAGATCTACTTGAATGCTTTAAAAAGCTGCTGAGGGTCCAGCTTTTAATCAGCCTTCATCTAAGTGCTGAGTTCTTCCCCTTTAGGACATTTACAGAACTTGGCACATCCTCAACTACTGGAAGCCACTAAGAACAAATTTGGTGGCTTTGATGATCACAAAGATTTGAGAGACAACTAAGAGCTAGGGCCTGACTGAATGATAAGCTTTATCTCCTACATGAGACCACTCTGTCAATACTGGGAGAGATGGCTATGTTATCTAATACACAGAAACCAACACAGAGAGTCAAGGCAAATGAAGAAACATAGGAATATGTTCCAAACAGAAGAAAAAGATAAAAACCCAGAAGCAGAGGAGTGATGGAGATAAGTGATTTAGTTAGCTAATAAAGAGATCAGATTCATAGCCATAAAGATGACTGCTGAGGTCAGAACAATGCATGAACAAAGTGAATAGTCAACATAAACATGGCAGGCCAAAAGGGAATGTAATGATATAATCAAATTGCTGAGGAAAAAAAAAAAAAAACCCAAAAAACAAAACTTGCCAACCAAGAATACTCCACCTAGCAACGTTCTGAATTGTTCTGTCCTTCTGAATCAAAGGAGAGATTTTCCAGACAGCAATAGCTAAAGGAGTTCATCACCACTCAACTGGCCTTACAAGAAATGTTAAAGGGACTTCAAGCTGAAAAGAAAGATGCTAATTAGTAACAGAAAAACATATGAAAATATAATCCCTGGCAAAGGTAAATATAGTTAAATTTAGAATAATGTAATGGTGATGAGTAAATCACTTAAAAATCTAGTATAAAGGTTAAAAGACAAAAGTAGAAAAAAATTATTATAGCTACAATAATTTATTAATGGTTACATAAGGTAAAAAGATGTAAATTGTGACATCAAAAACATAAAACATGGGGGTGGGAAGAGTAAAAATGCAGAGCTTAGTATGCATTCAAAGTTGTTATCAGTTTAAAATAGACTGTTATAACTATAAGATGTTTTATGTAAGCCTCATGGAAACCACAAAGCAAAAACCTACAGTACATACACAAAAGATAAAGGAATCTAAACATACCACTACAAAAAATCATCAAATCACAAAGGAAGAGAACAAGAAGGAACAAATGAATTAGAAAACAATTTACAGAAATTAGTCAGAAAACAACAAAATGGCAATAGTAAGTTCACACTATCAATAGCTACTTTAAGTGTAAATGGACCAAATTCTCCAATCAGAAGACGTAAAATGCCTGAATGGATAAACAAACAAACAAACCAAACTATATGCTGCCTACAAGAGACTCACTTTAGCTTTAAGGATACACACAGACTGAAAGTGAAGAGATGGCAAAAGACACTCCATGTAAATGAAAATGAAAAGAAAGCAGAAGTAGCTATGCTTTTATCAGACAAAATAGACTTCTATCCAGAGTATAATACAAGGCAAAGAAGGTCATTATACAATACTAAGGGTCAATCCAACAAGAGGATATAGCAAACATATATATTTACGCACCCAACACAGTAGCACCTAAACACATAAGCAAATATTAACAGACTTGAAGGAAGAAAGAGACAGCAATACAATAACAGTAGGGGATTTCAATACCCTGCTGTGATACACAATTACAATTAGTACTAAGGAGATTGAATCAATAATCAAAAATCTCCCAACAATGAAAAGTCCAGGACTAAATGTCTTAACTGGTGAATTCTACAAAACATTTAAGGAATAATTAATACCCATCCTTCTCAAGTGAGTCCAAAAATCTGAAGACAAGAGAACACTTCCAACCTTGTTTTATGAAGCCAGCATTAATTAAGCCAGCTCAGGGACTGAAATAGTTGATATTGTTAAAATATCCATCCTACCCAAAGCAGTGTACAGATTCAGTGCAATCCTTATCAAAATTCCAGTGGCATTTTTCACAAAAATAGAACAAATAATTGTAAAATTTGTATGGAACCACAAAAAACTTAAAAAGCCAAAGGAGTCTTTAGAAAGAAGAGCAAAGCTAGAGGCATCACACTTCCTGATATCAAAGTATATTACAAAGCTATATCAATCAAAACAGTACAGTATTGGCATAAAAATACACATAGACCAAAAAAAAACAAAAAAACAAAAACACATAGACCGAACATAATAGAGAGCCCAGATTTAAAGCCATGCATTTACAGTCAATTAATTTTTGACAAAGGATCCATGAATATAAAATGGGGAAAGGACAGTTTCTTTAATAAATGTTGCTAGGAAAACTGGACAGCCAAATGTAAAAAACTGAAACTGGACCATTATCTTATACCATATACAAAAATCAAGGCAAAATATATTAAAAACTGGACTGTGAGACCTGAAAGCATAAAATTCCTAGAAGAAACCATAGGAGGTAAATTCCTTGACATAGGTCTTGGCAATGATTTTTTTTTTTTTGGATTTGACAACAAAGGCAAAGCCAATAAAAGAAAAATAAACAAGTGGGACTACATCAAACTAAAAAGCTTTTGCATGTCAAAGGAAATCATCAACAAAATGAAATGGCAACCTATGGAATGGGAGAAAATATATGCAATATATGCAAACCATATATCTGATAAGGGATTAATATCTAAAATATATAAATAACTCAATAGCAAAAATCAAACAATCCAATTAACAAACGGACAGAGAAACTGAATAGACATTTATCCAATGACATACAGGTAGCCAACAAGTACATGAAAAAGTGGTCAACATCACTAACCATCAGGGAAATCAAATCAAAAGTATCTCACAGCTATTAGAATGGCTGTCATCAAAAAGATAAGAGATAACAAGTGTTGGCTAGGATGTGGGGAAAAGGGAACACTTGTGCACTGTTAGTGGGGATGTAAATTGGTGTAGCTACTATGGAAAACAGTATGAAAGTTCCTCAAAAAGTTTTTAAAAAATACATCATATGACCCAGCAATTCCACTTCTGGCTATATGTCTGAAGGAAAGAAAATCACTATCTCAGAGGAATATATGCACCTGTTTCACTGAAGCATTATTTACAATAGCCAAGACATGGAAATAACTTAGGTGCCCATCAATGGGCAAATAAAGAAAATGTGGTATATATACACAATGGGATATTACCCAGCCATAAAAAAGAAGGAAATCCTGTTATCTGTTACAACATGGATGAACTTTGAGGCCATTATACTAAAATGGCAGAGAAAGGCAAATATTGTATGACCTCACTCATGTGGAATCTAAAAAAACCCAACTTATGGAAACAGAGAATACATTGGTGGTTGCCTGAGGCAGGGGGGTAGGGAAAATGGATCAGGGTGGTCAAAAGGTACAACAAACTTCCAGTTATAAGATAAACAGGTTCTGGGTATTGAATGCACAGCATCTTGACTACCTTTAACAATACTGTATTGTATATTTAAAAGCTGGTAATCTTTAAGATGTGATCTTAAAAGTTCTCATCACAAGAGAGAATAAAAATTTGTAAATATGTGAGGTGATCGAGGTTAACGAAACTTGTGGTAATCATTTCACAATATGTACATATATCAAATCATTATGTTGTATACCTTAAACTAATTTATATCTCAATAAAACTTAAAGATATATGAAGTAAAAATGGACAGAACTAAAGGGAGAAACAGACAAATCCACAACTACAGCTGGAGATTTTAATATGCATCTTTCAGTAACTGGTCAAAGAGAAAAAAAATTAGTATATTAAAGATTTCAATAGTATTATTAACCACTGACCTAACTGACATTTATAGAACACCTATACCCACAAACTGCATAATACACTTTATTTTTAAGTGCATATATAACACAAACAGACCAACCATATGCTTGTGATAAAACAAGTTGCAAAAAATTTCAAAAGACTGAAATTCTTACTAAATACATCTCTCACCATAGTGCAATTAATTTAGAAAGCAGTAACAAAGAACTGGTAACTAACTAGCTGTTATATCTTTGGATAGACAGAGAACTTCTATTGGGAAATTAAATAGCTAATCCACATGTAAATGAAGAAAGCACAAGGAGATTAAAACATATTTTGTATTGAATAATAACACAAATATCCAAAGTTGTCACATGCAGCTAATGCAGTGCACAGAGAGAAACATATAGTTTTAAATTCTAATATTAGAAAAGAAGACAGGTTTAAAATCAATGATCTAAGTTTCCATCTACAGGTGTTAGAAAAATAAGAGCAAATTAAACACAAAGTAAGTAGAAGGTAGGAAATAAAGAGTGAAAATCAATGAAATAGAAAAAAGACAAAAAATAGAGAAAATCAATGAAACTAAACATTAAAAAAAATTTTTAGAACAGAATTGAGAAACCTCTAACTAGATTGATCAAGCAAAAAAAAAAAGAACACAAATCTCTGAAAAGAACAAAAGAGACATCACTATATATTATACAGACATTAAAAGCTTAATACAGGAATATTATGAACTCTACACCAGTAAATTTGTTAAACTTGAAGGAGAAGAAAACTTTACCTAAGTCTCAATGTGCTTTGATCTCTTAGGAAGGAATATGGATCATGATCATTCAAATAAGCAATTATAGACTCCCACTAGTGTGACCAACCACAAGGTTTCAGTTATCGAATTAGGAAGAAATCTGTAAGGAAGATACTTCCGGGTAGAAAGAGCATTATACCTAGAGAAAGGGAAGGGGGTATGCAACTTCAAAAGTGCTGCTGGAGATCCTTTTTGATCCACCTCTCAGAGAAATGGAAATAAAAACAAAAATAAACAAATGGGACCTAATTAAAGTTAAAAGCTTTTGAACAGCAAAGGAAACCATAAAAAAGACAACGCTTAGAATGGGAGAAAATATTTGCAAACGAAGCAATTGACAAAGGATTAATCTCCAAAATATACAAGCAGCTCATGCAGCTCAATATCAAAAAAACAAACAACCCAATCCAAAAATTGGCAGAAGACGTAAATAGACATTTCTCCAAAGAAGATATACAGATTGCCAACAAACACATGAAAAGATACTCAACATCACTAATCATTTGAGACATGCAAATCAAAACTACAATGAGGTATCACCTCACACCGGTCAGAATGGGCATCATCAAAAATCTACAAACAATAAATACTGGAGAGGGTGTGGAGAAAGGGAACCCTCTTACGCTGTTGGTGGGAATGTAAACTGGTACAGCCACTATGGAGAACAGTATGGAGGTTCCTTAAAAAACTAAAAATAGAACTACCATATGACCCAGCAATCCCACTATTGGGCATATACTCTGAGAAACCCATAATTCAAAAAGTCATGTACCACAATGTTCACTGCAGCACTATTTACAATAGCCAGGATATGTTAGCAACTTAAGTGCCCATCGATAGATGAATGGATAAAGAAGATGTGGCACATATATACAATGGAATATTACTCAGCCATAAAAAGAAACGAAACTGACTTATTTGCAGTGAGGTGGATGGACCTAGAGTCTGTCATACAGAGTGAAGTCAGAGAGACAGAAAAATACCGTATGCTAACACATATATATAGAATCTAAAACAAAAAACAAAAAACAAAAAACGGTTCTCATGAACCTCGGGGCAGGACAGGAATAAAGACACAGACTTAGAGAATGGACCTGAGGACACAGGGAGGGGGAAGGGTAAGCTGGGACGAAGTAAGAGAGTAGCATTGACATATATACACTCCCAAATGTAAAATAGATAGCTAGTGGGAAGCCGCTGCATAGCACAGGGAGATCAGCTTGGTGCTTTGTGACCATCTAGAGGGGTGGGATAAGGAGGGTGAGAGGGAGACACAAGAGGGAGGGGATATGGGGATATACATATGCATATAGCTGATTCACTTTGTTACACAGCAGAAACTAACACAACACTGTAAAGCAATTATACTCCTATAAAGATGTTAAAAAAAAAAAGTGCTGCTAGGCAATGGACAATTGTGAGATTATGGCCAAAGGCCAGGCTACCTCTTCCCTGCCACCACCTAAAGGCCCAGGTCAAAAATGGAGGCAGAGTTCCCATTCATCTGACTAAGAAAGGGAGGTGGCAAGTTTCACCTCCCCTCTTTCTCCTAAAACATGCAAAGGCTTAGAAAAGAGTCCCCCAAAAATCCAAGGGAAAAGGTACACACCTTACTCAAGCATGGGTATGACTAAAGTTGTTCAGAGCTAAGAGAGCTTTATAAAAATTGTGCAGCACTGAAGGATCTATGCAAAGCAATGGCAAACATCTTTCATCTATTTAACAATACTTTCTAAGCTAAAGAGAACTTAAAGGGAATTTTAAAAACTCAGTCCGTTCTGGAGCGTTTGAGCTTTTAGACTACTCCTAGAAAGTCAGAGAGACCATTATTCATTTACCTTTGAATTCTTTCAGTGTTGTGGAGGGCAATGTTTTATATAAAATACACATTTAATAATGTTTCCTAAACAAAGAAACAAGAAAAAAGCTAGGAAATTTAAAAACTATCTCCTGAAAGGAAATAACATGTTCTGAAGGCTGGTCAAGGGTGCAAAATATATTAGCCAGATACTTAAATGTGGTGACTTCCCTTGACTGAATATGGAGGAACACTAAATCTTCCATGAAGGCTTAGCAACACTACAAATTAATTTATGATATAACTTTTCACGCTAGGCTATCTCTCACAACCTAAAAAGGGGTGGCAGAACCTACGTGAAACTAGGAAGTTTTCAGTCAGTATAAAAAGCATGTTCTACCTCCTAAGACAAAATGCATCAGTCCTTAGAGGAGATAAAAAGACTTTACCCTATATTATAATGTACAGCCAAAGCTGTCTATATGACAAAATTTGGAAACAGACATTCTTTTTCTTACCATCTCCCTTTAAGGTAGAAAGAAGACGACCTTACCATTTCTACTTTATAGATACAAAAAATAGGATTCTAAAAGGCTCAAAACACCCAGCTCAGTAAGAGCACCAAATAGGTCTTATCTCATTCTAGTGAGATCTATCCACAAGCTTGATGAAGTCTTCCACTGTCATTTCCAGTACTAGAATAATATGTGGGTGACATCTTCAACACTGAAATCCATTTCACTTGGGTTACTTCAGCTCAGGGAAGACTATGGCAAAATGGAAAAGAAAAAAATAATAAACAGAAAAAAATTATGTTTTGATATGACTATAACCTTCCAATCTAGTCAATGAAAAAGAATAAGGTACAAAACACTGTATATATTATGCTATCAATTTTATAGGAAATTACTGAAAAATGATATGCAGAGAAATTTGAAGACATTAAAAATCTCTGTAAAGACTCATAAGAAATGAGTGTCATGGATTTTTTCAGAGGAGGGGAAACGAATAGCTAGGATAGTGGTAGAAGGGAGACCTTTTATTCTTTTACCCTTTTATACTTTTAGAATTTTGAACTGTGACCACAGTAACTATTCAATAAGTTAAAGTAACATTTAAAAATGAAAAAAAATTATTATAAAAGATTAGATAACAAAGACGGAAAACAGAATAAACAATACTAATTGTCACACACAAAAGAAATGGAGTTTTGTTCATTTTATTTAACAAATTTAGGCCATAAACTTAAATCTTCTATACACTATATGCATGTATCCCCGAGGAAACTCGACGTATATACTTGATAGGAAATGTTTTTCCATGGCTTCTTCATAAAACCCTGTTATCTTCTCCTTTTTACATTAGGATTGTATCTGCAAAGAAAGAAACAGTTAAATGATATCTAGATAAATGACCGCATTCCTTTTTACTTTTCAAGTTAAAGGGCTTTCAAAATAGAGACACACTTTTGCAAACAGAAATGAGAATGCTAATTTTATCCTTGGGATCAGATACTAAGCACTGACATTTTTACTGTCATTTATCCTTTTGATGTTGCTTTGATGAATATTTGGTAAAAGTAAAACTATCAAAAAATACTGTAAAAGCACTAAAATAATTAATGAAAACAACAGTTTAAAAATTAATGCATGTTTTTATACTTCCTCCAGGATGGCTGCAAACAGACCTCTCCACTCTCAAATTAAATTATACCATTTTCACCAAGAGCATAATGAACCTAAAATATAATTATGTTATAAAGTCTTCTCCTATAACAAACAATGTAGTTGGGCAACTATTCCCATCTGACTGTACTTATGAAAAATCAGCACTATTTGTCAACATTTTCATCAATGATTCACACTGTCAATAATGAAATTAAAGAATCAAATTGGTTACAAAACAGACTCAAAAATACAGTATTTCTTGGGAAAACGTTATTCTCCCCTAGCCAGTATCTACCTACAATATTGTTTATGAATATTTGCGAGCTAATTATTATAATGTTTGTTGGGTCTGCAGGAATGCTGAAAATGTTAAATCAGAATTAAATTATAATCATCCATTATAACTCCTCTAACCCTCCCACAAAAACCTGCTTTGAAACTCTAATCCAGCTTCTTATTTTTATGTATGTGCCAAATAAAACTAACAAATGGTCTGGTATTTTACTTGTCTTATTTCAAAACCCCATTCATTCATAATTCTACTCAGAGCTGAAAATCTCACAAATTTATCAGCCAAACTCACCCAGCTCAGGAACCTTCTTTTGCCTAAATGCCCCAAATAAATTTTAAATATCTTGTGATACAGTATAAGTGAATTAAGCTCAAACCTTGAAGATATATCCAGTAAACCCAATTAAGAGGTGCTCAAGTAGTAAAAAGAAATACCTATATTAAAAACAAGACAAAATATTCTTTCGGTGAAGGTACTAAAGTGTCTATTTCTAAGGATAGAAGAAACAAATATTTAAACTCTATCAATAGAACTGAATTTTATATACAAAGATTCAGGAGAAAGCTGAAATTAAACTTTACCTAAAGAGTTCATCGGCAAGAGATTCTTCTTTTGCATGTTGATTTTGCACCTGTCAAAATTAACAGAGTTTCAAAAACTTTCTAAGTGATGAAAATATAGTTAATGAAATTGCCATGCTGGGTGATCACATCCCAGAGGTCACCAGATCTGTAAGTTTTTGCCTCTATGACTTCTTGCCCATTCAACAGGTCTGTTCCGTATTCACTTCATGCCAAGATTACTGCAAAAGTCCTCTAATTAAACAACTTTCTCCAGCCAACCTCCTCTCAAAGGCAACCAACACATACATTGCTAGCTTGTTGAGTTTTTAAACATTTTTTTCCAGGAGAACGCTTTTACTAAATGAAATTTCAGTGTTTTGAGATCATACCACTGATGGAGCGGCTGAGAGGGCAATATTTACCCCACCTTCAACCAGAGCAGCTCTGCAGGTAAAGTGGCTCTCTTCCTCACAGCCCCAAATCAGGACTCAGAAGTCGCTGCTGAATCACCTCAGCCACAAAATAATTTAAAACACAAACTCACCAAACTCTTAAAGCACCTTTGACAGTTAGGACTGGAAATACCCTGTGCTGGGTGCATATTCCTAAAGTCCAGCTATGATCCTATCATGTGCCATTCAAAACCCTTCAATGACTTCTCCCACCTACCAAAGAAAACACAAACTCTTGAGTCTGACTCTTAAGTGGGAAAGGCTCTTCATAACTTGGCTCCATTATACTTCCTCAATCACTTCTCACTCTCCTCTTCATGAACCCTGTATGCCAGTTAAACTGAATCACACAAAAAGACAAAACAAACAAAAAACCAGGCTCACCTCCTAACAAATATACTGGGACCCTCTCTGCTTTTGTTCATGAAAAAAATTTTATACAGTATCCTCCTCTTTCCACATCTGGCCATCTTTCAAGGTGCATTCACTCAATAATTGTTTAGTGTCTACTATGCATCAAGGAACATGTTCTTCCCCTCTTTAACAATGGCTTTCTAATTCTCTTCATTTAAAAGTAAGTCTGGGGCTTCCCTGGTGGCGCAGTGGTTGAGAATCTGCCTGCCAATGCAGGGGACATGGGTTCGAGCCCTGGTCTGGGAAGATCCCACATGCCACGGAGCAACTAGGCCCGTGAACCACAACTACTGAGCCTGCGCATCTGGAGCTTGTGCTCCGCAACAAGAGAGGCCGCAACAGTGAGAGGCCCGCGCACCACGATGAAGACTGGCCCCCGCTCGCCGCAACTAGAGAAAGCCCTCGCACAGAAACGAAGACCTAACACAGCCAAAATAAATAAATAAATAAATAGCGTTCCCTTAAAAAAAAAAAAAAAGTAAGCCTGCTATGAAGAACTCCCACAGAACTTTACCTATGTGACTCCTAGATGTTCATCAATTTCTATCTTCTGTTATAATTATTTATATCACATCTCCACTAAAAAACTGTAAGTTCTCTGAATGCAGATACCGTTTACTGTAATTTACATTTGTGTATTTCCAGATACTATCTTAAAACTGTTTCTAAAAAGAACTCATTTAATCTTCATATAATCTCATTACTACTTTTACACTATTATTCCAATTTTAACCAATAAGGAAACAGAGACTTAGGTTAAGTACGTTGTAGAAAATCAAAAAACTGTCATATGGAAGAACTGGGATTGACCAGGTCTCCTTGAATAAAAGCACCAGCTATTAACCAGGCTGTTACACTGCTTCTGAGTCTTTGGAAAGGGCCTAGAAGAAGACTTGCAGGGATTCAAACTTATAGAATGATTTTCTATTCATACAGTGAAATGTCAAACTGAAATTACATCTTTTACATTTTCTAATAAGTATAGCAGAACACATATGGGAAGGCACATGATTTTCATAAAGCAGTTGTCAAAAAAGCTGCTGGTATCATTCTCCTAAATATTCTTAAAGGCTTCCTAGTAAGGGATGCTAATTTTAAAGTTTAATATAGTAAAGAAAAATCAGCTTTATCTTATATATCTTAGTAAAATCATTAAGTAAAAAAGTACTAAAAAACAGAAATCCTCCTATTACTGGCATTTTTCAGTGGCTTGGGAGAACTACAAATCACAGTCTTTCAAAAGTCAAATCAGGTTCGGTAGAGGTCAAAGAGTTATTATGTTTAATGCACAGAATAAAAATATCCTATATTCAAAGAAAGTTTGGGAACTAAGTGATTATGAAAACTAAGACTGGTCTGCAGCAAAAGAAGAAAAGGAGGGCTGAAAAAGAACAAAGGCAGGGAATATAGAAGAGCAGCTAGAGCAAGACTAGGGAAACATCAAGACAGTAGCACATTTATATGTAGAAGCTGCAGCCATGTAGAAGAACAAGGTCAACTCTATTATCTTAGAGAGCAAATCCTACCTAGAGCACCTAAAATTGTTCTAGCAAAAAAAGGAGAGATTTGGTAGAATAAATCTAGGACACAGCTTCTCTACTAATGCTAACGAAATAAATGAAAGATAGGAAAAAAAGCCAGCAGCTGCACCATCATTCTGTCAACTCCTCCCCATCCAAGAACAAATAAAACTCCACAGCTATAATTAATCAAGAAGAGCATAACCCCACGCCACAGACTTCAAAAAGGTGGCTGTGCAAAGAACCAAAAGATTAATGCAACTGATTCCTAATCCTCCCCCAACTCATTAAAAAGTGCTACAGAACTGTCCAGACCTGAGAATTCCTACTAATAATACAAATTTGGGAAAAAGTAGCCTGAGCAGGAAAGAGAAGACAACTGCTGGTGGACTGCTGGGAGGGGACTAATGGCATGGAGAGGTAAGTGGGACTGACACTGACCAAAGGCATAGGCTCCAGGCATCCCTGACAAATTAGGCAAATAACCTAAAATGTAGGTTATTCTCTTCTGGGATAAGATATACTCCCTGGTACATTTTTAATTCCAGTCCCAAGAAAGAGCCGCACACAGCTTTACCTGACCCTCCCCTTTCCTCAATTCAATGTTTTCAGGCAATAGAAACTAGATGGGACATGCAATGTGCCTTTGACTGAACATGTTGCCATACCAACAGTATGGAGGCATCAGGATAATTCTGTTCTTTATGAGCAAGCTAAGATGGGTAGGAGTGATTTCAACAACATTCAATTTTTGCCTCACAAACTGGTTTCAGAATGTAATCCCTGCAATAAGATGTCATATGATGTTTCACACAGCAAACAATATCTGGACAGGGTATTTTACTTTAAATAGCTGCAAGGCAAAAGAAAACAGGAAAGCCACTCCACATCCAGATGGAAAAAAAGAGAGACTGGAATAGAACCTGCAAAAGACAGTTAAAGAACCTAGTCTGAAAGAAATAATAACCCATAAATAAAAAATAAATAAAATTAATAAGAACATGAAAGCAATAAAATAAGAACAAGAAAGTTAAATATAGAAAAAACACAATGAAATGAAATGGGAATGAATGCTAAGTAAACAAACTGAGAACTCTAATAACACCATTTCAGAATTAAATAAATGAGAAATAGCTAACACTGTTTCCACTGTTATAAATGCTTTATTAAGTAGTATGTATGTTATTCTCACAAAAAGCCTGTGAAATGGAGGTACTATTATTATTCCCATTCTGCACAGGAGGAAACAGAAGGATAAAGAAGTAATTTCCTCAAGGTCACATAACATAGCTGGTGAGGAACAGAAGAGACACAACTGAAATCTGAATTTCTGATATACTGAAAGAGCTTAAGAAAACCACAATGAATGTAGAAGAAAAGGATGTGAAGGGCAAAGGTGATTTAATAAAAGGAGAGTTATGTCTTAAATGCAGAGAACCCAGCAAATACAAAAATGTTTTTAAAGATGTAATAGAAAAGTTCCTTGAAATAAAAAAGAACTGCACCTACAAATCAAAATAGCATACTTTACTCTGGGAAAAATGAAGGGAGAATGATCAACACTGAGATATATTCTGACTGTTACTGACTTTCAAGCCTAAGAAGGAATACTGTAGGCATGCAAGTCACCTAAAAAGGGGGAAAAGGGGCACTGGCATGAGGTGCGGGCGGGGAAGTAGAGGAAGCACAAATAATTTCCTCACTCTTCACAGCAGGAACCAACAAACAGTGTCTAAAATCAAAATACGTAGTTTGAAACAAATACTGATTCTAACCTGATAGTGTTTTTCTTATTTAGGGATCTCAGGAAATATCTGGAAGGAAGAAACATTTATACAAATTCATCAATGCTTTCAGTTTTACTTCCTTCTATCCATCTCTTCTTCCCTTCCTACATTATCCCTCCCTGCCTCCACTCCTCCTCAATAAAGAGATGTCTGGAACATTATGTATTTAATGTCTAAATGGGTACTTAGGATTTTCACTTCTTCATTCTTTTGGTACTACCATAATTATTTGGAATGCACATTTATAAAATAATAAAGCCAGTTATCCTTTCAAAAAAGAAAGAAGAGAAGGATGGTACCTTCATTCTTCCATTTTCTGACATTAAAAATCCTGACAACCCTATTTTTGAGTGACCTAACAATTTTTTGATTAAAAAAAGCATGCTTAAAAACAAATTTCTGAATACTACATTAAACCCATAATAAAGCAAAATATAAATCTTGAGATGTTACCAAGTACCAAAGCCAGCTTTTGCCCTGCCCTGGGGGGATCTACAAAACACAAAAAAACCCAGGCTCTCCTTTGATGTCTGTACGGGAAATGAGCATTATCAAAGAAAATCATAATAAATAGAATAAAAGACTCCAGCACTAAAGGGTAAAAGAGGAACAAACTCTACAACACAAAAGGAGACAGCAAAGAAACCTGCCTATCTTGACCCTGACAGGGTGAAAGAAAGAAATAAAAAATCTCACTAAGTTTATAATGACAAGGCAGCCTTCACCCAAGCTTCTGGTCCAAATACATTAACTACCTGAATGATCCAAAAACATCACAAGCAGAGATTAAAGTAGTCTCATATTGGTAGAACAAGATTGGCAGACACAAACATATCTTTTCTGGAGGAAATAAACCTGAAATTAGGACTTAAGGAATTCCCATAGATCAAGTTCCAAGGAAAATGAGCAGTTCACATTCAAAGATCACAAAATACATACTTGGAAACAAGGCACCATAAGAGAGAACTAGATTAAATAGATCAACACTTTAGGTATTGGTATCATTAGGAAAAGAATACAAGAGAGGAACTTTAAAATGTCAGCAGGGAACAAGATTTAGAAATAAATGACAAAACTTCCAGAAATGAAAAAATCCAATAGGTTGAATGAAAACTCAATGGATGAATGAAATACCAACCAGACAGAGCTGAAGAGAGAAGTACTAAACTGGAAGACAATCTGAAGAAATTACGAAAGTACAATCCAAAGAAACAAAGCAGTGAAATATACAGAAAGGAGCTAAGGTACATTGAGAAGAAAGTGGGATTTAACTTATGTCACATCAGAGTGCAAGAAAGAGATATTGTCCCTACCCCCTAATTACCAAACAGCCCTACTTCAAACAGCCTGTTGAGATGACCAATGGAGCCCACCTTTGGGTTCCAGTAGCACTGGATAATCACGCAATACAAAGACTAAGAAGAAGACTTTCTACCTTTGGATACGGACTCTCATTATCTCTCAATTCAATGGTCATGTGTTTCTGAATTCTTAACTTCCACATAGTACTTCTATATTAAAAAGCTCCCAACTTTAATGAATTTTTATCAAATTCACCAGTTTAAAAAAAGTAAGGGGTTGAAAGAATTATGGATCACATGGACAGTCTTGTTATATAACATACACTAGTACTCAAAACACCCAGGGAGAAAGTAAAAGAAGCATATTTTTGTATTCTTCCCTGTGAGTTCTCATTATAGTAGTTTATAAATATTTACTTGTAGCCAATAGCTGTAAAACAGTGAGTTTTTGGAAACCACATTCTAACATGGAGAGCTGTAAAGCAGTTCATATTTTCCCAAAAGAGCATTATAACTGAGGTTTGGTTTCCTGAGGCTTAGGCGGCATATTGGATATTATATGATCAATAAATCTAGAAGTCCTTTAATGAAGTGTTATAGAAAGGTACACATTAATCTTAATGCTCTGTAACTCAGGAATTTTTCTGAAAGAATAACCTTAGGTCACTCATTTTAAGTTTGGTTTTAAGAAGAATTTGCTCTAAGGAAATCACAAGGGATCAAAATACAAATCAAACAAGTTACGGGGTCTTACTTCCTACTAACCTCCATTTCCTGCCTCAACCACTCCTCTAATTCTGTATTCTTTCGAGCATGATGAGCCATTAGGTCTGATCCTCCAATGATGTGTGGAAGTTTTCCTGCTCCAGGAAATTTGACCTGTTAAATAGTAAACCTTGGTAAATGCACTAAAAAATTGACAATCTTTTTTTAAAAAAAGCTTAAAAAAAACAACGATTGTAAATCACATATAAGTACTAAAGATGTTTATATATTATAAATGAAAATGAGTGTGAGAGGAAATAGAGCTGTTTCACTGATTTGAGTATATACAGAAAAAGTCAAACAAATTCTTTCACTACAGGCAATCCAGTTAAGCTTCTTTTTATTGAGTATTATTGATTTTTGTTTGGTAACTTAATTAAAAAAATTAGTATGTCTTTTGAATTTTGATTTAACAATGAGATTTTGTAACACGATATTGAACATGAAGTAAGCATGCATTAATACAGACTGGATCAGAAATATTCTCTTAGAACAACAAATATCGTATATTAATGCATATATGTGGAACCTAGAAAAATGGTACAGATGAACCAGATTGCAGGGCAGAAATAGAGACACAGATGTAGAGAACAAACGTATGTTCACCAAGCGGGGAAAGTGGCGGGGGGTGGTGGTAGTGGTGGGATGAATTGGGAGATTCTGATTGACATATATACACTAATATGTATAAAATGGATAACTAATAAGAACCTGCTGTATAAAAAATAAATAAAATTCAAAAATTCAAAAAAAAAAAGGAAAAAAAATATTCTCTTAAATATCTTGTCAGTTCCTAAAGGAGGAGGAACTCAGATCTGATATTCAGTATACATATTTATATTTTGTTTAATAGACACATGTAATAATAAAATGCCTAGTTTTCATTATTAAATATGCTCAGTTATTTTGAACAAATCTGTTATCGTCACAAAGTCCTAAGTTAAAGAACCTCTTCAGGTAGTCACAGATCAATATTAGAAAATAGGAAGACCTGGGAATTCCCTGGAGGTTCAGTGGTTAGCACCCCATGCGTTCACCACCGAGGACACAGGTCTGATTCCAGGTCGGGGAACTAAGATCCCGCAAGCCATGCTTAATGGCCAAGAGACATAAAAAAAAAGAACTAGGAGGACACTGTCGATACAGCCAAAAGCCTGCTGCTTAAGGTAGAAAAAACCAGGTAAACAGCATCCTTTAAAGAATTCAACCTGAATAAAGTTTGTTTTATATATTCATTTAAGTGTCAGTTTATGTCCTTAGTAGTTTTTAACTGTTTTAAGCAGAAGAAATAGCATCACTTTTCAACATAAACTGCTTTTATTACTAGTTAGCATATTTCTAAAAACATTTCAAACACTGGCCTCTTGTGATATTTTAGTTAAAGGAATACATACCTTTTTGAATTTCTTGAAATTCTTTAGTTCACCATAATCATTATTTACACTGGATGCATTTCTGGAGGTAGAGTTACGAACCACCAGTGACCTAAATTCAGTCAGTAACACCTTCTTTGGAAGCATCTCACCATCATCCTGAAGTTCATCATTGTTCTTAAATGGTGTTAAGATGGAGAGAAGAAATTAGAAGGAAAAGGAAAATTACTTGTCATTTAGGAGTTTACAGAAAAAAGTTCAAATACCCGCAAAAATAGTAAAAAAAAAAAAAGGTTTATTTCTGGCACCTGAACTTTGTACTTGAAATCAAATCATATCTATTTCAAAACCAGAAAATTACTCAAGTACTCTACAACTTTAGAGACATTTATAACACACTCATCTATGAGAGAAGGCTAAAAAACCATGAAGTGTTTGAAATTTAGTAGCATATTCTAATAAAAATCATCCCAATAAACAATTTATCCTCTTGTATACATTTTCTTGGCAAGAAATAGTCTGCTTCTTTTCATTAAAACCATACACCGAGATTATTATACAATCCATTCTAGAAGTTCTCTATACTATGTTTAAGGTTTCTTGGATTTTCAATAATTTATATTTTTTATTATTTTGGACACCTCAAAAAAATCAATCATTAATTCTGGGCACACCACCTCATTAACTGAAAGCCACTTTTTTATTCCAGATTAATAATTATTAAATCAGCCTGAAGATTCCTTCCTGTTGCTGGAAGAGATTCTTTATGTCACTTACTATTAACTAACTAGCTAGTTACATATCCACATTCTTACAGCTGCTCAAGGCTATCTTAGTTTTTTAAACTGCTTTACAATATATCCATTTGGAAGTTGCTAATAGGACTAAGATAAAAACAGTCTTAGTCCTTTTCTTCTTAGGGAGAGAAAAGAAAAAAGGGAAAAGTAAAAAGAAAAGGTTCATGCAACAGTGACAGAATGTAATCAGGAACTCAAAATAACAATGGCCTAATACTTTTGTATTTTGTTTTAGAGTTTACAAATATTTCATTACTCTTTTGGATATAAACAACAACCCTGTTGTAAAAGTGTTAACCTGATTTTATAAACAAAAGACTTGAGGTTCATAAATGTGAAAATCACGTTTTCAAGGTCACTATCTATGGAGTAGAGGGCAGGGAATTACACTCAGGCTTTGTCCATACTCTTTTTGCTATACCATGGTTATAATATGATCTATCCATTTCCAGAGGAGGCATAATTATGAAATAGACCAAAATTATAGAAAGAGAATCAATTAATCCTAAGAATGTAGACTGACAGAAATTGATGCAATGATGGTCCATACAAGTCAAATCTTTATAAAAATGAAATACAAATCCCTCACAGATAGTTCTTTAGTTGACCAAAGTGATTCTTGAGCTCACACTTCTTCCCAATTTCATATTCTTGCTAAAGAAATAAAAAATATTGCTCATAAGAGTTATAAGATGGTATCTTTCTGAAAACCTCAGAGATACTCATGCTCTTGACCCAGTTATTTCACTTTCAAGCATCTTTCCTAGAGAAACTATGAAATGAGACTAGAAATATACATAGAAAAAGACTGTCATATGAGTTATAAAAGTAAAGAACAAGAAGCAATTTAAGTTCATACAGGTTATACACTTAAAGAATGTAATATGAGAAATGATCATAATACAAATGAATTTAAAATGGTTATAAAATTGCATTAACATTTGAGTCCAATTTGAAAAATAAGATTTAAAAGAGAAAGTGCCAAAATATTGACTATGGTTATCTGCAGATGGCAGGATTATCAACAAACTGTAATGTTTTTCTTTAGTTTTCATATTTCTACATGATCGTGTATTACTTTTACAGTCAAAAATAAAAACACATTTTTAAAGAAGTCTATCTAAATTTATTTAGAATTGAATGTTAAGTCATCCTTAATCCAAGATGAAAGAGTTATTTTAATTGTTCAAGATATTTATGGAGACTGCCTTGTATAAAATCATACTATCCTTCATATTCATATATCCAGACCACGTACTAGACAAAAGTATATTACACAGATAGCTTTCTAATACTTCCAATAAAGACTACAATTCCTTTGGATACAATAGGGGGGCATATCATTTTACATCAAATTTTCAATGATTCAGTAATAAAAATTCAGAAAAATTTTAATAAGAAGAAAGTTAGAAAGAAAAAGCAAGATGTACTCTGTACTTGCTTAGAGACTAAAGAAAATTAATGCTATTTATCAGTAGTAAGATTAAAAATTTCGATTCCAAGCCTACCATGCACCCTTTTACTGAGTATTTTCACATACATTACCCACTGGAAGTTGTTACTACAATCAGAACATTTTACTCCCCCATACATTTTCCCAATCCTGTCCTACTCCCTCAAACTTGCTTAACCTCTTGAGCAAGTTTTTATTTCCTATCTCAGAGAATCATACTACAGCCTACCCAGACCCTTCGACTGCAAGCTTGGGACTTCTACACTCTTTCCTCTCTCCTCATTTCTCATATTGAGTCAATCACCAAGTCTTAGAGATTCTACCTCCTAAAGGCCTATCAAACTTATTCTCTCAGACTGCCTTTCAGGTTAGCATACCCAATGCCTAGAATAAATAAGTGAATGAATGACATTCTGAGGAACCTGACAAAAGAAACAGCCAAAAGAACAGGGTGGACCTTGCATTTTCGTCTCAGCTGTCAAAACCTAGCTAAGTCACTTTGGCAAGTTACTTAACTCCCACTGCAGTTTCCACATCTGTTCAATGTGTATAGTACTACTTCACTGCAGGTTGCTATAAATAGCATGATGGTATCCAGTAAGTGGTAGGTATAATTGTCAGGCTTTCAAAGATGTTATACGGTAAGAGAAGAGGAAACCTTAATTTAGAATAGAAGGGTGGAAAGAGGTGAAGAAGAGATATTCTGTAGACAGGGGGTGCTGTTAAGAGGAGGAATGTTAACAAGGATATGGAGACATGTTTGCATTTTATGGAGACTGGGAAATTGAAAGTAAGGCCAAGACCCCGACACAGTTGTCATTTACACAAGGATAAATGCCTAGCAGGGGTATCTAGCCAATAGCTTTCTATTTCAGCTTATAGTAAATCTTACAGACATGCTAGAATCCACATTTAATCCCAAAATAGAAAAATGGTAGTTTTATCATCAATATATTTTAGAAAATGCCCTTCTGATATACAGCTAAGGAATCCAATGCCAGAGAGAAGTATGACATTTTTGCCTTCTTAAAACTGCAAAAAGTTTTTTAAATGAAAGGATTAAGAAATATTTTTTCTGATAATCACTTCTGTAGCTAGAAAAATTAAGTGTAATTCTTTCAATCCACGAGTATCCACAAGGACCTTCAGACAACAAATTCTTAAAACAGTAAAAATGAAAGAATTAAAAATAATTTCACACTGTCTGAGTAAGGTTGATGAATTATATCAATGTCAATTTCCTGGTTTTGATATTATACTTAAGTTCTGCAAGATGTTACAATTAGGGGAAACAGGGTGAAAGGTATATGGAATCTTTCTATATAATTTCTTACAACTGCATGTGAATCAGCAATTATTTCAAAATAAAAAGTTTTAAAATATTATCTTATATTGAAAGCAAAATTACTTTTGTTAACAAGGTTCTTACTAAAAAAGTACAGTGCTAAAATACAGTGATTTAACTTTAGTATATCCAGAAGTGTGTCACAATTGAGTTGCTATTCACTCTCCAAACGTCTGCTACAACATATTTATGTTGTACCATATTTTTATTCAGAATGTCATGAATTCTAAAATAGTAAAATAAGAACAAAGGAAATTATGCTGCAGAATCGTAGAGCAAAATAAAATAATTATATTCCCTGATATCATTATACAGCATGTAAATCTTGGCCCTATCTTATTTAAGCCACTGATTTTAGAATTTTTAAAGACAGCAAAAGTAATTCTTAACCAATACATTGAGGGAACTTATTCTGGGAAGAAAACTGGATATGCTGAATCAGGATCTCTGGGGCTTCGGACCGGGAATCCCTATTTTGAAAAAGCTCACCAGGTGATTCTGATGCAGCTGGTCCACAAAACGGCATTAAGTATTCACTTATAAGGAATAACAAACAATGAGGATTTTCTATCTTATATGAAGATGCCAGTATATAGGCTAAACAGGACATATATTTTGATTTTTCAATAGTAGTTATAGATTTATATAGTGCTTGATACACACTAGGTTCTCAACAAATGCTTATCAAATCATTGTACCTGTGCCCTCACCTAATGAGGTAACCAGTCTACCAACAGTAGGCAACTTAATGATGCATAAAGTACAAAATAATCTAAAGAGTTCTCTTAGACCAAAGAGGGTAAGACAAATTACCAACATTCAGGAAAAGAGGACAGAACATTAAAGATAAAAATGAAAATTAAAAATCCCTAGTGATGTTATACATGTTCTATCCTAAAAATTTATTTAGTAAATACTTTGTTTTTACTAACTTTCTTCATCTCTCTGTGCCTGTTTACTCTATTAAAGCTCCTCCTATACTTATCATCATGGCCAAATGTCTGATAAAATGGTACAGCCTGGAAATCTATTAAAACAATCATGGGGCCTTCCCTGGTGGCGCAGTAGTTAAGAATCCATCTGCCAATGCAGGGGACACGGATTCAAGCCCTGCTCCGGGAAGATCTCACATGCCGTGGAGCAACTAAGCCCATGCACCACAACTACTGAGCCTGCGCTCTAGAGCCCAAGAGCCACAACTATTGAGCCTGCGCGCCACAACTACTGAAGTCCGCCTGCCTAGAGCCCGTGCTCTGCAACAAGAGAAGCCACCGCAGTGAGAAGCCCGTGCACTGCAATGAAGAGTAGCCCCCGCACACCACAACCACAACAAAGAGTAGCCCCTGCTCGCTGCAACTAGAGAAAGCTCACGTGCAGCAATGAAGACACAATGCAACCAAAAATAAATAAATAAATAAATAAAATTGATTCTTTAAAAAAAACAAATCATGAATAAGTTTTATTGTCATTTATTATATATAGTCAAAGAATCACTGTATTTTTAACATTTACCCTATCAACCAACAAATTCTTATACTTAATACTGGGTGTAGAAGATACTAATTTTTTCCCCCAAATAAACATCATGACTGCTCATACTGTCAATACAAATACCTCAAGTACTTTTTAACATTCTAAGTTCCTATTTGCAATACTTCTTATTAAAAAATGTTGGGCTTCCCTGGTGGCGCAGTGGTTGAGAGTCTGCCTGCCAATGCAGGGGACACGGGTTCAAGCCCTGGTCTGGGAAGATACCACATGCCGCAGAGCAACTAGGCCCGTGAGCCACAACTACTGAGCCTGCGCGTCTGGAGCTTGTGCTCCGCAACAAGAGAGGCCGCGACAGTGAGAGGCCCGTGCACCGCGATGAAGAGTGGCCCCCGCTCGCCGCAACTAGAGAAAGCCCTCGCACAGAAACGAAGACTCAACACAGGCAAAAATAAATAAATAAAAATTTAAAAAAAAAATGTTACTTACAGAGATTTTGTTACTTTCTGGTATTGCTTCATCATTACAAGTGCCATTTCTTTCTATATCCAATCTCGGCCTTTTTCTAATATTGACATCTTCCTCTTGTTTTTGAACTTTCACTTCAATTTCTAACTCTGGGTTTGCGTTCTTGAATAACTGTTCCAATACTTCATCTTCTATGGCTAAATCATCAATTTCTTTTCTTTTTTCTGATCTTAGTTTTTCTGTAGAGAGAGATTTATTGGCAGAATTTTTCACAGTGGATTTTAAATCTACATCTGCATACGAGTTATCTGGTTTTTTTTCCACAGGCTCATTCTGCTGCTCCTTATTGTTCCATACTGAGGATGTAGTAGGTTGTGTTTGTTCTAAAAGAGAACAAGACATTTCTATTCTTGCTGATTTAGATAAAGACATTTCTTGATTTTCTTCATCCCTTTCCCTTAGGTTCAAAAAAGGAGAGAAGAAAACAAAAACAGAAAATGAACACAGCTAAGTAATTTTTTAGTTTGGCAGTATACACCCCCTTCTTCATTTAATTGACAATATTCTTGGTTTTACTGATTAACAATCTCACCAGAAATAAAAAAAACAGACATCTGAAAACAGTACATAATTCATACACACTCTACTGTTTTGATAGGACTGGTCAATTCCATGACTTAAACAATAGGGAAATGTCTATCTTCTTTGCTGGAAGTTACAGTAGTTGATGAATCAGTGTGGAGGAAAAGGTAGAAAAATATAAAATACAAAAGACTTGCCAGAAAACAACAGCTTACTTTATAATGAAGGGAACCTGTGGACATGGAAAAATTACCCTGGAGTGGCCCCCGCTTGCTGCAACTAGAGAAAGCCCTCGCACAGAAACGAAGACCCAACACAGCCATAAATAAAATTAATAAATAAAATTAAAAAAAAAAAAGATGCTAGAAATTAAGAATAATTGATGAAGCATGGTCCTAGAGGAAATGAGAGACATGACCAAGGGAAACAGGTAGGTCAAAAAAACTGAGGTGTGGGAAACCTCTTCTTCAAGAAAAGCACAGCAAATTAAACAACAGAAGGAAAAAGTTGAGGGAAAATGTATCTAATGACCTTAGTGAAGAAAGAGACTTGGACATTTCTGAGAGGGAATAAGCTCAAAGGGCCACAGCTTTCCACAGAAGCATACTTAAGCAGAACATGGACTTAGTACCATTCTACAATCGTATAACAAATATTAGTATTTTTAGACACACAGAGCAGTATTATTAAAAATTATACCTTTTTTTGGTAGATGGCTGAAAGTAGTTTTTGATGGAGTTGGTTTGCTGATTCTGAGAAGCCCGATCTCCACTTTTATTTACACCTGGGAATTTAGTTGGTGAAAGCTGATAGTTTGGGATTTTCATACTAACAAGAGTATTTGATACTATATTATTATTATTAGAGTTTACTTTGTGGGGTTCTTTCACAGTGGATGATTCTTGTGAAGGTATTCTGAATTTTTGTTCCATTCCGAAGATTTTGATTTCTTTTGGCCTTTCACTCAAATTCATACTGCAGCAAAAGAAAAGAATGCAAGGTAAACAATCACGTTTATAGCAATTTTTATCCAGAAACAAAGTCCTTTAAGTAGTACGAACGTAATATAGTTATCTTGAGACAGTAGTTTAGTGAATATATTTTACTATCCCAAGAAGGTAGCTCCTTTGTCATCAAACCTCCCTGAAAACATGATATCTTTCTCTTCTTCGTCCCCTATAGCACATACTGTCAGGAATGCTCTATAAAAAACTGCCAAACACACATGGAATAACAACCTAGTATCCTATTATAAATTAAACCAGGTCATATACCGAAGTGATATTTGCTTTGTTTAAAATTTTAAAATTATTTCCATGTAAAAAAATTAATAAAAACTGGAAATTTATGAAAAGAATAAGCTATCATTCCAATTTCAAATATAATGGGGTATTCAGATCACTTCTGATGAACTGATACGGTTATATTCCAACCAGATGGCAGTCTCTAGAATAGAACTCTAGAGTAGAACTCTAGATCATCAGAAAAATATTTTAAACACACACACACACAAACACACAGTTCTACAATGTATGGTTGAATATATACTACTTTTGCTCTTCTTATTTCACCAAAAACCCCAAAGTTGTCATTCAACTGACTTTTAAAAAATTAAGTTTCTCTTTTAAAAGTTATATTAAAAGTTCTCTTTTAAAAAAATTTGTAGTTTGTCTTTTAAAAGTTATTATCTCAATACAAAACATAGGTATAGTGAAAATTTAAATATGGTCTAATATAGTGCTTTCATAAGTATCTTCCAATATGAATAATTCATTATGGATTATTTAAAATACACTGTCTCAAGTGAAAAAATGCCATAGGATACATATGAGCTACCCTTGCTCTCCAAAAAAAAAAAAAAAAAAAATCCAAAAAACCCTCTTCAAATAGAGAACCACTAAAAAAACTACCTTTATGAACAAATATTGATTATTTAGATAGCCAGGTACACACATATAAAGTATCTCCAAAACTATAAGTAATGTTCACATACAGGCAACATCATATAATAGAAACAAATTTATCTCAAACTTATTTCACCAGTCACAAATAAAACAGTATAATTCTTTGTAGTCTACCATGTACATGTGCAAGGAATAAAAAAAAAAAACTTTATCATATTCAGGAGTTGGCAAACTACAGCTTGCAGGACACATCTGGCCTGTTACTTGTTTTTGTAAATTAAGTTTTATTGGAGCACAGCCACACTCATTCATTTACATGTTGTCTATGGCTGCTTTAATCCTACAATGGCAGAGTTGAGTAGCTGTGACAGAGATCAGTGGCCCACAGACCCAAAAATATTTCCTCTGTAGAGCTTCATTTTTATTTATTTATTTTTGGCTGTGTTGGGTCTTTGTTGCTGCGCATGGGCTTTCTTTAGTTGCAGCGAGCAGGGGCTACTCTTCTTGCGGTGTGCAGGCTTCTCACTGTGGTGGCTTCTCTTGTTTTGGAGTATGGGCGCTAGGTGTGCGGGCTTCAGTAGTTGCAGCACATGGGCTCAGTAGTTGTGGCTTGTGGGCTCTAGAGCGCAGGCCCAGTAGTTGTGGCACCCGGGTTTAGTTGCTCTGCGGCATGTGGGATCTTCCCGGACCAGGGCTCGAACCCATGTCCCCTGCATTGGCAGGCAGATTCTTAACCACTGCGCCACCAGGGAAGTCCCTCTAGTGCTTTATAAAAAGTCTGCTAAACCCTGTCCAAAATATTATTTTGCCTGGCATCCCACACTCCCAATTCTTTATCTCCCAAGAGATGACTTGATACAGGCATTGACTCTACTTCTTGAATATACTATTAATTTATTGATAGAATAATAACAATAGTTCGTTAACAATGAAGCTTTACCATGTATCTCCTTGCTCTGATTGTGTGTCAGCTACATATGTTGTAGTATTCACTGGGGCACCTGGCATTAAGTTTTCATTGGCTGGTAAGACTTGGGAAAGGCCTGGACCTGGAGTTGTTGTCTTCAATCCTGTAAATCACAGAAGTGAAAGAAAGAATCACAACTGCTAGACACAAGATGGACATTTGGTCACTTAGAATTGTTAGGACTGTGCCATGTTGAGAGAATTAACTATAGCATACAGTTGTCTCCAGTCAAATACTTAACAAAACAGCCTATAAGCAGCAGCCTGTTGGCATCTGTGATGGGCTTATCTGAACCAAATCATTTTAAAGCTACATCAAATCCTTCATATTAAACTATTATCAACTTAAATAAAAATAAACTCAACTTAAATTCTAATTCAAATTATGCTTTAGTCAGGAGACCAAAAAATTAAAATTTCTCCCCCACAGAAAGTATATCTACTCTACTGTCTACACAAATCAAAATCAATGTGAATTTAATTTTTAGAAGGAATACACTATTTGAAAAGAAGAGATGAACAGTTTTAGACATAAATTTTTTGGCTACTCCAGAAAACCATAATGATTACTTCATCATTTTATATACCAGAATAGCAATTTAATTCAAGTGCCACTCTTCTGGAATACTTCTCTTGAACCTCCCACATTGAATTAGATGCCCCTCATTTTGGATCCCATACCACCCTTTACATCAGTCTACTAACTGTTAACACACTCTTACTAACTTTTTAACACTACCTGTGTGACCTGTATTACTTAACCTCTCTATGCCTTAGTTTCCTCATCTATGAAATGAGGATAATTACATGTTGTTTCTTCCTCACATATTGTTTTAAGGGCAAAGTGAACTGATATATGGATAGCACTTAGAAAAATGCTTGGAACATAATAAGGACTACGCAAGTGTTAGCTGTTATCATCACTTTATACCATACTTGTTTACTTGTTACTTTCTCTTATTAGACTTGGAACCTCCTTGAGAACAGGGACTGAGTCTTGCTCATTTCTGTATCTCTAATCTCTGAGCAATGTTTGGTATATAATGGATATAAATAAGTTAACAGAATTAAATTAACTGAAAAAAAATTTTAAGTTGACATTTACTAAGTATCAAAGCTAAATTACCACTCTGTTAGCTCCTCATGACACAGGATGTGTTTAATAAATGTTTATTACTGATTCCAAATTCAGGTATTTAACTTACTTCTGCCACTCTCCTTATATGACCACCTTAGCTCACTGGCATTTCCTTATACATACATATCCCTAAAATTCATCTTAGCTTGCACAGCTTGCAAAAAATAATAATTACAAATGTGTATATAACCATTAAAAGAAATACTTATAAGCTGAATCTAATGATGCAGAATAACTAATGTCTGTCAATAAGATTATTTATAATATTCTCCTTGCTAAAATACCAGGAGGGTAGGGATTTGCTCTACTCTGCTCACCTCTTTATTCCAAGTGTTTAGAGTAATTAAAGGCATATAACAATGTTCAATAAATACTTGTTGAAAGATAAATGAATGAATATGGAAGGAAAGCAGGAAACAAAGGAGAAAAAGGGAGGAAAGAAGACATGCATTCACTGTTCCCCCCAAAACTAGCCGTGTTCTAAAACTATTTGTTAAGTCTGATGCCTATGACTTGGAACCCACACAGACCTACCTATGAATATGTGCAAGAAATAATACTACTAATT
Organism: Balaenoptera borealis; assembly: GCF_965194805.1. Classification (NCBI taxonomy): domain Eukaryota; kingdom Metazoa; phylum Chordata; class Mammalia; order Artiodactyla; family Balaenopteridae; genus Balaenoptera; species Balaenoptera borealis. The sequence continues at coordinate 50,266,729 of NC_138876.1, read as the reverse complement.
ATAATGTAGATTTTTAATCAATTCCTTATGACCTTGTTTCCATATGAAATAACACAATAGAAAAGGTGCTGGTCTAGCCGTCACAAAACCCCAATTTTAGGATTGTCCTGGCTGTTTTATGTATGGGACCTTAACTTTTCTCAGCCTTGAGGTCTCTCACCTTTTAATAGAAAGATTAGATGATCTTTAAGGACCTTCTGGCCATAAATACATTTCTAACAGTGGATGATAAAACTTTGTTGCTCCACCCTAGCAAAGATAATCTTGTGTACCAATAACTTAGTTCAATTAAGCAAATATTCATACCAACTACAAACAAGTATTGGGCTTGGTGATGTCAGAGAATCCAAAATTAGTAAGAGTTTATAATCAGTCTAGTGGCTGAAAGAGGCATGGAAACAACTGGTTATGTTTCAAAGTAGGAAAAAATTCTAACTGGAAGGCAAAAAAAAAAAGTTACTGGGGTATAAAAAAACAGATTAACCTGACTTGGAGAAGAGTTATGGAAGAGGAAAAAACCTAGAAAAACTTCACGAAAGAGGTGAGCATTTGTGGAAGGAGTCAGATTTTGAAAAGCAGTGCTAGCATTCTAGGAACAAGGACCATGATGAGCAAGGTCAAGAAGTATGGCACATAAAAGAATATGGCATATGTATTCTGTAGGGAAGTATATTAAAAAAAGATGAGGATGGGAAGAGATAGGCTACAGCTAAACTGTTGAAGGCTCGAAAGTCTAGACAAAGGGCTTAGGGATTTATTCTATAGATAATGAGAACTAGTAAAAGTTTTTAGGAGAAGGGAAGGTGATTCTAGTGGCAAAGTGAAATATTAACTGTAGAGATGAATATGGAGGCAGGACCTTAATGAGGGCAGTTAGAACAGCCCTCAGGAAATAAAGACATGGAGGGTTAAATAGGGCAGTGGCTGTGAGAAGGGATGGTAGCAGACCTCTTGAGCAGAAGCTGCAGAGGAAGAATTTCAAGTCTTGTATGAGTAAAAAATGACTTAAATTTATAGTCTGAGTGCCTCCCCCATTTATATAAAAGAAAGCTCCTCTCTAGTTCAGTCCTTCCCTAGTTTCTATGACAAACAGGTTAAAATCAAGCAAAACAAACCAAAAAAATCTGATGCCTTGGCTGCATCCCAGAATATCCTGGAATACAGAGAATGTGAATTTGAATTTTAAAAAAATGTTTCTGAAGCACATATCTAATTGAGACTAGTTTTCTAAAAGAGAACAGAGGACAGCTGTTCCAAACAGGGACCTGGGACAAGGGGAGATACTCACATAGACCCAATGATTGTTTATTTTTACATATTTTTTGTTGTGTTGTTAAAGTCTGAAATTACACATAGCGTTTTATTTTTTTCTGTAACAGAACAGAAATACACAATCAACAAAATAGTATCTACAGTACATGCTATTTCTAAAGGGTTGTGGAGCTTTCTAATGGACAGCTTCTATAAGAATATGGCTCACTTTTGGTATCCACATCAAAGTAGTTTTCTCTCTAAGAGAGGTTGAAGAGTTGGTCTTTAACTTCTGACTCTAAGGATAAATTCTGAGAATGTTAGTCATGAATTTTGAGGAAACATTCACCATATCACAATTATTATGGAAACTTCACAAGCTCTTAAAACTGTATTTGAAGGTTACCCATGTATAGACAGAAACATATGTAGTATACTAATGGAAAAGTGTACAGATATCAGGTGAATAAACATTCTTAACCAGATCATAAAATCCAAGTACTAGTCTGTTTATCCTTTTACATCTGCTCCCAGTAACCCCCACACCATCAATCATAATAGCAGTATAATAATATCATAAAAGCTTTGACTTAAAGAGTCAGTTTGAATCAAATTATTTGCTATGTGACCTCTGGCTAATTTCTTAACCTCTCTGTACATCAGTTCCCTCATCTGTAAAATGCAAACAATGTCATCTATCTTAAAAGGATTGTTTTGCAGATTAAATTGTAATGCCTTGTGTAAAGCACATACTTCAGTCTCCACAAACTCAAGAGACAGCAGCTATAATTACTAATCAGGAGGTACGCTGTCCAATTCTATAGGTGCCATTCAGTGGGCTACAATGTAAATGATACCCCCTGGAGTGTATAATTAGGTAGTGCTGTCCTAACTCGTCTTTTAGCCAAAGTCCAATAACTGCTGACAAATAGCTATAAAAAGAACTTAGGAGGCAAATAAATGTATAAAGAAATACCAAATGGATGCACACATAGCTAGACAAAGAAAAGTTACAAGGAAGAATAAACGTAAAAATATCTAAGGTAAAGAAGCGAGAAGGAAAGAATAAATGAACCATCTTCTTGATGGCAACATCAGCTTATCAAGAAAAGTAGGGGAATGAGTTTTAAAAAACCAAGGGGTAATAGCTGCCCTGAGTAAACTGGCTTTTGTGATAGTCAACACTGAGATGATTATAATAGGTATTCTTCATCTCTGTAAATGGCATCACCACCCAACCAGCTACTCATGCCAAAAGATTAGGAGTTGTTTCTAAATCCTCCACGGGCAAGATGTGCTGGGTCTAGTTCCAAAATTTGGCCTGAATTTATTTGCTTTTCTGCATCTCTACTACTACCACCATGGTCCAAGGCACTAGGCTCTCTCTCACCTGGACCTCCACAACAGCTTCTACTCATATCCCCACTTCCATTTTGGACCCCTGGAATCCATTCTCCACACAGACACGATTTTGATCTGTTCCTTCTACCTGGAATTCTGCTATCCATATCCTCCCATGGCTGCCTTTTCTCATCATTCAGGACATGTGAGGCTCAAATATGACATCTTAAGTGAGACTGTCCCTGACTACCAATCTAAAATAGCCTGCTCCCAGTCACTATCACATCATCTTGTTTTAGCTTTCTCTTTGTACTTGGCCTTAACAGAACTTATCAGATGTGTTTGTTTGCTTGTTAACTGTCTGAATCCTGACTTTTAGAATATAAAGTTCACAATAACAGGTATCTTGTTTACTTTATTCACCACTGTATCTTCAGTACTTACAACTGTGCCTAGTACTTGGCAGCCACAAATATTTATCAAATGAATAAATGAACAGATAAACATATGACTTTTAAAAGACGGTGAAGATGGTCACCCCTGGCAAGTATAATGTACATACAGGAACTTCCCTGGTGGTCCAGTAGTTAAGAATCTGCCTTCCAATGCAGGGGACGTGGGTTCGATACCTGGTTGGGGAACTAAGATCCCACATGCTGCGGGGCAACAAAGCCCGTGCGCTCTAGAGCCCATATGTTACAACTAGAGAGGAGCCCGCATGCTGCAACAAAGATCCCGCATGCCACAACTAAGACCCGATGCAGCCAAATAAATAAATAAATATTTTAAAAAATAATGTACATACAGCCAATCATCAATTTACACAATAAAGTTGCTAAAGAATCAATAAAATAGTATTTTAATTACCTGTACTGGGCTGGCCCTGAGGATCACAGTAATTCTCTGTAGTAATGAAAATAACTGCCAATCCAATTTCTGCTTCAGGAATAGGTCTAAGACCCTGCCTGTTAGAATAAAATAGTTTAAGTATGATGATATATTAAAACTAACAACTTTTATTAAGATGATGTCAAACTGAATCTATCTTTTTCCGCCCCCCCAAAGTGATATCACAATTTTATGGTACAGAGAGAATTGCAAATACCTATAGTACTAGCTTATTCACTGGAGCAATGTTACATTGGGCAAGTTCACCACCTTTTAGTAATTCAGTTATTTCATCTGTAAAATAAAGGTCTAGAGTAAAGGATACAGATCCTTCCAGTTCTAAAACTCTATAATTTTCAGAATAATAGTAATACCCAGATGAAGCAATAAAATAGATTTTTTAAAGCAAATCTATGATTACTAGAATCCTAAGATAAAACTTAAAAGAGAGAAAAAGAGGGGAGAAGGATAAGGAGGGAGAAAAGTACAAAGAACTAGAAATAAGCTACATCTATACGTATGTTAGTAAATCAAATCATTTTACCAAATTTACATGTATTAATGAATCTTCTTATTAAAGGAATCTTATGGTGAACCTATCTTCTGTTACTCTGTAATGTGAATAATGACTGATTTTATCAAACAAACATAATTTAATATAACTTAATAATGCTATATAGAAACTACACCTCAAATTTTAAGAGCTTTAAAACTCCTTTTAATACTTATTGTAGAGATATTTTAAGTGGCTGTAGTACCTTAACAGGTCATTTTCAAATGCTTAACATTTGTTTTTCTGTTAAGTTTTTAAAAAGATGATTCTAAAATGTATATGGAAAAATAAAAAGCCAAGAATAGCCAGGATGCTTCTGAAGAAGAGCAGAAAGAAAATATTTGTCCTACTAGATATGAGGACTTAAACTGTTATAGTAATTAAGACAATGTAGTAAACGTGGTATTAGTATAAGAAGAGACATATTGCTCAATGGAAAAGGCCAAAAACATTCCCATGCATGTAAGGTCCCTTGGTATAAAACAGAATCAATTCCAGATAGATCAAAAATAAATTTCAAAAACAAAATATCAAAATACTAGTAAAAATTAGTAAAAAATATAGGTGAATATCTTCTTGATCTATGAGTAGAAAAAGATTTCTTAAACAAAATACAAAAAGCACTGACTATGAAAGATTTTTAAATTTTAGGATATTAAAATTAAGGGCTTTCATTCATCAACACAATAAAAAGATAATTTACAAAGTGGTAACAGATTCTGCAATCTTTTATGTAATCACATAAAAGTGAAAAAAGGATTAATGTCAAGAATATATAAAAAACTCCTACAAATTAAAAAAAAAGGCACACAAATATGCAATAACCATACAATCCAGAAACTGCACTCTTGGGCATTTATTCCAGAGAAATGAACACTTATGTTCACAAAGAAACCTGTACATGAATGTTCATATCAGCTTTATTTGTAACAAAAGCTGGAAAAATGCAGACGTCCTTCAATGGATGGATGACTCAACAAACCATAGTATATCCATACTACAGAATATGTAAAATATACATATGTATATGTATTTTAAGTGGCTGTAGTAGTTTAAAAGGTATTTTTCAAATGCTTAACATTCATTGTTTTGTATGTATTAGTTTAACTTAGACTTGAACTCTAAGTGAATTTATAATAACACACAAAAAAAGATTTTAAAAAGTGTTATCATCAAGTGATCACACACACCTACTTGTATTTCAGGCAATTCAAAATTGATATTTTACTACCCTACTAATACTTTTGAAACTATACATACATTATATCATGAAAATTAGTTACAAAGATTGGCTATATAAAACAAAATACACATTTAATAATCATGTTATACAGACATACATCATCTTAAATGGGGAAATACTGGAAGCATTACTTTTAAAGTCAATGGTGAGATAAATGTGGCTGCTATCACCACTTCTATCCAGCAGCTTTGGATGTCCCAGTTGGTCCAAAACCAAGAGAGAGAATAAAAGAGAGAGAGCAGTACCAGAGGCATAAAGGATTAAAAAGGAGGAGAGAAATATTATTTACAGATGATATGGTTTATACAAAAAAAGACTATAAAGTATTAGAAATAAAAGGGGAGTCCAACAAGGTGATGGGATATGAGATTAATATCAATGTCAGCTGAATTTCTATATATCAACAGTAAACTAGAAAATGTAATTAAAGAGACAATATCCATACCATGGTTATCCATACCATGAAACACTACTCAGTAATAAAAAAGGATGAACTACTCATACAGAAAACCTAGATGAATCTCTGAGGAATTATGGTGAGTGAAAAAAAAAATTCTAAAAGGTTACATGCTGTATGATTTCATTTATATATCACTTTTTTAATAATAAATTTTAGAAATGAAGAAGAAATTAGTGGTTGCCAAAGTTTAGGGACAGGGAGGGGGAGGTAGGGAGGGGTGTGTGGTTATAAAAGAACAACATGAGGGATTCTTGTGGTGATGGAACTGTTCTGTATCTTAACTATGGTGAATACACGAACCTACACATGTAATAAAATTATATAGAACTAAATACACACATGTACACTACACACACAAGAACACATAAAACAGGGGAAATCTGTATTTAAAACAAAAAAAGAATACAATTATCCCAATAGAAAACTGGGCAACAGACATGTATTTCACAAAGATGGAAAAATTAACATCTAATAAACTTTTGAAGAAATGTTAACCATCACTGGTGATCAGGGAAATACAAATCAAAATCACAAGATATGATTATATATCCATTAAATTGGCAAAAATGATAGTCTGAAAATACCGACTGTTGAAAATGATGTGCATCTAACTTAATCTCTTATATACCGTGGGTGGGAGTATAAAGTGGAAAACAGTTTGATACTGTTGAGTGTTCTAACCCTAGTAATGCGGTAATATATCCCAAAGAAAATCCTGCACAAGTACCAATAGGAAACATACAAAGATAATCTCAGTAGCAGTTTACAATAATAAAAATTTATTTAAAATAACTAATTAAATAATTAGTGAACAAAATGAATGTGTATTATTTATAGTTCAGTGATGACAGTGTATCATGATCCAAAGATTATGATTCATTCAATTTTATGCAAAGCTGTGGAACAGGTGAGAAGAGGATAAGGCACAGGAGGAGAGGATAAAGAGAAAATAATTAAATTAGTAACAGGAAGAGGTCCCAAATATGGGCTAAGACATTGGGAAAACATCTCAGCAAGAACAAAAATCAGGGTTATATTGTTCCCCTAGACATCTAATCTTTTTCAGAGATATTTAATTTTAATCACTGATATCCTATACCCATTTCTGACAACTAATCAGTAGCGCCATGGCACTAACCAATCCCAATGTTGCCCTATTGTCTGAAATTCAGTCAATAGCTGACTTTACTGGTTTGATATAACTGTACCTTCAATTGCTATCAATGGCTTGGACTAAATGGACAGGTGTTATTTTAAGTGATAGTCTTTCTCAAACTGTAAAATTGTCCTCTCTCCAAGAACAAATTGAAACAGGAGCCAGAGACTACAGAACAAAATGTCATCTCATGATCAAGTTACCAGCCTCTGAGCAACCTCTCACTCCAGCAAGGCAGCAAGATGTAATGGTAAAGAGCATGGACTCTGGAACCAGACTGCATGCGTTCACATCCTGGCTCCTCTGCTCGCTCCCTGTGTTCTACTCAAATCCCCTTTTGCCCTCTCTGCACAATGGGGACCATAACAGTAAAAATACACATGATTGTATGAGGATTAAATGTCTTAATATATGTAGAACTCTTAGAACAGGACCTGCTACAGTATACAGTATTATGTAAGTAAGCTATTATTGCTATTGTTCAGCATGGCTTTTAAAGACTGGTAAACTGGTCATAAGTAAAATACTGCCTGAAAGAAGCCTTCTCTATTTAAAATAAACTTCTCCCCTCTGCCCTGTTATTCTGTTTTCTTATACACATTTGTAGTTATCTGTTTACTTGTCTTTATCTGTCTTTTCCCCTAGACAGTAAGCTCCAGTGGTGGCAGGGTCCATAGCTATCTTGTTAACCATTATATTCCCAGTGCCTAAAACACAATAGAATCACAGTATATTTTGGTTGTAGTAGTAAGATGGTATTTTTGTTAAACAAATATTTTCTTTTTCACAGTAGTTAACACACCTCCTTTAAGCAAAATATTTATGGGACACATGACTGAAATTTTACTTTTTACTTTGGCAAACCCATTTAAAAAAAAAGCAATCTTCATGGTCAGAAAGAACTCCTGGGTCAGGAAAAATGAATACTGTGGAGAGCTTATTTGTATGGACTTTTTAGACATATAAATACCCTAGGCCCTAACTATTTTTTAAAATATTTATTTATTTATTTCGCCACGCTGGGTCTTAGTTGTGGCGTGCAGGATCTTCTAGTCGCAGCATGCAGGATCTTTAGTTGCAGCATGCAGGATCTTTAGTTGCAGCATGCGGGGTCTTTTAGTTGTGACATGTGGGATCTAGTTCCCTCAACAGGGATCGAACCCAGGCCCCCTGAACTGGGAGCGCGGAGTCTTAGCCACTGGACCACCAGCGAAGTCCCGGCCCTAACTATTTTTCACTAGGTGAATAGAAATTCAGTCAACGGACTGCCAATGCTGACTTTTTTACTTTGTGCTTCAAAAATGCTAAGATTATTAACACCAGTAAAGAGTCCAGGAAAAAAATCCTTGCTTTAGTGCTTTCAAACTGCCGCCCCTCCACACTACAAACACTATTCTAGGATACTTGATACTTTCTTTCCTGCTTTCCCATAACAGCCTATATAGCCATAATAGCCTAATTTTTATACAAATTTTCAATGGGTAATAATCAAGGGAAAAATACATTCCAGCTTGAGGCTATTTCAGAACAATTTTACATTTGAGTTTTAACTTACTCAACTACATATTCTAGAGAAAAACAAATACTGCTTTATTAAGAGAGGTATATTCTGCAAATTCTATTAAAGTAACAAAAAAGCGGCAGAAAATAAATATTGAGCTAAAACTGTCATGGATAAATATATTCTATTTCTAGCATACTAAGTCACAATAAATTTCCAAGTACCATACACAATAAAATCTTTACAATAATTCTTGTATATACCTTTACATTATTATGTGGAGTGCAAAAAAAGTTACATATAAAATCACCTACCTGCCCTGTTTTTTTTTAACTAATAAAGAATAATTCTGTACCTCTGCAGTATATCCATAATGGAATGAATCCATTTTTTCTGAGAGTCAGGAATTAAGGTCTGTGAATCTGTTATTCCTACATCAACAACACAAGTTCCAGGAGCTGAAAAGAAACTATCTTCTTCTTCATTGTCTTCCGTTATCAACCTAGTGTCTCCTCCTCCAAATACAACTGCTGCACTTAATTTTTTATGCTAAAAATGGAAAGAAAAAGAAAAAAAGTAATGAAATAGCCATAATTAATGTCTTGAATACATTCTTAAAATTATAAGAATTTGATTTGGGAAGTAAAATATAAGCAGAATTGAAGAAGAATTGATTTTATAATACTTTCTGAGAGGACAATCTGAGCTTCCACTCTTGAGAAAATCCCTAGTTCACCAGGTACCACTGCAGCCCTGGAATCCTTACATCATCTACAGCTCCTCTTCACACAGTACTGTAACTGTGGGTTTACTTGCATGATTTTTCCACTTGTAACATTAACTCCTGGAACTCTCATTTCAGCACACAGAAGACATTCAACAGCTGCTTACTAACTGAACAAGTTAGCACTTAAACCAAAGTTTTTGGTCTCCTCCTTGTATGTATTTATATAAACTTAATTAATAAGCCAATTAAGAGATATTAAGAAATGCCATAGTCATATACATGAACGCTGGGCAAGTTCTGCTGCCTGGGTAGTTTTTTATTTCACTTCACACTTCTACACAAAATCTCAAAAGGAAGTGCATTAACAACTATTGACAACAGTAATAATTTATCCTAGTTTATAACATTTTCTTTACAAAAATTTAGCTTACAACATTACCTGTTTGGCATTTAGAAAGACAAATGTTTTCCCTTTGAAGATCTGTTTTCTTTCCTGTCGTCCTGACAGATCAATATTTTTACTTCCAATAACTGGTTCATCAATAGGTGGGTAAAAACTATAAAAAATAAAATAAAGTACATTCTAAATATACACTACACTGTATGTGTAACATTAAATTTGTAAATGGAATGGCAATCTAGACACTAGAAAGGCTTAATTTCTATAATACCGTTATATTATTAAAAAATTAAGAGTTTTATCTGGGACGTAAGGACCAAAAGTGCCTAAACACTTTTTCTAGAAATATGGTGACAGATGCCACACAGAACAGCAGAATTCTTCTTTATTTTCTAAAACTATATAATGCAAAAGTAGACAATCATAACAAGATACAATTAAATATATATGAATCAAACAACTTATGTAAATTACAAATGGTTGAGAGAGAAAAAGTAATTAAAAAGTTTTTAAAAAAGTAAAAACAAAACCAAAACCAAAAAAAAAAAAAAAAATCCGAATGGTTGAAACATCAACCATTAAAGATCAAATTCTATTAGCATGTTGTGCTTGCTTAGGAACCAGTAAGTATTAGTAATAATGTTCATATTGTAATTCTATGAACTACTGCTATAAGTGTTTTGTTACAAATCTCTTTGGAGAAGCTCAGGGAATTCTAAAACCTACATTTTGTCAGTTTAAATAAAATTCCCACAGATTTAAAAACACAGTCTTTTAGCTCTTTAATGTAACACTATAAACACATCTTAATAATCCATAGAGATTAGGGAAAAGAAGAAAATAGAGAAGTAAAATCAACAGATAATTCAGTCCATAGTTTCAACTTTCTATATAACTAGATCTTTTGTTACAGCTATTCATAACTGACCAGACTTTTAGTTTCTCTATCGTCTAGTAAAAATTATTAATGTTCATGGATAGAAAGACTCGATATTGTCAACATGTCAGTTCTTCCCAACTTGATCTATAGAATAAACACAATCCCAGTAACTCCCAGCAAGTTATTTTGTGAATGTTAACAAACAGATTCTAAAGTTTACATGGAGAGGCAAAAGACCCAGAACAGCCAACACAATATTAGGGAAGAAGAACAAGGTTGGAGTACTAACACTACAGAATTCAAGACTTAATGTAAAGCGGCAGTAATCAAGAGAGTGTGGGACTTCCCTGGTGGTGCAGTGGTTAAGAATCTCCCTGCCATTGCAGGGGACACGGGTTCGAGCCCTGGTCCGGGAAGATCCCACAAGCCACAGAGCAACTAAGCCCGTGTGCCACAACTACTGAGGCCCGCGCACCTAGAGCCCGTGCTCCGCAACAAGAGAAGCCACCACGATGAGAAGCCCGCACATGGCAACGAAGAGTAGCCCCTGCTCGCTGCAACTAGAGAAGGCCCGCGCACAGCAACGAAGATCCAATGCAGCCAAAAATAAATAAATTAAAATAAATAAATTTTAAAAAAAGAAAAGATTAAAAAAAAAAGAATCCACCTGCCAATGCAGGGGACATGGGTTCGAGCCCTGGTCCGGGAAGATCTCACATGCCACGGAACAACTACTGCTTTCTAATGAGAAAAATAGCATTTTAAAATTATCTACAGCTTTGTGTTTTTCACACTGTCATTCTTAATTTTGCCACAGATAATAGCTAACAGTTAACTACAGTTTAGTTCAATGAAGAGTGAACATTTGTTATACCAAGTCACATTCCATGAGAACGATATGCAATTAGCTTTCCAGAGTTCTAACTTTTATTTGTGTGATTCTTTGATGTTTGGTTCCTCTACTAAGTGCCAAGATGGTAGAAACTGTAATGCTTTTTGGCTCATCATTATATCCTCAGGTCTATCTTGCCTGGTTCAATAAATATTTGATAATAAATAAACTGATAGTATAAAACAGAAATAAAAATTTCACCTAATAAATTAGAAGTAGAGAGAAAGTAAAAACATCCCTCAATACAAATGTATTAAAATTCTGGGACTAGAAAAATGTATTTTGGTTTTCTTTTAAAAACATTGATAAATTTGAGCCCCAATACTCAATAAGACTGATCTTGAAAGGAAAAAAAACACCGTATTATCAAGAATCGAATCAAATGTTGGAGTCATACATACATATACATATATATGATATGTATATATATCATATATATAATACAGTGATAAATAATAGACCATGTTCTGGAACTTCATATACATAGAAAAATCTTTCTCTCTTTAGTAGTATTAAGGATGAAAACAAGAAAGGAGAGACTAGTCATAAATGTGAAGAAAACATCATTAAAAAATCAGTATTTCCGAAAAATTAAATTCTAGAAGTTTTAAAGCATCACTGAGGCTATAGTGATTTGACAGCTAGTAATAAAATTGGAAAACAGTAAATTAACTTGGCAGAGACCTAGGTTAGAGGCACACTGCCTGAATACAAGGATACCACAAATATAAAGTGACCTCTAACTTCTATAATGAAAAAATTAAAACATTTTTTGGCATACTTACACAGAAACTTCAAGAGCTACAAATAAAATAATTATGCTTTATTATGTAGTAACTGGTACATATTATTCACAAATTCTATAAAATATTAATCTAGAAATATTGACTTTTTCCTATATACATTTTATAACTTTATATAAATTCTTCACGTGATGTTCAATAAATTTTATCTAACTCAGAGCACATCATCTTCACTTCTGTCCCAAGATTTTCCAAATACAGAATTTTTCTGAATTCATGTATAATTCTGGCTGTGGAAACTATTCTAAGCCACAATATTTCTTTGCCCAACATCTGGATAGCTGTTTATTTCATTAGTACCAAAGGTACATGTTCATGATTTCTAGAACCACATACTTACTATACTGCTTTTTTTTTTGGTGATCTCTAAAAGGTTTGAATTACATTGGCATCCACAACTTGTAAATCTGAGCTTGTATCTCCAGGAAGAAAATTTCTAGTGTGTGTTAAATTTCTTTGCTTTAAATTTTAATTGATTATTTAAGGTCAACTCTACAAGCTTCCTAAACTTTCATTTACCAAGATTGTTTCATGCTAATGTGTCTCTTGGGTCTGAGATTTTATTACAAGCTAATAAGTTAACCTATTCCTCTTTCATGGATGCTGGCAGAAGACACAAGACTCCTGGGTCAGAGACAAAGCAAGCAGCAAGCCTCAGTGTGTTTGCAGCAGGTCTCCTTCCATGCCAAGTCCCCTGAGGATGACACAGAAGGTACATACTGTGGGTTATGTTACAGGAGAGGTATATACCATGGGTAGTGTTACACTGAACTTGGGAATCCACCCATTTTATAACAAGCTATAAGCAGGCCTGCTCTCTGTCCTGGGAAGGAGATACTACCTCATCCCTCCAGGTTTCTCACTGCAAACATAACCCTGAGAAATGGCCTGGGTATAGGGCAGTCAGGGCCTTTCATTCTTGGCATATCCAGCAAGTTTTGTATGATGTAAGGACTCTCTCCCAACAGTGTTTTCTGAAAACAATGCTGCTTGTTGTCTGAAATAAATTGAGAAAGGGAAACTCCTTTTTTCTCTTGAGGATCATTTTTTTTACATTCAGACATATATAATATTTTAATGAACTTCCTTTATTAGAGCATAGAGTATCAAAATTAAATACTTCTTTTAAATGTAATCTAAAAATGACTTCACCTACATTGGTACTTTGATAACAGTATAGGAAAATTAGGTATCACAAACCATATCAGGTACTCTATCTTAACCCTTCACTTACTCTGTTTTGTGGTAACAGTGCAAAGATGCAGACATAACTGTACCAAAAAGTACTACACATTTTGTTAGGTAAAAATATTATAGTATGCCTCCTAATTTAAATTCAGGACTAGTGATAATGCTTTTACAGAACTAAAAGAACAGGTAGTTATGTAATAGAAGAGCCACCACAATTTATCTCATATCCCTTTTATAACCCATCCTACTACTATTTAATATCTTAAATTTAATCATTTTTCTATTTAATTGAGTATGTAGTCAAATTAGTCTTCAACAAACATATCAAAATGGATCTCAATAGGTATAGCAATCTATTAAGGCAAAAAACTACGTATTTTAAAATAGTATTAAAACTTGATTATCAGTTGCTATCATCAAACATGAACTAATGTAATAGTCTTTCCTGGTTAACACTGAATTAGGAGTTATTGAACAATCTTAGAGTAGGGATGTTTTATTATAGCCATCTAAGTTAATACAGTCACAAATTGAAGCCAGAAAAAAACTATGCCTAACCTAAAGTAAAAAAAACAAAAAACAAAAAACCAAGGTTAAATACACCTGAGAATCTGAACAAATAAGTAAGAATCAATGACTAATTCTAAAAACTCCAAGACCATAAAACATATCACCAGTAGTAAAAACTTAATCAGACCCCTCCACTCTTAAGTAATCTAGAATTAACAATGGTTTATTATCTGTAACAAGAGTCATTATTTATAGGATTTATCAACTTTTCTAGGGAGGGTCATAAATAGGCTTCAGGGAAAAATGTAATTCTGTTGAAATACTGTGTAAGTTGGTAGTAAGTGAAGTTTCTAGAGGAGAGACCAGTGCTTTCATTTTCTCACAGGGGTCTAGGACTCAAAAAAGTTTAAGAATCATCTATTTTAAAATCTCAGGAATTCCCTGGTGGTCCAATGGTTAGGACTCTGCGTTTTCACTGCCAAGGGCCCAGGTTCAATCCCTGGTCAGGGAACTCAGATCCCTCAAGCCGCTTGGTGGGGCCAAAAAATAAATAAAATAAAATCTGAAGATCTCTTTCCAGAAGAAAGCATATTTTCTGTTAACCAGATTATAAAATACAAGAAACCTCCCAAATGAAAATTAAAAACAAAGAGAAAAATCTGATATTCAGTTACTTTTAAAAGCAGATACATATTATCAGGTATAAATAGTTCCTAAAAATATATGCACTGGGCAAATTAGCTTATAATAGCTAGTAATATTTTTAAATTGGTAATAAAATACTTAGCTTGAATAGGTAATACTTAACCTAAATTGGGTAATAAAATACTTAATTTGCATAGAATTTTAGATTTTTAAAACCTCCTCAAATCTATTATGCCATATAGACTATAAGCTACTGACATACATTTTAAGCAAGCATGTTCTTATGCTGACTAAAAACACCCACCGTTTTATAGTCACCAGTACTTTAACCATGCAATCTGAAAAGAAAAATCACAAATATCTTCCTCCTCAACCACAGCTTATATTACTGCAAACATTACTAATACAATACATACAGTGGATAGATCCTTTAGTCTGGTGGTTCACAAATTTAGCAGAGCATCCAAAAAATTAAATAAATAATCAAGCTACTATGAATCTTCCCAGATATTGCAATTAGCTACATTTCTTTTAATAAGCACCTATTATGATGCCAGGCAATATGCTCAGACTTTATGTATACCACTAGTTAAGATGAATAATAATTATACTAATACTAATAATACTAAATACTTAAACACTCAGCAGGACAGGTATTAGTCTCATTTTTCAAAGGAGGTAACGGACACTTAGAAGAAATCAGCTCAATTCCCAAGGCCACAGTGCTGTTAATATTCTGGCCCAGGACTCTGAGGCTCCACAACAGGGATGCTGCACCACACAATTCCTGGTGTCCTGCATGCATGATGCCCAGCATTGTCATGTGTGCTCTACTGATTTCACCTCTATGTTATTACTGTCCTTCAACATTTTCCTTTAAATATTGGCACATATGTAACATTTGTTTCACGGAGATAAGGAACAATCACAAAGAACTGGGAAACTTTCTTCACATACTGACAAGACAACTTCATTAATAATACTGAACTGTAACATTACATCCTGAAACAGTCAATAAAGAGGGAATTAACCTAAATAAAACCAGTGCTATCATATTTTGTATGTCATATTTTATTATATTTAAAATACGCAATATACCTTTCAATTTCTGGAGGCTGTTTCTTGGACTGAACTGTTTTAAGAAATTCAGTAAAATATTCTGGTTTTACAATCGGACGCCCACAAATGAGTGCACATATTGTCTAAAAAGAAGAAAACATGTGAATACATATACTCATACCCTAGCTGTTTTAAAGATGTAAGTTATAGACTACAAAGAGGCTGTTCTATTCTGTTTTTCCTCCTGTCTCTCTATAATTATAAAGGAGACACAATCTATAAAATAGAAGTCAGTATTGGTCACTGCCTAGTTTTAGTATAAAAATCCCTGTATTATCACTTGATTATTAGAAGCTACCAATTACAATACGGGGTGGGGGACAGATTGGGAGTTTGGGATTGACATATACACAATGCTATATTTAAAGTAGATAACCAACGAGGACCTACTGTATAGCACAGGGGACTCTGCTTGACATTCTGTAATAACCTAAATGGGAAAAGAATTTGAAAAAGAATAGATACATGTGTCTGTATAACTGAATCAATCACTTTGCTGTACACCTGAAACTAACAAGGTTGCTAATCAACTATACTCCAATATAAAATAAAAATTAAAAATAAACAAACTGTGGTAACTACAATTCATGTAAGTCAGACCTTGCAAAGCAAAGGCCTATATGCTAAAATAGCAATAAGATTGTTGAAATAACAAATAAATGTAACATACAGGCAAGTATCAATAAACAATAAACAATCATTATTAAAGGTGAAAAAAAAAGAAGCTACCAATTACAATATTAATTTAAAAACTGCTTGGGGAGGGCAGAACAACATAACATAAAACACAAGTCAATTTAAAAATGTATACCATTTTAAAAACATTAAAATGTACATCTTAGAATTAAGGAAATGTAACATCTGCCCTAGACAATAACAAGAGATAAACATGAGAGAGTTCTTTCAGCTTAATTGCCTTTCAAACTGATTTTAATTATGGAATAAAGTGTTTTTAAGAAAGTAAATAAAGGAATAACTCTTTAGTGTTGGACAAAAGCTGAAAATAAGTATATACAGATGGAGTGGGGGAAGAAACTTCAACTAGCAAGTGAATTAAACTATAAGCCTCAAATACAATGTATCCATAAAATTTGAGACAGGTTAAAAAATACCATCACTGACAATGAAAATAAGATTCAGCATAATTCTAGGAAATAATCCAACTAAAGAATTGGTAAGAATGCTTCTAATAAACAAGGGAAATTACCTAAATGTGAGCAAGCAATTTAGGGTATCTCTCAAGAGTGGAATCTGAAAGTTATGAACCTCAAATATGAATGAAATAATTGACTCCTTGCATGAAGCAGTAATGTGCAATTCAACACTGGACTGAGTAAACTCCAATACATGTGATCCTGGGCAAAGGATTCAATTGCTCCATGCCTCAGTTTCCTCTTCAGAAAATAAAAACTGAACTGAATGCTCTTTAGGTTACCTTTTGGTTCTAACATTCAACGATTTCAAAAACATAAACTAACTTGTATTTTTGGAAAATTTACTAAAAAAATAATATAATGACAAAATATTTTTTGCACACGATTGATCAGAAATATTGAAAAAGGAGTATTGCTCTGCAAGCCTTTGTTGGTATATATACAGTAATCTCTAATATCCAGGGACTGGGTGGCCATTAGCATCCTAGTCACTGGAATACAGTGTACTATGGTAAATGGATGCTAGTTTCCAGGTCTGTCACAGACTCAGTAAAATATCTTTCAAGACCATCTAACTGCCTTTGCTCTTATTTCAAACCCACCAAGCAATGGCATGATTACCTATTCCATTTCTCAGGTACCTTGGTATCTTCAAGGGGACCATGTTGGAGTCTACATGTAAATATTCTGGTCACTATAAAGATACATCCCTACTATAAACTGATAAATGGACATTTTGAATTATGAATCTATTATCTGGGTTTATTAGCATAAATTACTATTCAGGAGGCTAATCACTCTGTTGAATTTATAAATCAATTTCATAAACTAACAAAGATGAAACAATCTTTGATCCAAGTTTAACATGAGGTTCAACCTGAACAGCAAGCCTTTCTCTATGACACCTATTTAGGTATAAGACACATATTCTAATTTAAGTAATTATATATTAAAGGATTTTTGTATCATCGAATAAAGGAATCTAAATATCTGTTGCTTTTCACTATAGATATTAACCTAAAACAATCTCACATATCTATAGTCAACTTGCTGAAGGAGACGAATCACCTCCCAATATCATTCTTCAATTAGTTTTGGATTAACCAAATCTGAAGAAGATGCAAAGTCTGAAAACATACCAAAATATATCACTGCTTTGACAAATAACATATATCTACATATCTCTAGATTGTGACAATACATTAAGGTAATATTGTAAGAACCTAAAGTCTTTGTGATTAGGGTCTAAAGCCAAATAAGAACTAAATAAAAGAGCATGAAACCATGAGATGGTATCAGAGACTGGAGGAAGGAAAGACATGAGCTGCTAACTTTGAAGATTGGCAGTTGATCTCTAATTGCTTTGCTTTTAGACTGAAAACACAAACTACACGCTGTAATAACTTCTTGGTGAAAGGATAATATAAATCATTTAAATGCTAAATCAATATCTGAAATATAATTTCATGTGCTTTTGCTTGCCCCAGATAATAAACAGTGTTTCTGAAAAACCATTCTAGCCTATACGGTAGATATGGGGTTGGTTGGCATATATACACCTACAACTAACAGTTCTGATAGTTTTAAAGCAAGTGACTTTTAAAACATCCGTGTACAGTGGGTAAAGGAATAAACTTAAATTCAGAGAACTTACTTTAACATAATAACAAGGCATTCAACTTACTTTAATGGTAACTTTAACTGATACCATGACAAGGTGAGTACATTCCTCTGTCCAATTGTTTACAGTAAGTCCTCCAAGTTGCAATACAGCTTGACTTAAAGCAGTTTTCCCAGAGACATCTAAACAAGAAGAGCACGCAACCAAAGGTTCATACTCTACTCTGTAAATGAGAATAAGTTACATAAAGTTATCATAGTTATAGAGATGGCAACTTATGGTACTTTAAACTTTAAGCTCACATCATATGCTGTTATTTTGATTTTTACGTATTACTAAACTTTCTAACTTATGAAATTATCACTTCCTAAGTCTTAAGTCACAATTAAGAAAAAAACAATGATCAAAGTTTAACATTATACTTTGACCTATGCAGAATCAAACAAAAGTAGTTCCCATCAAGGTTCTTAGGGCCCACTCAAACTCTCATTCACTCTTTTCACTATCTATGATTAATAAAAGGCACTAACCACGTGTGGTGCAAAGTTCACTACTGTCCTAAGTAGGAACTAAATAGACTGGTTCCAATTCATTATCCATAAATATCCTTTTCCTTTAGAATCTGATTGGTGCAAAATAAAGCTGTCCATTTTAATA
This sequence comes from Balaenoptera borealis, assembly GCF_965194805.1. Taxonomy (NCBI): domain Eukaryota; kingdom Metazoa; phylum Chordata; class Mammalia; order Artiodactyla; family Balaenopteridae; genus Balaenoptera; species Balaenoptera borealis. The sequence goes on along the minus strand of NC_138876.1, from coordinate 50,247,737 downwards.
TCAATTTAAAAATTCTTACTTGAATTTACTTTCAAACACTCCAAAGGTAACTCTATCCCCTGTCTTCAGAATTCGGGAAAGGCCATTCTGCATTTTTTCCTCATTAACAAAGGTACCATACTTAGAATTATCTTTTATTGTCAATACAGGGATTTCATCTGTTTGACTCTGAAAAAAAAAAAATCAATAAATAATTCAAAGTCTCTTACCACTCAGTAAATACTATTCCTAAGGGGAAAGGTTTCAAAACAAAAGGTTGATAACTTCTGGAATAGGTGATACGTGGCTAACCTCCCAACACAGTAGGCAATACAGTTATTGTTTTGGTTGCATGCAAAGAATGATCACTCAACTAGCAATTAAGAGAAAAATGTCAATTCCAGAATCACTCCTCTTAGAACATACATTGTCTTTATTTTTGTAAGTCAGTGGAGATTTTCCTGACCCCTAAAAATTTGAGAACTGTTTGCTTTTGTACAGTCTGTTCATGTATAAAATGACAGCTTCATTCCTAAGGTTTCTTTTTTTTTTAAATTATCAAAATCACATAGTAAAAATCAGTCTAATGCAAAAAGGCTAGAGTGTCTGACTTGCACTAACAATTTTATTTTTTTCTTTAGGATTTTCAACAATGTTTTTCTATACCTAAAAGAATACAGACACAAAACCTAAATATTACTGAACAGATCCAGCATTTGCCAACATGCAGTCTTTGCTCAAAATAATGGCTTTTCTTTCTTAATTACCACCAGCATTACCATTAGCACAGCTATTTGTGCTTTTACAACCTACCTTTATTATTAAAACAACCAACACACCAAAACAAACTCAAAGCCATTCAAACGAGCTGTGGGGCATATACAACAGCTGTTTTCCCTAGTAAAGCAAATCGATTTCCCTTGTGAAAACCTAAGATATACGGGAAACACCAGTGTTCATATGGCTGCATTAACTCATTAAAGCAGGAGTCATGATGGTCCATTCACTGCTCTATTCCCAGGCTTTGGCACAGTGATTGACACACAGTAAGCACTCAATAAATGTTCAAGTAAATAAATATAAATATGTTCTACTTCCCCTGAGTTTCTAAATCACTAAAACAAATAGTAAAATACTGAAAACAGAAACTTTAAATCTTAAATAAACAAATATCACCAGTACCACTGCCCAAACGTCCTTAATTTTGTTAACATTTAAAGAAAACTAACAGCTTTATAAAAAGTCTCCCAAATTCTCTCTTACATATACACCAAGGTAAACTTTTGTAATTTCAATCCTCTTACTGTCAGCTACTGAAATAAAATTAGTAACTTACCAGGTTAGTTACAGAAAAGTTAGCAGTTAATACAGCATGATTTCGGCTGATTGATTGATCATCTTCAATTAGAATGCCACAGTTTTTCCTTCCAACAATGTACTCAACACCAGCCAAAAGTCTGTATGGTTCTAGGAGAATTTTTTTAAAAAGTAAATTAACAGGTACGCACATACATAAACATGTATTTACGATATAGATATGGCAAATATTTAAACATTTTTATTTTGCTATTTAAATGCTAATAATCAACTTTACGTAAATCAAACTTGTGTTTTCCAGTAAAGCCTCACTGAAGGAGGCAAAACTAAACAGATAGAAAGCTCTACCATTTTTCTAACAGGAAAACAATTTTGTCAGTGCTTGCCCAAATTAACTTATAATTTAATGCATTACCAAATAAAATCACAACACTATGTTTGGAGCTTGATAAACGAATTCAAAATTCCATCAGGAAAATATAATGTGAAAAACTGTCCAGAAAAATGTGAATATTATGGGAACTTCCTCTACCAGGTGGTAAAATATGCCACAAAGCGAAAGCAGTTAAAAAGTATGGTATTGGATCAAGAGTAAAAAATATAGATCAAAAAAAAAAAAAAAAAAAAAAAATATAGATCAATGCAAGAAAAGTCCAGACCAGATTCAAGTGCATAATTTGGGGATTTTTTTTTTTTTTTATGTTAAAGGTAGCTTTTAGAACAACGTGAAAAGGTTATTAGTTTAAAAAAATTTTGGAAATCACAAATTGTTGGAGGAACAGCATGTACGTTGAAGACTTGTAGAGTTTAGTCTGGTACCACTGGAGTGGTAGAGTGATTAGGGCAAATAAACTAGACAAGTAGAAAGGAGTCCAGGTAAACCTTGACCAGACCTGGATTATATTTTATTAATCAGATTCTTAACCTAGAGTGGACTCTTTCAACGAAAAACTTTTGTGTTGGTTTCCCTCCATTTTTCCTAGAAGGATGGCACCCCATAGCTTCCATCAGATTCCGAAAAGAGTTCAAGATCCCCCAAAAGTTAAGAATGCCACCCACTGGCGCTAGGGGCATTTTTCTTCTGCTACCTCCTTAAAGGAACTCAAAGAGCCAGCCACAGGCTACAACTGTTTCTGGAAACTGTTCCTACTGTGTTCCACCTTGCAATCCTCCAAGTCCACAGTGAAACTTGATCTTTGAGTCTCTAAAATATTTTTTAGTATCTACAGTATTTTTACAGTATTTATTTTCCTTACCATTAGTTTGGCCCTCTCCATACTTCCTTACACTGTCAATCCATTTAGCCTCTACGTAGATCTTTTTTTCAATCATAACGTAAACTTCCGGAGGGCAAGGCCAATCATAGGCTACAACTGCTTATCTAATCAACTAATAAGTGCTTACATATATTAGGCAACCAATTTACATGCAATTACCATTTTCCTTTGCTAGAAATGCAGAAAAAAAAAACTTTTTCAGTTGTGATGACAAAACGGAAAAAGGCTCCGAAACAAAACCCAAATTATGCTTTCCTGTAGTTGCCATTTACACAAGTCATCTCCGTGGCTCCTCACAATAATAAACAATGCGCTCAAGACAGAGTCATCGAGTCTTCCAGACTGTTAACTTATTCTGGGTGTTTCCTCAAAAGCTTAAAACGCTAGGTGTTGTAACATATACCCGGTCAAGACTCAATCCGGAAGACCATTTAAGTCCGGGTCAGAGCTAGTCCCGCCAGGGGAGTTGGTCCCAACCACGGAGAACCTGGCGGTAGACCGGGCGGAAAGGACCCGGCGGTCACTGAACGGCCCAGTGTCGCATGCCTCCTCCCCCCGTCAGACCAAAGCCTGGTTCGCAAGCACTGCGCACCCGCCGAGAAAGACCACGCGCTCCCCACACAACAAATGCGCGGCTTCCGCACCAGCTTTCGCAGCCTCCCAGGGCGAGAAGGGACCGGAAGTAACGATCCGCAAACCCTGTGCCCACCGCATCCGCTCCCGGGAAATCGGTCCCCGGACATCTCCCTACCGCCCTTACCTCGGGCAGGGCCCGCAGCTGGCAGCAACTTCCACATGGCCTGGAACACTAGGGTCTGGCCGATGTGCGGCAGCGTAACAGCGGCTGACCGACGTGCGCGGCCGCAGCGCCAGCGATTGGCGCGGACTCCGGGACGTGCGCGCTCCCGGAAGCCACACCTGCCTAAGAAGCGGAGGGATAGACAGAAGTGCGGCGTTGGTGCCTGGTCGCCACCCTGTGGTTAGGAAAGGAATAGCGCAATGTGTATTGAAATGTGCTGTCTTAAAAGGATCCCATTTTAAGGTGTTCAACGAATACAAGATTATCGATTTTTTTCTGATTGTGAATGGAAACGATTTTAAAAATCAGCTTCAAAGCAACGTAAGGAAACTTTCTAATTAAAGATATTAACGTAGTGACCAGTTACATATCTCCATGCATTTGCAATTGCTTAAATTGCGGTCATTCCTTCGTATGGATCCTAATGATTGTGATAATTATGGTGAAGATAAGTATTTCACTCCAATTATTTTTACTCTTCTCCAAGCTCAAATAAAGTTCTCCTAATTTCTCTGTTTCATAATGTTGCACTTTCATCTAATCAGTAGCTAAGTACTGGGGTGTTTATCCGTCCTTTCCACTTCTACTTGTACCGAGCTGGTGCAAGCTCTTCTCAATGCTATAGTAGCTTGCTAATCCTTCACCACCCACCTCCTGCACTAATCCATTCTACAGTCTACACACTACAAAGTAAACACCCTAGAGTACACTTCTGATCACATAATTTTTGGTTTTCAAAAGCATTCTGAAATGAGAAGGAAAAAAGATGTCACTTTAAAAGGCTGGTTTATGAAAGGCTCTGTTATGAACATAGATGCAAAAATCCTATACACAAAATTAGTGAATTGAATCAGGTGGTATATAAAAAGGATAATCATGACTAAGTGGGACTCATTCCAGAAATAGAAGGGTGGGTGTTAACTGGGGGGAAAAAATAAATGTAATTCACCAGAATAACAGGAAAAAGGGAGCAAAATAATGATCATCTTGGTAGCTGCGGTAAAATCATTTGATAAAATTCCACATTCATTCATTTATTCTCAGCAAAATTGGAATGAAGGGAACATTCTTGATCAGATAAAAGGCATCTACCAAATAACTGCT